>NC_073704.1:37416214-37719155 GCF_023634085.1 Falco cherrug | reverse complement strand
ACAGTTGTAAGTTACAAAGCAAGATACACTATTTTGTTACTTCCAGTATCATTCATTTCAAGATTTTTTTCTTAGTTTTGCAACGTTTTAACTTGGTTAAAAGGTTGGCTTTTTTCATTCTTTGTTGTAGCAATTGTTAGCAAAAGATGGGATATAACCCCTTTCCCAGTAAATAAATACTCTGGAATGACCATTTTCTGCTATGGACATTGTGCTTGTTTGGCAAAAATTAAATCCTTTCTGTCAAATATCAGCAGTTTTAAATGTGGGTTTTAAAAATTATCATATTCAAGCTAACCGCATTTTGTTTATCTTTAGTATGCTAGCATCTGAGGCATGCTGACATTTTCATCTGACTGATAAAACTTGAATCAATTGCCCATGAATCTGAGATGTGGTGATCTTTGCTCTCTCAAAGACATTGGCTGTTGAAGCAAATTTAATAAAACACAGTTCATCTTTTGTCCTTTGTTTTTCAGGTGAGTTATCTCCTTGTGCACAAATGAATGGAGGTTGTCATGATTTATGCCTTCTAACTCCTGATGGAAGAGTGAACTGCTCATGTAGAGGGGATAGAATACTGGTAGATGATAACAGATGTGTGAGTAAGTAATACTAGCTGACACAATGCTTTTCTATGGTGTGATGCTAGTTGGCTATCATAAGCAAAGACAGTTGGCCCAAGCTAATTTCAGTGCTTCTAAATACTGTAAAAATTGATCAGGCAATTCGGCATGGACTGGGCTTTTAACTACTTTATGTCTTCTAAGGCTTTGTGGGGGTTTAAAAAACATTAATACTTACACTCTCCTTAAATTCCAGTTTTAGTAGTTGTGTTTTACTCAACATTTTCCATTTGCAATTTGTTTCTGTTGAGTACAAATATTTTCATTTCATGTCCTTTGACGTATAAAATAATTGTAACTTATTAACCATCTGTTGTATTTAATCATGCAGGATTGGTGTTTTAGTAATTGGGAAATGTTATCACCCTAAGTTGGCAGACTCCTTGGAGACTGGTTTTATTGGAGAATATTCTGCATTACACTGTTCTCAATTCTCACACCTTCCCATGCTTCCTCTGAACCAATATGTCTTAGTACATGGTAAAGAAATATGGGATAACTGTTTTTTTCATAGTTCACAGGTGGTTCAGAATATGTGGTCATTCATTGCAGCTTCTTTAGATCCCACTGTTGCTGTGCAGAATTGATGTTCTTTAACATGAAGTATATGCAGGTCATTCGTAAGGATGCGATAAACATACACACTGTGAACTCTTCCAGCGTTTCTAAATCTGCCACTTTGCTAATGCTGTGCCTTAGCAGGAGTGAATTAACTGGAAAGCTGTGGTCTGTTTCCCCAGGGATGACCCACACCCATAATATGGAACATGACTTTGCTTCTCCCTTCAACAGCTCTGGCTGGCTGGATTTTAAATTGGGGGAAAGGTGGGGGGGAAGTGTGCAGTTCCTTGTGTCTTTGTTACTGTCACTGTATTACAGCTCTTCTGCCACAGTTAGAGACACCTTCCAAATTCCAGTGGTTTATTGGACCTTTACCTTTGTAGGACAGAAATTCTAACTCTTAGATCAAGTTCTCAACTTCCATATGTATCTGCCAAATATGCCTTTTCTGCTGCTTTAGTTTTATAGCTTTGACCCACCTGATTTCTCTAAACATTTTTTTTATCATAACAGTAGAGACACTATAACATTCAAGAAAAAATATATTAATGTTTTGTATATGATTTAGCAAGATTTACCATCCTGCTAGAAGCTTAGACAGTTAACCTGCTTCAGACTCTTCTGTGGTAGTCTGTTGCTCCTGAACAGCGTAACAAGTAGCTTTTCCTCTACCGCTACAGAGTCTCTCAATAAATGCTGGTTTGTATGTACAGGGCTTTGTTGGTGGTAGATGGGAAGTGATGTAGTCCTTCACTGACATACCTGTACCGGTTGTTTTGCAAACCTACTTGTTTGCTAATAGAGTTTAATTTGATCATGGCGCTGATACTTTTCATGCTGGAATGATGTTAGGCTCTCCTGGTACATCTGAATCAATAGTATTTTAATATCAGTAACCTCATAACAGGAAAGAATACTTTGGTATATGTTGGTTAATGATCAATTGAAGAAGAGCAAGAAGTGTGCTTCTGTAAGGACAGTCTTAGTCTCCCTCCCACCATCAGCAGTCACAGTTGTGTAACTGAATGATGACTTATCTGACTTGCTTGACAGTGAATTAGGTTTTTCTAGTTTTAGACCTAGTTTTGGCTGGATCAGTGAGCAGAGCTCATTCAACTTCACACTGCAAGATCACTAGAGCCAGTTAAAGAGAGCTAGTGAGAACAGAAGGCTTTCTACATGTAAAGGGTAGAATGACCCTTTTAAGTGTTGATGTATTTTAAATTGGCTCAAGGCATCCTTAGGGCTAGACCCCAGTCCTTTAGAATCAGATTCTTAGGCTTGGCAGCTCAGCTGCACAGCTTTGTGAGGAGCCTGTAATTAGTTTTATACTATATACCAAGCTAATTGCTTTGTCATTGTATCTAAGATTCTCATCCTAAGATTTCTTTTGCTATGTTAATTTTGGATCAATAGCTTTGTCTTTTGCTTCATTTCTTAATGTATTGCTTTTAAATGAAACCAGATGTGTTCATTAATTATGCATATAATCGGTATCATCATACAGTAGCTACCAACATGTCCCAAACAAATATCTGAGTTGCTACAGCTTTATTCTGGGCTTTCACATGCTTCATAGTTCACCTTCCACCTTTACCTTTGGCTCACATACATGTCATTGTTAGTTGTTAACTAAGTATTTACATATTGCATTATAAGGTCACTAAGATTTCACAGAAATACTTGGTTCTATAATTAAATATATGGAAGTATGAGGGTTAAAACTCATCCTTCATGACAATAAATATACAGCTGATCTAGAGTCAAGATTCGCTAAAAAAGTAGTGTACAAATAACAGTGTTTCACTCTCCCACGCTGTCAGGTTTTATTGATTGATCAAGAGACCTCTTGGAGCTGGAAAATTCCATTGCCTACCAGTCTGCACTTGGTCTTTTAGGTCAGATCCTTAACTTGCTCAGCTAGCATTTCCATCCCTTTACTCATGGAATAAAGTACAGGAATTGCCGAAGGCTTGGCAAGAGCTGCCACTGTCTTCTCTGAATCTGGCAAGGAGCTTTTCCTTCATTGCTAGGCTGGCAAGAGCCTAGTAGGTTGTTTTGCTTTCTCACAGCAGGGCAGAAACCTCATTGCCTGGTAAAGTCGACAAGACAAATTGTAGCAGGTTTCATGGTTTTCACTGCTTGGTTAAGGTATTTATATCATAAATGTTTCCGTTTCCTAGATTAATTAGAATCAGAAAAAATACAAAGAAGAATTGGAATTCCTAACGTCTGGAGCAGTAAAGAGACAAATCTCTCAGTGATCCTCATTTTACCTTCATTAAATGTAATGGATGTCATATATTTCATGTAATAATTTAAACTTGTTCATGAGTGCAATAAAAGTCTTGGTTTGTTTGGAGCTGGGAGAAAAAGTTGGCAGCTGGCATCCCATAGAAGTTGAAAAAAACACAACCAAGATGAAAAATGTCACTGCTATTATGGTAGTAGGATACTATCTTAGTAATAGTTATGATTTTTACATAGCTATCGTAATTACTACAGGGATAGGCAAAAATATCTGCATGCATCCATCAGGTCTGTCTAGGGCTATATCAGATTAGTTACTGAAGTTGAACCTTAATAAAAGTACTTTTTCTCAACTGTTTCTTTACCTTGTTGAGGCAGTGATCAGCAGTGGAAGTGAAAGAGGTTATGCAGATAAAATCATAGGTCTGATAAGTTACAATATTATATGATATTTATATTTTCCATAAGTATTACAACTCTTAAAATTGCTATTAGGTAAAACCCTGTTTAAATACTCATGTAGCCCATGGTGTTCTCCTTCATCGTTCCATATTCTAAATTATTTTGTAGAATGTTTGCAGGAAATGTTGATCTGAGTTATTAGTTTAAGGAAAAAAAAAAAAAAAAAAAAGACTTAGACATTAACCATTGAGCTGACTAGCACATTCACAGGATGAATACAATAGACTATAGCTGTGAGATCAAAAGTTTCTTTCTTCATAACACAGTTGAAAGAGATACTCAATAAAATTGAAAGTTAGCAGTTCCAGCTGAGAAGAGGAATTAACTGTCTTTTCAAAGTGTAATTGGACTATATAACTTACTGTCAGTCAAGATTCTTGAGACAAAGCCTCAGTAAAATTCAAAGAGGGATCGGATGATTATACATAGGTAATAAGACTACCCAGGCTACTTAATTCTCATCAAACAAACAGTTTTGAAAGTCTAAAATGCTTTGTTTCTGCAAGTTGGGGTTCGAAGCAATCTCTACTATGATTTCCAGTTAGAATTTAAGTGGGTGCAGATTACACTATACATGTATTTTGATTTTTTTAAATTCCCATCTTTCTCTAAAGATTGCAGTCTAAGATACTGAACTAGATGAACTACAGCTGTAGTGGAGAATGACTTTTCCTAAGACCTGAATTCTTATAACGCTAAAAAATGGAGGGAAAAGAGAACAATAATTGCTGAGATAAACTTGATTAAAATTCAAAAGACTGTATAAATCATATTCAAGATCAGATCTCACCTTGTCCAGAATCTGTTTTTTCAGCACATCTTTTATATTTTTCTTCGTGTTTGAATCAAATCAAGAAGTATTTTCAATTTATATTGGCTTGACTTTTGCATGTAGCGGACATTGGTTCTTCCTGAATTTGTGCTGATATAATTATAATGGAAACAAGAAAAAAGCATAATAATAAGATATCATGTCCCTGTTCTTCCTCTTGAGTTGTCCTGTATACTTCTCTTTTCTCTCAAGTTTTGTATTTTTTCAGAACCATACACATTAAGCAAATGTACATATTATCATGAAATTAAGGACCAAATTGTTCTGTGTCAATTTGTGATATTTTTTGGTTTCTAACTGAACTAATAAAAAAAAATCTATATGCAAGAGAAAGCAGGAGGAAAAATTTTAAATGTGTATCTGGGTCTCTTCTAAAATAATAGATAAAACCTCCACTCTGGGAAGGCGAGAACACAAATGTTACATGTCTACTGATGATTTTTTTTGTGGATAAAAAGAAATAAGTAAAGTAGAAATAGCATGTTTTCTTCATTGGGTGTTAGGCTGTATCTTCAACATTGGATGTAGTACATTAATGCTGGTACCTGCGTACACACTGAGCAGCTACACAGTGCCACAAAACCGAGTTGAGAGTTCAAATTAACTGCTAGGCAGTGGTAAGTGTTGGTAACTTCTTGCTTTTGGATGTGCTATGTTGAAGAGATTTTTAGAAAAAACAAAAACAAAAAACCCAGCTATTAAGAGACAGTTGCATACAAGCCGAGGGCTGTGGAGTGGCATGTGTGGGTAGCGTATAGCCAAGCACAGTAGTTACAAAGGCATCATCTTACTAGAATCACTGCCTTTAAATTGCTTCACTGTGTGTTCCTTCGTGGGTATTTGGCTATGTGTATTTCTTTTACAGACTCTCTTACCTTGGTTTAGAATTCACCCAAACTTAAAATTTATGAAAATTGTTTGCTATTTAGATATCTGTCCTCAGTCCTGCATAATATCAACAGATTTACAGAGAATTATAGCAGCCTTGCAGCTGCTTTCTACTCTGTAGAAGCTTCAGTTCTGATGCCATGGTGGGATACTTTTTTGTACTTAGGTCTTCATCAACTGTGTAGGAGGTATTTTGAATGCAGCTAACATTTTACTCGTGTTCACTAAGTGTAAAAGCTATTAAAAATTATGTGGTAATATCTTCTCCTTTTAGCTAAAAATTCTACTTGCAACATTTATTCAGAGTTTGAATGTGGAAATGGTGAATGCATTGATTATCAGCTGACTTGTGATGGCATTGCTCACTGTAAGGACAAGTCTGATGAGAAACTTTTCTACTGTGGTAAGTATTTCCAGATGTTTCACTTTCACATTCTTATTTTGGTGATACATGCTTTTATTGGTTCTTCTGTGACTTTTCTACTTAATCATACCAACTGCTTACAAAGATGGACAAGAAGAGGATGCCAACTCGCACATTAAAAAAACCCGCCTGATATTATATGGATAGAATTACTTATACCTGAACATATTTTGCTTCCAAACTTCATATATTACCTGAATTACTTTTAATAAAAAGCATCTCAAATGTTTTCATATTTCTGTCTCTAAAACAAAAATAAGGAAAACTACAGCTACCTGCTTTTTTCAAAGATGAGAAATTGAGTATTTTCAGCTTTAATTTAGCAATTTTGATTTCATTTTCCACATGTAATAAGATTTTCTCTCATTGTGAATAGAAAACACTAAAATAGAAGTATTATACAAAAATGGCTGTGTAATAGATACCTTTCCACTCAATTTTCTTTTTAAGTTTATAATATCATTATTCTTCACACCGATCAGTCTGCATCTTGCAAAAAGATGCAAGGGTGTCTACTTATTAGTTTCATAATTTTCCCAAGTGGTTCTATCCTTATTTGGTTTTATTTGCCCTAATAATTAGTAACTGGATCACTTCCAGGTGTTTTGTCTCCAACTGATTTTGCCTGCTGCAGTGTCTAAAACAGTACTGCTCAAATGATTTTCATAAATCACTGAGGCGCCTTACTGAATTCATATATCCTGCATGTTAAGTGCAATCTCTTTGTTACCTGCGTGCCTGTAACTCTTGGTATATCTTCTGGTTCCCATATGAACAATTTCATATCATTTCAAACCCACCCATTATGTTTATACCAGACACTGATACAGTTTTATCAAAATGTCTTCTGTAGTTCCTGGAGTTGACTTCTGCCATTTTAATAGCCAAGGTTAATATCGGGAAAAAGAAATGGAATAAATTTCTGGTGTTGTTCCCCCCCCTGCCCCCCCCCCCAAAAAAAAAAAAAAAAAAAAAAAAAATTAACACCAACAATGTGGGTATGGCAGCTGATACCAGGTCATCTTTTTCTTCTTCTTCAATTGGTGTCCCATAGCTTTCAGACATCTATGTGATAATTGCTTTGTTTGTGTCACGTACAACTAACAGTATAGTCCATCAGATCATCTACATGTAGGTGACTAAGGAGGTGGGTTTGTTTAAATCTGAAAAAAGATAACACATCAGACCAAGAAATAAGAATCTGGATTATACAAAGCACTGCTAGTTACCAGGGGAGAAAGGCCCTTGAATTACGAGTGACAGCCTCAAAGCACTGAAAAGTAAATAACTTCTGTCTGTGAATTCCTTCTTAGGTTTCCTTACTAAGTGTGCATTCATATATTTGTAATTAATGTATGCATATTGCTTAGACATAGGAAGTAATTAAAAAAAAAAACAAACACAGAAACAAAACACAAAACCCTACACCACCACCACCACCAAAAAACCCAGTCAGCTATATCTTAATATGGATTAAACCTTTTTGTCTCTACTATTTATTTCAGTCATTTGTTTCATTCACAGTTCATGGAAGAAAGATTAAGGTTCCATACAGTTTCTTTTACTTTGTTAGGAGAGTAGGTTGAAGGAATAAAGTCATCTGGGAACAAATAAGAAAGTTGTAGCTGGTGAGGAATCTCAGTATACTCTTTCTTGACATTCCAGATAAGTTGTCCTGTGTCTATTTCAGTAAGTTTTTTTTAGGTTTACTGAGCTGCTAAAACTATTTTGCCCTTTATTCTACAATACTGAAAAAAATATAAATGCAAGATCCAACAATTTGTGTTTCCATGGTTTGTCCACAATTTTTTGAAAGACATTATATTAGTTTGTAGTGTGACAGTGCACATTTTGCCTGATTAAAATGAACTTTGCTGATTTTTTTGCTACACATCGGAAAAAGCAGGGAGAACTGTGGTTCTGTCATGCACTAGGTCATATACAGCATATTGTTTTCTAAATCTGATAAAGTACAGGATGCTGAACTCTATTATTGATTAACTAATCCAATGTACATGATTTATTTATTTTTGTGGCATGACTTCTACAATGGTTAGGGCTTTAGTAAATCATTCCTGAATTTTCAAACATAGCAACATATGTAAAATTCATACACTCTTCGGTAGTGTACCTACTTGAGCAGAACACTTGCAGTATTGGTATTAGAAATCCAGAAACTTTTCTGCTAATGTTTTCTGTATTTTCCTCTCCGTTTATTCCTAATTTGTTTTAGAGTAAGTTTGTATGTTTGATTCTATATGATAGAATTCCTGATGCTATATGCAAACATTGTCATGTGCCTGACAAAAGTGTGTCAAAACAAATGCATTTAAAGCACATGGACTTTTTATACCACACAAAAATTAAAACTGGGAATTAGGCTTTCCTTTTTCATTTTTTTGGTCATTCTTTCATTCTTTCTCATTGTACTTCCATTTATCATTCTTTATCTGTTCGTCAAGTTCTTCTGCTGGACATCAAATGACAAACTTCTGAAGTTTTTCTTGTAGCTTCAAAAGCATTTTCATTTAAATTGTTTTTTTCTGAGATGTTTGTCTGCTTTAAATGTAAGGAGGCTATTTTTATCATGTATCATATCTAAATGAAATAATATGCTTGTACTTAACTCTTCAGAAAACAGAGGCTGTCGGAAGGGTTTCAAGCCATGTTATAATCGCCGCTGTGTTTCAAGTAACAAAGTGTGTGATGGTGCAAATGACTGTGGTGACAACTCTGATGAACTTGACTGTAAAGGTAAATGACAATTACTTCCAGGGTGAATTCAGAATATTGCTCTGTAAATACTTAGTATGTAAATGGAAGAAGCTAGAAAACGCATATAACTATTGAAATTATAGGTGCTGGGATTTGGGGTTTTAGAATTGAAAAATAAGTAGGTACGTGCTGGTATGTTTGAGAAAGCATATGTGGGCATCGATATGAAGACAGATTTTGGTTTACACCTACAACTCTATAGAAGTAGAATGGTTTTGGCTGTGGAAAAATCAGAAAATACAATTGCCACTTCTTCTGTGAAGTAATAAATGAGAGAGTAGCTTTACTTCAAATGGAAGGGTTGAAAGATGGGTGATTTCTTCTCTGCATCTGCTGCACTGTTTCTTTGAAGTGGCTCGTGTTCTGTTTCTTTGCTTCTCAAATGCATAGCAATGTCTGTGTCCTTTGCAATACTTACTAGAATTTTTCTTCCTTTTTATATCGGAATTGCTTTCCTTTTGTCTTAAAACACGAATATTTAGACCTGGGTATCACCAATGAATAAAGACCAGCTAGTAGACAGCACACATCCTTAGTTACAATTCAGAAAGACTGGAATGGAAATTATTCCACAACATATATAGCTAAACCTGTGTAGCTGTGGTAACTAGCATTTTGTTGAAAGCACTGCATGGTTTTTAATTCTTTAGCTGAATATGAGTAGTATGAGTAAAGCACACAGGCAAAACCACCAGCCTGGTGTTACATGAGAAAAATCTGAGAGATTCATAGACACTACATGAATGTGCTTCCTTCCTCACATGGTGATTATCTCAAATTGAGTTGACATCTGGAGAGAGGCTCAGAAAATAAATTAAAAAATTAGAAACTTTTGCTTTAAAGTGTATTAGACCTTTTTATTTCTTCTTAATTTTTAGCTATGGAAAGTACAGTGTGCTATGAATACCTCATTCTAAAAGGCAGAAGGTTTAAACATAATACAATATGCATCTGAAGACTCTTTAGTACACAAATTTCCATCTTTTATAACCCTATATTATAGATTCAACGTGTGCTTCAACAGAATTCCATTGTGCAGATGGGGTCTGCATTGGAAAATCAGCACAGTGCAACCAGATCATTGATTGTGCAGATGCTTCAGATGAAAAGAACTGTAGTAAGTTTGTGTTTGTGCTTCATCGTAGCATCTGTTCCGTGATTATTCTTTGTTATATATTATTTAATACATAGTCATTACTAGTTGGATGACAGCAGCTGCATGGTCTGTGCAAACTCAAGCTAAACCTGAAAACCATACTATTCTGCATTAGGTATGATACAGTAATTTGCCGTCTCTTTTACAGATAATACAAACTGTGCTTACTTCTACAAACTTGGAATAAAATCTTCTGGGTTTATTAGCTGTAATTCAACTTCACTTTGTATACTGCCAGAATGGATATGTGATGGATCTAATGACTGTGGAGATTATACGGATGAATTAAAATGCTCAGGTAACGTGAAAAAGAAAAAAAAAAAAAAGGAAAAAAATAATTTACTTTTTTTGAAAAATATATTTCTATATTTCTCATTCTTTTTTCTAATTGTGTTGCAAAATGTTTATTCAGCCAGTAGTGTTTTGTTTATTACAGATATTAATATAATGCTGAATGCTGGTGTTTTTTCACCAATTTGTGTTTCATTAGATTTTACAAATTACCGCTGCATTTTTCTGAAGGAAACTGTAATGTCTAGCTTCCTATTTCCTCCAGGTTAGGTCTGTCATTAATCATTTTTATTTAAGTAAAACATTAGTCATTAAAATGTCAAGCTCATCAAGCATCAGCACAATCACTCAGGAACTTTTATTAGCTGCTGCTTTAGTGGATGGTATTTCTTGCTTACTTTTGTTACTTTCTCTTTTATTTTCTTGGGGTACTTGGGATAGGCTGTCAGGGTAGAATCCAGGGTTATTGCTTTTGTGATTGTTCTGGTCTTCAGCCAGTAAAAAGCAATCATGGTATGCTTAAGTCCTAGTCCCAGGGCTGAGATTGTTTATATTATATTGAATATTAACCAATGAATTATTAACAATATTGAATTCTTACCTAATGAAGGATGGCATTTATGTGTTTGCTCCTTTATTATCTAAACCCCCTCATTTAAGTTTGAGAATATTAAGTTCAACATGTAAGCTTATCTATGAATAAAGAAGTGATAAACTGTATTTAGAATGAGAACGCTTTAATGAACGCAAGTATATTGACACGTATTTGTAGAATTAGGCCCATCCTATGAAATTCTTATCAAACTGTAGACAGCGCACTAGTAAAGAAAGTCTGGGGACAGCAAGCCTTTATCTCCTCTCCTGCACCTTGAGCTTTTATACAAAAATCTATAAAACAAAAAATTAGTAGTATTTCTTACTTATAGTATTCCTGTTACTACCATGTTCCAGAACTTCATTCATTCTTTTAATTTCTAGTCCACATGTATTCCAGTTTATACCTGTTCTTAGGCTGAGAAGGACCTTGTGGTCCTTCAGTGATCATTTACAATGGCAAATAAGCCAAGGCATTTCAGAATCCCTGCTTTCAAGGTAGGGATATCTGTGTCATCTTAGATATCTCAACCTACATCTCTCTTGAATATACCAGTACCAGTAGCCAGTGCAGCAGATGAAATCTTACTTTTGCCTTGTATCAGTGCAAGTATGTTTTAATTTTTTATATTTGTTTTCATAACTGACGCTTGCTAGATTATAATTGTCCTGTGACAAATACCTTTCTTTCTTCTAAGAATTAGTATTTAGTGAGAATAAATATTTACTAATTGATAAGTGTTATTCATAGGTAAAAATAAATCTTTTAATTTTATGTTGTTAAATACTGTCCATTTTTTGCCTAGTAATTTACGTAATCTGATTATTTCCATTTAGTATTCTGTTCTTCTGTGTCATAAATCCCATTGTCTCACCAGAAGCTTCCATTAGAATTCTCATATGTTTTGTGCCAACTTTACTGATGAAAATGTTACCAGGATCCAGAAGGAACCTAGAACTTCAGCACTCATGTCAATCAACCTGACGTTCAGAACTTTGAACCTTCCTATAAGCAGATGCATATTAAGTTATAGTTCCCATTCTAATCTCCATATTCTCCAGATTATCTATTAAATCTTTAGAATTTCCAGTATATAACACTTCATGGATCTTAAAATAGCTGAGATTTATTTTATTTTCTTGGACTATAGTGGGGTTTTTTCCATACCAAAGAAGATTTTCAGGGCAGTGTGCTATAGCTTCAGTAAACTAATGTTGCATAAGTAGACTAATGTTGCATTTTATTCCATTGTCCATTTATTTGTATTACTTTATTCTGTCTTTCAAGTGTGTTCAAAAATGTTCCATCATCTTAATGTCTGACTAATTGCCTGGATCATTCCTTCCTTTACTTCGAAGCAATGCCATTCCGATTCAACCTACATGTGATTTCATTTGCCATTTCATTCAAAACCGATCAACTTTGGCACATTAAGTTTTTGAGTGTTGTTTCTGTTATGAATATGAAAATTCCCATTAACAGACTTTGTTCAGTGTCATTGTTCTTACAGAAAATTAAGGCAAAATACTCATTTAGTGGTGGCTATACTTAGACAGTGTTTAATATCTACGCAGTCATCATAGACATCCCACTTCTTTCTTCCTTTTTTTTCTTTTTTTTTTTTTTATTCATACAGCTGTAGAAGCCATAAAAATTATAACTTTAACTTTCTTTTTCGGGGGTGGGGAACAAAATCAGTGTCAATAGCCCCCAGTATGTTAAGGGAATAATAGAAACCTTGGCAGAGAGCTTCAGTGACCTCCAGTGCTTGGAACTAGTGTGTATTGTGGGGCTTTTCCCAGGCAAAGACCTTGCTTGAGATTTTAAAAATAACCTGTGCCACTCACTAGACTAATACTTGTGCTTACGTCATGAAACTAAATATATGGTATGTTTTCTTTCCTCACATCAGTTTTCTAAGCATTCATAAAAGTAAAATCTTAAATTACTCTCAAGAAAAAAGGCAAGGAAGAAGAACTTTAATTTGTGAGTCTGAATCTCTGGCTCCAACATCAGTGACATAGCTCCCCTTAGTCAGTGCATGCAGCAGATTCGTAGCTTATCCCAGTGAATGTGATAAAAATACTGCCACACTTAGTTTATCTTGTATATGATGGCAGATAAATCAGAAGGGCAATTTCTTCAGCTGGTGTAAGACAGCAAGCAATGTTCACCTGCCTGAGCTCAAAAACCTGTAAACTGAACTACTTTCCTCTGTAGGTCCTGTTAATTTAGTTTGTAGCTGTGCTATGATTCTTCTCCAAAGAAATAAAGTCTTTCAGCTCCCTACACTACTTAGCTGTCAGTATTTGCCAATTTGTATGAACACAATTAAATAAGTAGTATTTTTTTCCCAGTTTTTAGACATAAACACTTTGTTGTCCATTAGTATTCAGAAAATCAGCAGAAATGTATTAGGCTCCTAATCATACTAGTAGAGACCATTTTACATTACATTCTTTATTTTGTCACAGTTCAAAACAAACCCACATGTGAAGAAAATTATTTTGGTTGTCCTAGTGGAAGATGTATTCTGACCACCTGGCTTTGTGATGGGCAGAAAGACTGTGAGGATGGAGTAGATGAATTGCACTGTGGTGAGCATTTTATCTTACTTGTATTTCTGTAATTACTAATGAACTTCAAAAACAGAAAGAAGCGTGAAGTTTTATCTCTGAGATTGAATTTTAGAGCTATATAAAAAGGTCTTTAATACTGTATTTTCAGATTCAAGTCTCTAATGCGTCATGCTACCAACATTTTAAACACTGTCTCATGCCAGAATGAAAGCCCCTATCATTGTGTTAGTATTTAACAATTTCACTAATTCTTCATAATTCCTCATTAGGAAAGTTTTATAGATATGATCAGTTTATGTCAGTATCTTGATGCCAACAGGAAGTAACCAAAATATAACTGACATAAAAATAGACATTTCTTTGCATCAGAGGCCATATAGGTATAATTATTTAAAGTAACAGCAAAAGTGATGTGAATAAAACAGCATAAAATGTGAAGAGGTTAAATGTCCATTTTGCCTCAGATCTTTTAAGATTCTTCAATTCTGCTTAACTGAGGAGTGATGCAAGTTTATTTTATTCAGAGCAAGCTGGTCTTTTAACTTGATCTGTTCAGTTAATCCATACAAATTTATTTCTATAATTAAATTGTAGCAGAACAGCAAACAGCAATATCAAGTTTTCCTATTCCCTATTTAAATAAAACCTGAAATTTGTATATTACTTTTTTTTTTCTTTACCACTTAACATGACTGAAATGTTACTCTTTTCATGACCCAGTTTCCATTAGCATGCTTCCATGTTTGGTTTGCAGTTTACATTGTATATATACATCTTAGAACTTCAAAGTTAGGAACTGTGGTGCAACTATGAAAATCAGTTTTTCTGTAGACCACATACATCAAGTGTCACTTGATGTTTACATCTGCAGGTTTTATTACACATGCATACTTCTAGGCAATGTTGTAAAACCTATCAGCCATTTTTTGTGGGAGACAGAGAAGGGGGTTTATTAAATTCTTTTTTCCCTACTTACAGCTCTTACCTATTTTGAGGTACTCGTTACAATACTGTACTTTTAAATTCAGATTGCATTACCTAAAATTCTTTTTATTGTTAATATTATTATTTTTTTTCATAAGTTAAAATAAAATTTATTCTTAAAGAAGTCTGTGAAAACTGGACAATGTGAAGGTTTCAGCAAAGGTCATAACAACAGCAGGTTTTAGAACAGTTGTGCAGACCGACTTTGAAATGCATAAGCATGCTGTTATTTTCAATGTATACAAAAGTGTAAATGGGATAACAGAATGAAAACACAGCATTTTTTTCTTGTGAGAGAAAAGAATATGAAATCTTTTAAATCTGGAGCTAAATACAGCAATACCAAAAGGAAGGCTTTGTTGGAAAATTTGGATAGTGCCATCTCTGCCCTGCTACCAAAATAAAGCAGTTCACTACAGTTAAAATATCCATGTGAAATACAAAAACGAGACTTAAGTTTTTAAAGTGTTTCTTCTCATCCCACTAGCAAAATGTTTAAAAATATCAGAATGTAAAGTTTTTTTTAATGTTTTACTGTTTATTTATATGACTGTATGGGTAAATGTAAACTCTTGACCAACTGGTAACACCCTGAATACCAAGATTAGCAATATACTATGTTTGAGTGTTTTAGTACATTAAAACTGGGAGGACAGAAAGGAGCTGTGTGGAGATTTCTAAACTACACCAGAAAAACACATGGATGCAGTAGTGTTGCAAACCTAACAAATGCAGTGGCTGATGTCATTCCTAGATTCGTCTTGCTCGTGGAATCAGTTTGCTTGCTCTGCTAACAAATGCATCTCTAAGCAATGGACTTGTGATGGTGAGGACGACTGTGGAGATGGCTTAGACGAGAGTGATGCTATTTGTGGTAAGTACAATAATTTCAGTTCTGTATTGTATCAGACCATACATACTGAAAGAGCCCAAGTGATCCAAGAAGGTGGTGGAAAGAGAGTAAGTACAGCATCTCCAAAGACCATGTGCTTTAAGGAGAGGGTGTTAGAGGGTATCATCCCCCAGCCCTCTTCAAGCAGCACTAGATACGCTTTCGTGGGCACTGTATGCCAGTGTATGTGTGTGCTCTGTCAGTGAAGACATAAATGGCACACCGGCACAGGCAAAAGGAGATCCAAACTATTCTCCAGTTCCCATCCTTGAAGGTAACATCCCTGTATTGCTGTTTGAGTTTTACATTTCAGTGATAGGTGCTTGAAACTCTAAATTTGTTGGGTTTTTTACCTAGCTCTTTCTCCCATTTCCTTTAATTTTTCGTATATACAGTCATAAGCATTATTGCATAATATTCCTTTCAAATTCCCGAACCCTTCAAATTGCATAAGGAATTGAAAATTTTACTTTCATTCTGGGGCTCAGTTGACTAGAAATGCGTTTGTAATTTCTTTTCCAAAGATCACATTGTGTCAAGTCAGACTGTCACAATTTCGTTACATTTTATGTATTGGTTCCATCCTTCTCTGTGCTGTATTTCAAGAATTTCTTTTTAAAATATCACGTTCTATATATTTTTTTCCTTTTCAAAAATCCTGTTACCTAAAATCCATTCAACAAAGAGTATTTTATTCCGTATTTCATTTGTGATACCACAGTAAAAATATTGTTGATAACTACTGTAAGTGTTAAGCAGACAAAGAAGAAATCTCTTCAGCTTATGTTCAGAGTTGTGGTTTGTTGAAGTAGTTCCCTAATCAAACACAGATATAGAAATGCCAACAAATGAAAGCGCTGAAGGTGGAAATTTTACTGTTCTAATATGGCAAAATATGAATTAATTACGTAACTTCAAGCTGACATCTATCTACAATACATTTTTTTCATGGTATTCAGGTTATGCCCAGGACTGGGGAGTTTAAGGCGATGTCTGTTTGAAATGGAAGTTTTGTCTCTGCCTCTCTCCCCTAGGAAGAGGAGAAGGTGTGAAATGGGAAGACAAACACTTCACCTGGAACTACTGTTGAGCAATGTGAAACTCTTAAGAAACATCCAGGCCTGAAGCTTAATAGCAAATTTAGAGTAGCAAATAGAAAAAAGGAGAGGAAAACAAAGGCCACCAAATCACAAAGTGCCACTACAACATAACAATTTTTTTTTCTCCATTTAAGGTTGTTCAGAATTACTTCTTTTGCTATCTTGACTTGCAATACATTGTAGATCTGTTATTAGAAGACAGTCCACCAATAATATTGTAGGCAATCTCTTGAAGAGGGAAAACCGCGCTCGTTATGAAAAGGGGAGAGTTAAGGCTGTATTTCTCCTTGGAAACGGGGAAGATCAGAGTTGCAAGAGGAAAAGAGAATCAAAATTGCTTCAGATTTTTCGGTCTTAAAAATTCAATATTTATTTAACATGAAGTTTAACTTCAGAAGTATAAAAAAAGTGGCAAATGAGTATAAGGAAACAGAAGTTGTCTGTCTTGCAGAAATAATACAACCCCCCCAGATTTTGAATTTGTTTTACTATTATATTGATTTCTAATTAGAATTAGTAGAAAATACACTGACTTCTTTTTAGTGAAGTATATTTCACTTATCCAAGAGAAAACATTAAATCATAGATTGCATGAAGGTTTACTTCCAAACAGAGCACATTGAATCCTAGGATATAATATTCTTATCTGGAGAAAAGGCTTTTTTTAAAAAATATGAGTCAATTAGACAATATGTTGAGTTATTTGCATTAGAACTGTCAGATATTTTCTTACTACCACAACTGTTATACTTGGTACACACTGTTCTCATCTACATGGGGTGGCTCACACAAGTTCTCCATACCTTTAGCCTCCCAGCACGGAGCCTGGCGATGTGGGGGTTACGCAATTTACATTATTAGTTCCTTTGTTCAGTCAGTCCAGCCATGCAGTCAAACATAAAGAACAAAATTGGTTTGAAAAGTTATTCTGCTGGATAGTTTTTGCAAAGTATGGTAAATTAGATTTCCTTGCAGATAAGATCCTAAATAAACAAATGGAAGAAATAGTAGATTGTCGAAATCTTACTGTAAAATACAGTCTTAGCCAGAATGTTTATCATACTGTGTAGAACAAAATCTTTTTTCAGTTTTATTTTAAAATGAGAAACTCTTACTCAGTCCCTTAAAAAAATCAGTTAGGACATGTGCAGGACTCACATTCCGTGTTTTTTCAGGCTCAGTGACCTGTGCAGCAGATACGTTCAGTTGCTTAGGCTCCCATGCCTGCGTTCCCCAGCACTGGCTTTGCGACGGTGAAAGAGACTGCCCTGACGGGAGCGATGAGCTGTCGCCAGCAGGCTGCGGTATGTTTGCTTGCATGTTCAAAACATACAGTATTTCTTTTCTTGACACTTTTGTCTTTACAGTATCCAGATGCTTTTTGTGTCTGTTGCGTCATGCCCTTATACTGTCAATGTTATTAGTAAAGATTGATGGACCACACGTGAGCCGTACATACCAGGATCCTTCAACGTTATTATCAGCCTAACATCTTCAGGTTCTGGTAATATATACAAGGCACACCAGCTGAAGATCTGTGTGACTGTCACGTCATAGACATTATACAGCATGTTTACTAATGAAAATTAGCACATTATTGACTATGCAGTTTTATTACTCTTCCTGAAGAAAATAATGCTGCGTGTCAGGGAGCTTGTGCATTGAAAAGGGAGATACAGTTCTGTCTCCAATTTTTTTCTGGCTAATTGTTCAGATCTCGATGTCCCTTGCCCTATAAATTATTACTTCTAGTCTTCTGAGAAATATTTTCATTAAAAGCATCAGGAGTTCAGTAATAGTTTCATCAGGAGGTTTGTTTTATTAATGTATATAAAGATGGTGTAGGTTAAAAACATTGAAATACATTCTGTTCACTAAATGCATGTTCCATCACTTATCATTTCTCGGCTGAGTTATATTTTGAGTGTTTATTGATTTTTTTAAAAAAACTCGTGTTCAGAAGCAGAGAAACATAGGAAGGACGTCTGTACTTCCCAAATGTTCTCAGAGGCAGACCTTAGGTTAGTTGTAGATAGCAGCAACTTCTTAAGGTTTTCTGTCTTGCAGTACATGAGATTTTAGCTATCCTTACTACTTTAGCTGTCGATGAGTAGCTCTTTCTGCTATGGAATTGTGTGGTGCTCTTTGTGTGTGACTCAAAAGTTAGGGTATTTCCATTGAATCCACTCAGACTGACTATGTCTTATTTCATCTTTCTGTAAGAAAATGGCTGTATATCTTACTGTTCTCAATTTCATTTATTTACTGTATTTTCCTTAGCTCCTAATAACACTTGTGACGAGAATGCTTTCATGTGCCATAACAAAGTCTGCATTCCCAAACAGTTTGTGTGTGACCATGATGATGACTGTGGAGATGGATCGGATGAATCTCTGGAATGTGGCAAGTATAACAACATTAGAGTACATAGAAAAAATTCAGACTGGTAACTGTAAGGCCTTCTGCAAGATGTGTTACTTTAGATCACTATTGAAAAATAAAGCTCTTAGCTTTTTAAAGTTGTTTTGATGTTAACATTTAAATTATGCAGTAATGAATTCAATTGGGTATTAACTTGGAGCTGGAGCTAGAGTGACAAATAATTTGCTGTAGTTGTGACTTACAGTTGATGGCTAATAACATTTAACAGAATTAAAAATGTATAGTGTATAATTTGTTTATGATGTATGTATTTTTTGTCTTTGTCTCTATACACATTTTTTTCTAATAAATTATGAAACATCTCTGTCATGATTATCACTGCAGTTAAATTATGCCATCTAAAGCCATAATTGAGTGTTTTAATTGTCACCAATTATATGAATTCAGGGTTTCTTATATTTTGTGAATATTTGCACAGCATATCTAGGCCATACTCTATATAAATAATATTTATGGAAAATACAGAGCAACTATTGTGTCCAAAAAGACATATTATCGATTATCATGCCAGATTTTGTGCAGTTAAAACCTATATTGCATGTTTACTCTATTAAAATTGTCCAAGAGATAAGAACCACAGCAGAAGGTAGCTAGCTAGTGATGTATTTTAGGCATTTCTGCTGTGCACACCACCTGAAGAGTGTGTGTGCATAACTGGAGTAAGTAGACATCTGAAGATTGTAAGGAAAAGCATGTTTGGTGTTTGCATTTAGTAAACTTTTTCATGTAAAGTTTGAGTCAAATGTGCAGTGGAATATTTTATGAAAATAATATAAGGTAGCAAATAAGCATTTATTTGTTTGCTGATCATACAAAACCAGATTTAATCAACATCACTTAGAACTGCATATGTCGTGGAAAAAATCTGCTCCTGTGATGAACTGGGCAGTCACCAAATTGTCCTTTCTCTGTGCTTACCAGAAGTAGGCTGGTACTTACAAGGCAACGGCCATTTCTGCCTCATCAACATTAGGCAGGTCAGATCAGGAGATCACCTTTGAAACAGACCTCCCACTCACCCCCACGTACTGTGTTTTGGCTCACATGGAGCAGTGTCGAAGCACATGAACTGATGGGAAAAACCCACAAAACCCCTCTGAAGCCAAGCCGGTTGCTACACCTCAGCCACTAGCAGGCATGAAGTCCACAGGAGCAGAAGAGAGCTAGCATGAAGTAAAATCCTGAAACGCATCTAGTGTGGATATTGGGCTCTCATTACCAGCTGTTTCATTTTGCTGTTCTTTCCCTTACTGAGCCACACCACTTGCCAGCGTAGACTTCTGGATCTTTGAAGAAAAAAGGGAACTAATGCGCTGTTCCTAGAAAACACCTTTTGCTTTTCACTTACGTCACCTACATAGGGTTTTGAAAGGAGCAGTTTGTGATGATAAGCTGTTGCAGGGAAAAATGGATCGGTTCATGTAGTTTAAACCAAATCAGGATCAAAGCAGGTTATTGGTTTATTAATGGCAGATAAATAATTGGAAAATGGTGAAGTCTACAGTCATTATCAATAGCAGTGATGCAGTAGATAAATCACACCTGCAAAATGTTGATAGAATTTACATGTTTTGAAATATTTTTTTATAATTGGTCCCCCGAAATTCTGAGCACACAGATACGCACAGAGCAGTTACACATGTCTTCTGCCCCGGCCCAGGGCACAAGGTTACTAGCACCATGCCTGCTGCTACAGAGCTCTCCTTGGAGCGCTCCTGGAGGGCAGCCAGGCAGCCACTTGGTGCACCCACCCGACCAGGTTCCAAGCACACGCTGTTGTAGTGGCATCGCTATGTGCTTACACAGAGGCGGTTAGCTAGGGTCTGTGGCCAAAAGGTGAGAATCAATCCACACAGTACTGAAACTAAATTATTTCCTCTGTTAGTAATAGTGTATGGGTGCCAGAACCCTTTACAGAAAGTGACTTCTTGTGGGTTTGTTCCTCCGATTAGCACTGTATGATCAATGGTGGCTGGAGTAGGAGAACATTTCTGATCAGATTTTACGTGGAAGCAGTCTTCGATTCTTAAATAAGTATTTAGAACGAAACAGCCACAAACTTGGGAAATAAGTGCTTTTTTTGTTTGTTTTTTTTTTTTCTTCTGCGTGCTTATAATTTCTTGCTGGTGTATTTTGTTTGTTCTATAGCATCATATACATCCACAGCCCCTTAAAATACTGACAAATAAATAGTGATAGTTTGACAGACTTTTGGAGAGAGACAGAAGGATGAAACAGCAACAGAAGCAGAGGATGTACAAACTTCTAATCTAATTGCAGTGTGGACCTGCCTTCGGGCACTGGCTTTATTTAATTTCTACCGAGTAAGCTGAAATCTACAGCAACATTTGTTATGTCTTGCACTGATGCAATGCAATTTTCTGTTTGCTGGTAATCAAATACGCACCTTAGTGTGTGACTAGTATGGTAAACTTGTTATACTGTAATTTTAGGAAAGGTTTACATTCCTTTATGAGAAAGGGAACTTACTCTTACAGAGTAAGAATCAAATTCCAAACCGCACTTTTAAAGGTGTTGTGAGGATGTAAAAAAACCCTGCCTAATTCACCAAGATTTTAAATTTATCATTTCTGATTTGACTGCAAACTAGGGAGACTGATTATAGCTCTGTTAGATTTTAGAGCTAGACCTTTTGCACCTTGAGAAAGAGAAAAAAAAAAAAAAAAGACACTCTTCAGCAACCAGTCTACTGAATGGAATGGAATTTGGATTGGTATATATTCCTAAAAACTGAATTGAGGGGATCCCTTTAAAAATCTAGGGTTTGGTGTTTTCTACATCTGTATCATTGATTAGTATATTTTCTTGTTTTTTCCAGAGTATTAGTCATATATAATATAAAAATGGGACTGGTGACTGGGGTAACCAGTTTTTCCTTGTATCAGAACTGACATCTAAACAGATTTTAGAAGTTCACAATCATTCTAATCCTTCACGATTTCTTTGATGCAAGTTTTTATTCCATTATATAATCCTGAAAATAAACAATTAGCAATTCTAATCAAGAATATGAAAATTCATCAAGATCAAAAACTTTGTTCATGTGGCTAAACAAAAGTCAAATAAAGGAATAAGAAGGATTTTCTTGTTTCAGTTTCCAGGTTTTGTCCTGTCATCCAGAGCAGAGGCAATACTAAGTAGAAGCCCTTGTTCTCCACATTTGTAATAACCTTTCTGATGATGCCGTAAAATGCCGTAGACATGTGGTAAAGCTGTTGGTCTGTAAAATTTTGCACTTTGAGTTGTCTCAGACAACCAAAAAGCTTCACCTTTTTTTCCATATCAAACCAGCCTATCTTCTCTCAAGCATGATCTATGTAAAAAAAGAGAGAAAAAAAATATCTTCAGGACACCACAGAATTATTTGAATTCCAAGTAATGTTTGTAATCGATGTAACAACATACTGCATTTTCAAAATAGTATGTTAACATATTTCTGAAGGACAGCTAAAGATATAAAAGAGGTTTAAAGCTCTTGATGTAGACTTGTACCTCATGGTCAAATGTTATGTCTCCATCTGCTATGAGAAAAAAAGCTCTACTAGATAGCAAGAAAGACAGTAATTACAAAAAAGACCAATATTAGCATTCTGCTTTTAGAGTGTTGAAATTTAGCAGTGCTCGTTTCATGTGTTCAGAGCTTCACAGTGGAATCAAAGCTAGGTACTATGATTTGGAAATACTTCTTGGAAGCATCAAATCTTTTGATCTTAAAATCTGCGGGTTTTTTTCTAAGAGGAAAGAATGCTAAACTTCATCCAGCATAATTTGGATTTTTTCAAAAAAGTTGCAAAATCATTCTTCATAATCAGAACAAGTGTTGCTACATAATTTTTACTTTTTAACCATATTCATATTTTTAATTGATTTTTAAACTAAATCAAGGCTTGCTTTCAAGGCTTTTCTAAATGACTACAGATTGAGGCAGAATTTATACACGTAGAGTACAGGAGAAGTTAGACTTTTCTTTCCCAGACAGGAACGTAATTTTTTTAATAGTTGGTTTAATGTTTTAGGTTTCTATAAATAGAAAGTGATTTCCCCTGTAGGAGTTTTTCATCTTTCATGTTCCAAAATTTAATAGAGAAAGCTAATTTTGTGCTGGCTTTTCTACATTTTTCTACTGCTTCTTGTTTTTGAACTCTAGGTTAAACAGCTGTCCTCTAAGAAGCAACTGTATGTGGTTTCCTTTTTTCATGATATTTTATAATTTTCTGTTAGAAATCCACTTTAACTTTGAAAATTTAAAAATTTTAAATATATATATTTTGTAGCTATCTTAGAAAGTGCATGTTTAGTGTGGTTAAAATAATTAATGTTCTGCATGTTTTAAAGGGAAAGCATATAGTCATAAGCATATCGCAAAAGTATTTGCTGGATATGGTAATTTCTAAAATATCTGTTAGAAGGCTATTTACTAATAATAGCAAAAAGTGAAATTAAACCTAGAAATATTTATTTATGATTGAATGCGGCATAAGTGTTTTAGTTATGTGGGAATTGTTTCATGACTATACTGTACTGTGTAAGAGACATTTGATTTCTGTCTTTGTTGGTAGATGCTCATCTATAAGCGTGTAATGCTTTGTATCTCTTTATGGAACAAAAGATGCTTTTACTTATATTGCCTTGTATATGCAAAATTTTACGTTGAAAATATGAAGCAAAGTATGAAATGATTGATTGCTCTATTTCTAGGGTATCGTCGCTGTCGTCCTGGGGAGTTCACTTGTGCTGATGGAAGATGCCTGTTAAATTCCCAGTGGCAGTGTGACGGTGATTTTGACTGCCCAGACCATTCTGATGAAGCACCTATAAACATAAAATGCAAAAGTTCAGGTTTGTATTGAATTTTTTGAATAACATGTGTGACCTTTCTTTTTGGAAAGCGATGGCTTAGAATCATGGTAAGGCAAACATAAAAGATTGTAGCTTAAATCTCCAGTGCTTTCATGGTGATATTCCTTATGTATTGCAAGGAGAACATATCAGCAGTCTTGTGCACCCAAAACCTCAGTTCACACAGTTGGAGTCACCAGTTCCTATGGCATAAGATGGCTACTAGTTCCTTAATGCATGAATTTGTTTGGACTGCAATAAGGTTATATTAATGTAATAATTCTCTAGCTTGCCCTGAAAATGTTTAATACACTCATTACACAGAAGTAGATCGTACAAAAGGGGGCATAAAGTTGTTCTTCCTACACATAATAAACACAGGTTTATTTTTATTAGTAAATTACTGAACAAATGAGATTGTTTTTATTGATATATTGTGCTACATGGACAAGTTTGCCAAGGTCTGACTGGGTTTTGAGAGGTAGGTGAATCCTGATGTGCATGTGATACTCTATTCTCTGCCTTTCTGGAACACCAAATGGGATCTAGATTCTGACTAGATCTTAGAACTTTATTGCACAGTAGCCCAGTCCTTTATACAAGTTTTGATGAAAATCACACATCTGCTTTGAGGTAAGGCAACGTACCTGCCTTACATTTAAGTGTTCTGATTCTGATTTGAAGAACCTGGAATGAACATTTATGTGTGTCCTCAGACAAAGGCTGCATCAGAATTCAGTCAGTCATGTTACTGAACACCTCAGCATCCACAGGGGAGAGAAGCCATGCTTTTTAAGGTTTGTAAACTGTAGAACTAACAATATTTTGTGCAGAGGTAGAGGATTCTCAATTATATCAAAACAAATGTGTAGAAAGGAGTAATAACTTGAAGTATCCACATGTTTTCCAGAACAGGAATACATTTTGAAGATGCTGAGAAGTAAAAAGGATTACAATCCTTTCAGTAAGAAATGAATGTTCAATTTTTACACAATTGTTTCATCTCACGTGCACACATTGCAGCTGATTGATGAGTAGGTGCATCCCAAATACTAATAGACCACACCAAGCAGTGTTCTCTTTTTTGTTTTCCAGAGCAGTCATGTAACAGCTCTTTTTTTATGTGCAAAAATGGTGAGTGTATTCCTCAAAGTGATGTTTGTGATAAGAAAGAAGACTGTAGTGATGGATCTGATGAGAAAAGCTGCCACGTTAATGAATGTCTCAGTAAGAAAGTTAGCGGCTGTTCTCAAGACTGTCAGGATCTTCCTGTTGGATACAAGGTGAATAATTACAAAATGTGGTGTACTATAATGCAAATTCTTAATTGTTTCTTAACTACTGCATGATTATAATAAAACTCCACTGTGTTGTACTTCCTTGTAATGTAGTAGCTTACCTGCCATAGAATATTCAAATTTTTATTTCCAGTAAGCAAATAATTGCCAATTATGTAAAAAAAAAAAAACCTGGTATAATGGAGACTTCAAGTCTATGGAAAGGCACATACAATGATTTAAACACAAGAAATCATACTGCTGTATGCAGACTGCTGAAAATCAGTTGTGAAAAAGGAAAACTTGTAGGAGTGAATAACAGGAGTAGCTGTTTTCTCCGATTTTTCTTCCAAGTCAGAGAGACTTACAGAAATATTTAAATGAAGTATAATTGTCTTTGTTGCAAAATGAAACTGCTGTCTGAATGTGGTAGTGTTTCCTGAATGACCTGA
Source organism: Falco cherrug (assembly GCF_023634085.1). Lineage (NCBI taxonomy): Eukaryota > Metazoa > Chordata > Aves > Falconiformes > Falconidae > Falco > Falco cherrug. The sequence continues at coordinate 37,693,709 of NC_073704.1, read as the reverse complement.
ATCTTCTCTTTGGCCTTGAGTCATCGAGAGGAATACTTTTTGGGTATTATGGAAACCCTAGCCTCTGACCTGTAAATAGAAGCTGAGAATAGAAGAGATTATTTTTTTTTTGGGGGGGGGGGGGGTGTTTTAGCCCTAAAGTAACCCTGACTGCACCCCCATACACTTAATTTTTTTTAATATGATATTGACCTGCTGAGAACTGTGTAATATCTGTCCAACATAGCTTAGCTCTAAAGGTGTCCTAGTCAGGAGGCCACTGACTAGAGAGCTGGAGACAAGGTTGGGTGCAGCAAAAACCTTGCTGAAGCAGCATCACTGTAGAAAAAGCACGTCATAGGCTTCTGCAGAGAGTAATACAGAGACTAAAGGAGGGAACATGGCACACAGTTTTCCACTGGTGAAACTATGCTCCTGTTTCAAAATTCTACCCAGCTGTATTTTGCATCATTCACGTTGCATATGATAGGCTTGCCACAGTGATCATCAGACCTCAATAAAAATCAGCTTCAAGAATTCTCATTCACATTACTGTGTTACACAGAACACTATATGTTACGCTTCAAGAAAAAAACCCTAACAACTGTATATCTTTACCAAAAAAGCAGCTGAAAATAAAGGACTCCGAAGAGTCCATCCATCATTATTTTCATGCAAGAATCCTTTCCATATATTTGAAAAGGTGTGGTTTTCTTCAGTTAAAGAAGAAAGAACAATTACTCATCCTACAGGGTTATTTGGGAGGGATTGGTGCTTAGGATCACACCAGCAATAGCCGAAAAGAAATGTACATATGTCTGCCTGTAAACAGTATAAAGAACAATGTAATTATAACGTTGCTTGAAAAAACTGAGACTGCATCGAGAAGTTTGTCACTGACGTATTCAGAAGAAAGTATGTAAGATAAGAAATAGAATCAATAAGTAATTCAAAATGAATGTGTTTGTTTTTCTTTCCCAGTGCAAATGCTGGCCTGGATTCCTGCTGAAGGATGATGGCAAAACATGTATAGATATTGATGAATGTACGTCTGGGTTTCCCTGTAGCCAGCAATGCATCAATACATACGGAACCTACAAGTGCTTGTGTGCAGATGGGTATGAGATACAGCCTGATAACCTAAATGGCTGCAAATCCCTTTCAGGTGTGACTTTCTTTGTTGTTTTAATCCACAGTTTTATCCAAAATAACTATATCCAAAATAATACTGTGAAATACCTTAGCCCCATGGTCTGTGTTACCCTTTTGTGCAAGATAAACAAGAATGACTTTGAAGCACACTACCTCAATAAGCAATAGGAATGTGATTCAATGACTGAATGTAATAAGTTTTATTTTTAGTATGTATTGTGCTCAAATAATTTTTAATGAATGGTTACTGGATTATGAAAGTTTGAATTAGTAACTATTAGAAAATATATTAGGAAAGTTAAAATACATCATTTAATTCTGCTTCTGAGTCACATTGTAATATAATGCTTATGATAAGTGTTTCATCAACTTTAGAATATGAGAATGTACTTATAAACTTCCTGGTATGAAAAAGAGGAACAGGAAAAAATAATAGAAATTGCAAAATCTATTATTCCTATAGCATATGGAATCCTCCAGTCTTATATGTAATACACAGATACATATATATATATATATATATATATATATATATCAAGATATATAAGAAATGTGGTTATTTCCTCACCCTTCTGCCTGTGCCACTGATGTTTTTATGTGCTTCAGTGAGTGGGATTCACTGGATCAGTGAAAGGAAGAGCAAAATGTCAACAGGCAAGAAACAAAACCCCATTACTGTGTTCTGCTGGATCTCCTTCATAGTGCAGGCAATCTTTGGCTTGAGCAGACTCCTCCCTTTTTCCAGTCTTACACAACGTTTGATTGTGTTTTGTTTTGAAATATCAAGAAACTTCTGTTTTCTTTCTAAATGATAAAAAGACTGGATCCTCTGGCTGCCTCATATTCCTGTTTCAGGCCCTTCCCTGAGGAATCAGCGGAAACACAGGAGGGGGCAGAAAAAACAGAATCTGTTTTTTTGCTTTACTACTAAAGCCCCTCATACATTTAGAAGCCATAGATCACTCAGAGGAGAAGGGGAGCTGGAACACATCGTAGTACAGTTTTTCAGAGTTGTAATACATCAAACTTCAAAAGTGATCTTGACAAAGCTGTTTGTGCTGTGGCAAGGATGGTTGTGCTGCAAGGAGGTGCCAGCATGTGAATGTTTGGCCAGATGCTGATTTCTTGCATAAATTGCCTTGAACTCTGTACAACTGAGCAGAGAGCTACAGCCCGTCTCCACAGACCACTAACAGTGCTGAGGGGGATGCCTCGGAGCATTAAAAACTGGAGAATGTCTTGAGAGTTGAAGATAAAATGCAAGCAAGGTGGTGCAGTGTATTCAGTACAAGAGCAGAGTAGGCTGGACACCACATTACATGCCAGAATGTGTGAGCAGTACATACAAGCCTTTAATACATTTTTAATTATTACTAGTGGGTTGCTTTTTTTATTATTTTAGCTGAGGTCTCTATTAATAGAGCTAAAATTATTTATTTGGGTTTTTTTTTACTATTATGTATGTCAGTGTCAGAGATGTTTTAAAGTGATTCTATAATTGAGCATCATCTGAAGGATTTTTTTTTTTTATAAACTGAAAGAACAGGTGTAAAAAAAGCTGAATCTAGCTTCACTTCAGAACTAGCAATCAAGGTTTGTCCAGATAGCTGTTTCTTTATGTCTTTACTGTTCTGAGTACTGAAATCTCAAAAAGCAATGGTCAAAACATGCTTCATTTGCCACCGTAACAAATTACAGTCTTGGTGATAACGTGAAAGTGAATGTTGAAATTAAAACAAGTGGTATGAAATATATTTCAAATTTAATCTCTGACATTAAATTAGGAAAAAAGTACAGAATGGTTCCCATATTACAAAGGCAAAAAAATTAAATTACATTGAAAGATATACTAATTGATTGCTTTGTTCATTTTTATACTGCATCATTGATCTTTCTTGGAACATTTGAATGTTTTAAATATTTCTTTCATCCATAACATTGATCAGAGCATGTAACATTTATTTTTCAAACCATCTGTATTTCAGCATTGTATTCCTGATTTTCCATAAATTAACGTAAAAGCTAGTCTAATATATTCTTTCTCCCGGGGTTTAGATGAGGAACCTTTCTTAATTCTGGCTGATCATCATGAAATAAGAAAAATTAGCACTGATGGATCCAACTACACTTTGTTGAAACAGGTATAACCATAGTACCATGCTCTAAGTTTATCTCAATACTTTTATTCTTTTCAAAGTGTGCAGCTGACAGAAACATCATCCTACAATTGGCATTGTATGCACCATAGAACAACTGCAGTATCTTCAGAGTTTTTATAATATTTTAAATTTACTATTTTACCTGAATTTGACATGATTAAAGCTCAGGCAGTTGTTTCGTCAGTCATTCTGATGTACTAAAAAAATTATGTTATTTGTGATCTTCTTCCATTGCAACATGTTTTGCACAATTTCAGCTTTCAAAAGAAAACTCAAAAAATCTGTTTGGCCGTGTATTATTTGGGCTACTTACTGTCATAATCCAAATCTATTTTTTATATTTAGACAGACGATTCCAAGATTTATGGTATTACAGTACATGAAGTTCTATCATTGGCTAAATCTATTTTTTTAAAGAATTACTCTAAATTACCATAAAAGGAGAAAAATAACTTATGTGAAAAAAACTACAGAAAGAGAAAGTCACCCAGTAAATACAGAGCTGTCATTTTTAGTGGTTTCTGCTCTGCTTCTATGCTTCACCTAAGTGTAGTTACTTACCACAGATTAGAGTTCCAAAATATGTTTTCATAAAAACATTATTTCCTTGGGTACTAATTAATCAATTGTAGAAAGACTAGAAAATCAGTTACTGGCTGTCAATACTGTCAGGCTTTTTGTGACTTCTTGTGTCAGTAAGCTGTGCATCTTAATGTCACAAGAGAGGTGCTCAGGTCTTCACAGCAGTAATTACAAAATTAACCATCTTGCATTAAACATTGGCTTTATTTAAGCATAGCAAGCATTATGTTAAAGTCTGTTCTTTGAAATTCTTCTGACTACCTCTCATTTACATTTCACTGCCTCTCTCCTCTTTTGCTGGTATATCTATTAATAGCAGCCTGTGAAAAGGGGGGAGCAACAGTAAATTTTCTTTATGGTTGGTGCTGACAGATTGTCTCAGAGCTTCATCAATCTTGGATTTAATGGACTTCTCTTCAGTAAGTTACAGACCGTGTAGCTCCAGCCACTGAAGAGAATCTGTGTTTTCCCTATCACATTAATTCACTAGTCTAATAAATACCTCTGCTATTGAACCTATTGGCCTTTGACCCTACTAATATGACGTTTTTAAAAGCATCCAGATTTGAAAGCAGGAGAGGGAGCCATACCAGCAGAACAGGTGGGCTGTCTTCCTCATAAGGACATCTTTTTGTCCTTGTAATGTTACAATGGATCAGCTCGCTCTTAGACATCTACCAGGTGAAGGCAGATACCAGAGCTGTTCTGGCAAAGAAGCTAACCCACCCTTCTTTGTTTATTTGATCTGTGCTTTGCCATTTTAACAGCTGTTCATATAAACTCGGAGTAAAGGAGCTGAAAGTAGGAGCTCGTTCAATCTCTTGAGTTGTTACACGCCAGCTTCTTCCCCTGGTGGTGCTTTTTTTTTTTTTTTTTTCTTCGCATATACATAACCAGTACAACTGTTTGAATTCTCATGTACATTCTTTGCCTTCCATTTCCTTCAGTCCGAGTCATCAAAATCCTTTGGGTTTCCACAGGCAGAGTAGGTAGAGGGAATCCTCCTCATTATCTGTGATATCTACCTACTTTAGTTTTTTAATTGGAGTACCTAGGCTACAGTGTGCCATGTCTAACAGGAAGAAACAAAACTGCAGGTTTGAGATGACGGACTAATGCAGTTGATGCTGTTTCAAGGTTTCCCTAATTCCTTCTGAAAGCAGATTACATGAGAAAAGACAAAGAATTATGCTAGGAGGACTCAAAAGTGACTTGTAAATTGTGAAGAGGAGATCTAGTGCCTGGACCTAGACCTTGTTGCAGGGGTACAGAGATAATTTTCCCTGCACTTCATGTTCTGATAAATACTGGAACTGACCCAAAATAAGACACTTAAAACCAGACAGTCAGTCCTCTTTATTAGTCTGAATACTTAAGAAACTTTTACAGCATTGCAGAATATGGATATAAGGCTGATTTTTCACAAATTACTGACTTTGATTTCTGGAATGATATAAATTTGTGATAGCCTTTTCTATTCGATAACCTGTTATCTCCTTTGTTAAGAATTTGGGTTGGGGTTTTATCTGTAGATGCGTTATACTAGTAGTAGAAAGAGGCAGGAGAAGCGTTTTGCAGCACAGTTACAACTGGCAGAGCTGCAGTAGGTTTTGTTAAAACACTGTGTGCGTGGGTATGTGATATTTGAAAATCAGAGTGGTCCTCTAACACTGTATTGGTTTGGGCTTTCCTTAATGATGGTTTGTGCAGCCTAATCACTCTTTTCCTCTACATTTTTGTCAAAAGATAATTTGCAGTATTACAGTGTAGTAGTTGGCAGATAAGCCGAGCATCACTTTCTGTACAATTAAATATTGTTGTTGTTAGTTTGTTTTAGAGTTGACTAGTCCAGTACATCCCCTCTACAACTGTGAATTACATTAATGAGGGAGGTTGCTGATCTACCTGAGAGTAGAATGTCATTGGGCTGATAAGGGACTTAACTGCTCTTGCGGTTTGAAAAGGAGTACAGACTGCGGCTGTTCTTTTTACCATTTCTGCTCCATCTTTGATTGATAACAACATTCTTGTATATTAAGAATAATTGTGATTTCGCTACATATCAGAATGCTAAGCAGATTATGGGGCAAGGCTTTCTTAGTCTCAGATAAGGAAAATAAGAGTCATCATCTGAATGCAATACCCTTTCTTTCTTATCTGCCATTTGGAATTAAAAGCTGTTATTATATGACTGCTCTTTCCAGCCTGTAGGAATACCACAGATATCATCACCACTCTTGCTTATAATGTATTGGCCTAGTAATTAGAGCCGTAGGAATCTTCCAGATGCCTGCTGGATCTCTAACTTTCACACTTGATGTATATACTACCTCTGTGTGTGTATGCACATATCTATCTGTACACAGTGCCTATGACATAGCATCTAAGAATTTAAAACCTCCTTATTCGGGAATTAAAATTAATGCTTTTTAGAACATCTAGGTTTTGAATTCCTGAGTAAATAATAATGAAATGTTTTCATTAAATAAAGATAAGAAATGTTATGCGATTTCTGAGTTTATTGTTATAAAGTCAATGTCATCTCATTTGCCAAAGTAATTTCAAAGATAGTGATTAACAGAGAAACTGAGTAAAATTTAAAGTATTTAGTGCTAAAGTTCTTTTTAATAATCGGAAGGAAAAATGCAGAAGCTTCATTTAGTTTCATATGCCATCTGCATTTTTGAAGTGAGACAGTTCTTTGTCACCATATTTTTCTGTTACAATTTTTATCTTCTGATTGTTTACAAGTAACGTATGGGAAAATGAGAGTATTTCAAAAATATTCACTCAGTAAATAAAGCATTTTGAATATTATATGCCATGTAGTTTGCATTCTGAATGCTATCCAACAGTTTGTATTATAACATTTGAATAAACAGACTTTTTTTTTCCTTCTGTTTTTAGGGGTTGAACAATGTGATTGCAATAGACTTTGACTATAGAGAAGAGTTCATCTATTGGATTGATTCCAGCAGACCAAATGGCAGTCGCATAAACAGAATGTGTTTAAACGGAAGCGACATCAAGGTATTTGGGGATTAATAATGTCACTACTAGAACTACATTTTTTGAGTGTTGGGAAATGCTTCTTCATGCTTTTAACCCAGATTGTGAATTTTTAGTATATGCATGCAAACACATCATGAGCTAGCAAACCCTAGTAATATTTCATTGCATTTTTATCATATTTGAAGTAGAGATAGGGGCTAGAAGGACTGTATTTATGATCTAAATTCCTTATGACTTAATGGACAATTGAGTGAATTTGTAGTTCAGTGTGGTTTACAGGACACCAAATTAAAAAGAGGTATAATTAAGTGTAAGCTGTGTAAATACACTGACATATTATTTCTTCCTATAAAATTTTTGTGAATAAGTTAAAAAATCCACTATTAAGCACATTTGTTGACTTCTGTGAACATTTTTCCAGAATGCATGCTAAGCCGTAAGGAATTCTTCTTTGCTTATTCTCTTCCATCTGACCTTTTTAAACATGGAGAAAATAGGTGGTAACAGCCTGTGAATTTTGTTCCCTCATGTTACACCAGTAAATTATGCAGAGAGAAAATTTTTCTATATTTCATTTGCGGTTTACTACATGGACTGACATATCCTTAGTGCACACCGACTTTAGTCTTTTAGAAGGTTAAGGTTTGAAACTGACTGGCATCAGTGAACTTTATTCATATCCTTCGCATGAAAATAATAGTTCTTAGAACATAAAAAAAAAAGTCGGCGAGCATAAGTTGTAGTATTCTGTTTCCACTGGGGTAAAACTAAAATCCAGCATGTACTCAAAAATTCTAGTGAGTCCCTGTGAAGACTTTTCCTGCAAAAAATAGGAAACAGGCAAGTGTGGGGTTCAAAAATTCATTAAACCCTTGAATCATAATTATTGCCTTTAAATATTTTATAAAGCATCCTGTTCAGCATCTTGTTCATTCTAGATTAATCTGTATTTTGTTATTTTAAGAGATGTTTCCAGGACTGGGGATGACCCCAGACTTTTTCTTTCTAATCCTAACTATTTCAAGAAAAAAAAAAAAAAAGAATTTTTAACAGTCAAAAAGCTGTAATTGCCAAGAGGACGGAGGGTACCAAAAACTCCTATTACTTTCTAATGATGTAACAATAATTTTATTTTTTAAGGAAAGGTTTCAGAAGCTTGAACTAGGATGAGAAGAAAATTAGGTTGGAAGATATTTCTTTTTTCCTTCATTAATATTTTGCAATTTACAGAATGACTGCCATCTTGATGATGATTTTATTCAAATGCGATGCCAAATTCAAATACAAATTGTGAAAATAAGTGCATTGAATTTTTATAAGACGATCTGGTTTTTTTTTCACTGAAAAACTTGGCCAAGATTTGGCCTCTGCAAGCTAAAAATATGTGCAAAAATTTATCAGGAATTACATATTGTAGCTGTCTGATATTCTATCAGTAATCTTTTATCCAGTGCCAAATGAAAACTTTCTCTCTTTAACGTAGATTTTAATAGATTACCACAGCACATATATAATAATTGAGGTTAAAAATAATTAATTTCCCAGCAAACCTCTTTAAATATTTTAAATTTTTTTGTCATGAAGGAGAGGTTTTTTGGTAGTGAGCCTTTTCCCTTGAATTATGAATTTCTTATTTTATTTCCATCATACTTCTTGTTTTACTATTTACTACAAATAAATATACTATTAGCGTAAATAATATTGTTTGATGTATTACTCTAGGATTTCCCTTTTAGAAGATACCATCTTTTCAGCACAACAGTTTTAGCTTTCTTGCTCTGGGAAACCTGATGGCATCTCATTTTTCTTCTGCATCTGATCATGGAGGAGATATTTATACAATTGAAGCAACTTTTTCACATAAATATGTTCAAACATTAACACAGTGTTTTATGTGTAGTATTGTAGATTAGAATGAGATATGTTACTGGAAAATGCTGTAGTAAGCTAGAACGGGTACATTAAATGTCACACTGGTGATCTCACTGACTGGAATAAGCTTGAAGTGACTCTCCACAGTAAAAGTCGTCAGAAAAGAGACTAATTATTTTGGTTGATGCTTCTAGGTAGTGTAGCTAAACCACTAAGTTTGCAGAGCTGTCCATTTCTACAGAAATGTCCCATTAAAGTGCAGTGGTTGCTGCAATTACCCATTTATAAAATAGTAAAGCTGGTTGTGCTAAGGTATTAGAAAATGAAGTATTTTATTCATATTAAAAAAATCTGTGCATGCCTGGATTTAATTTTAAAAAGATTTTATAAGATGATAAATAATGTAATAACCTGAAAGGGTGCTTTTACATATTCATAACTATAAAATTGGTTTAAAGTATCTCACAGTATCCCTTCTTATCTTGAAGGCTTTTTGGTGTCTTCAAATGGTAAATAAAATTAAAACTAACACATTCAGTTATACATAATCAGGTTTACGTGTAAAGTTTATACTCTATTGCACGCGTTTTTAGTGGTGAAGATGACAATGAATTAGAATGTACACTTCAATAATAAACCCGTTATTAGTACTTAGGAAATCTCAAATATTTTCAAGTATTCCAAGCTCTGATTTTTTTTTCTTAAGTTCTAGTTGCACAGACCTAATCAGGAATAGAATTTTTAAGCCTAAAAGAAGCTGGACTCTAATGATTGGGAACATTCAAATGTCACTCAACACTTAATGCGAAGTACTCCCAGCCAAGCAAGACTGAGATACAATCATGATGAGATTTGTAAGCATGTATATCTGAAGGCATTTGTTCAAGTCTCAGAATTACTCAAGTCATCAAGAACCTTGAGAATAACACAATCCAGTCAGTAGAGCGTAGGCTTTCCCATAGGTTACTAAATTGCTTCTGTCTCTTGATTCCTTATTAATGTAGTCCTTTTGAAATTGAACTAATTCTTAGAAAGTTCCTCTTTCTTCTGCCACACAAGTGTTGGAAAAAAAAGTACAGTATTTACTTTCCAACTAGGTAATCTTTTTCTCTTTGCCTGAGTCGAGTGCCCTTATGGTCTTATCTGTCATGATGACATACAGTACTAGTGTGATATTAAAAGGAAATATATGCTGATGTAGGCTGGGAAGAGAAATGGTGAGCTAATAAGCAGATGTGTGTTCGAAGGCACGCTATGAGAAGAGAAGCCTCATCTCCATTTGGCTCTGTGAGAAATAAATAAAACAGTAAAGAGAAGAAAGTTTTTCTTTTTTCGTGGTTTTTTATTATTATTATTATTATTATTAAGACAATAGGAAAATTAGAAACTTCAGATGAAAAATGAAAGAGAAAATCCTTAAAGTTAGTGCATAGTGCAGGACAGTTGGAAATTTGATATTTACTACATCGTGTTATTCTCCATTCTCCCGTACTATAAGGAAAGTGTCTCATTGCCTCAGTTACTTAAGAATTGTCATGACTTTCAGAAGTGTCAGTGCTTAACAGGGAATAATATCTATATTTCACTTGCTATATGTCACTGTATCACATATTCAACCTCTCAATATTCTGGTAGTAGTAAATCTTGAATTGTTGTTCCTTTTCCCAGTATTTAGATGAGTAATTTATATTATTTCTGCTTTTGTAGGTAGTCCACAATACAGCTGTTCCCAATGCACTGGCTGTGGATTGGATTGGGAAGAATCTCTATTGGTCTGATACTGAAAAGAGAATTATTGAGGTGTCAAAACTCAATGGTTTATACCCTACCGTCCTTGTGAGCCAAAGAGTGAAGTTTCCTAGAGATCTGTCCTTAGATCCTCAAGCTGGGTATGAAGCAGCCATTTTGCATTAATTCATGTTTAGTGCTAATTTTATAGTCAAATATTTTTTTTATAAAAATAGAAGATAGGACGTACGAATTAGCTTTTTATTATTTGACTTTCAGCAACGCTGGTTATCAGTAGTCTAAAATGCATTACCAATGCTTACTATATCATCATTTCATACAAAATTGGTATAATAGAAAGATGAATGCAGGTACTAAACCATGTTTTGTTATATTTGCTACTCTGTAGATATTTTCTGTTGGTAGGAGGAAAGCAGATATTTCAAGAAACATCCCTATCTTTTTTTTTAAGAAATGTGTTACTACATAACAAATTTCATGTTGTGTAGAAGACAATTCTTATGTTTTGTTTCAGTTATTCAAGGAAGCAATCTGTCTCGTTAGAGCTCTATTCTGTGTTTCATAGTATCCAGAATCATTTAGGCTATTCATCTACCACGTTTTTGAAGACTTTTTACTGATACTTTGTGTATGTGAATCAAAGAGTGAAAATGTTTAGTCCCCCATAATTGGAAGAAAGCAATTACCTGATTTACTCTTTAAAATTAAAGTTTTAATTTTCACACAAGTCTAATAACTGGAGTGATTAATTATTAGGATAGAAGAGATCTATTTTAGGAGACTTAGTTTCTAGCTTTAGTTTTCAGATATTTGAAATTATCAATATTCTTAAAAAAAATAATTGCAACAATGATAAGAAGTGAGAACTGCCTAGTTAAAGTATCTTGTTAACTGGTACCTTTAATTGATAATTTTATTAATCGTTGCATGGCATATTAATTAATATAAATCTGTGCTGGTGTTCTGAGTGCAGTTTTGAGCACCACTGCCATTTTTGATTTCTTGATTGGTGTGAGAGCTGTAGGAACCATGAACAATTTTTGTCACAGTTTTATAATACTTACAAAATATTATAATTTTTCCCATAAAATTGATGTCCTTGAGAAATTCAACCTAATACTATGAATTTTAAAAAGAAAGACAGAAAAGAAATAATATTTCCATTAACAAATTTATTTGATGATTTTTTTCACTGAATCACATAATGGTTGAGGTTGGAGTGGACCACTGAAGGTCATTTCGTCCAACCCCAACCGATATAAGCCTTTTCAACTTTTTTCTGTTTCTCTCTTTGTTTGTTTTTAAACAGAAGGTTTCTAGCCATTTCTATTTGATCAAAACCCAATTGGCATGAGAAACTCAAATTATTTCATGCCAGCATCTGAATCTGGTGATAGAAAAAAGAAAGAAAATTTTATATTCCTAAAACAGAAAATGTATAAAAACATTGAGTTATTTCCTGTTTATGTGACAGTACGTGTAATGCCACAACCGTTGGTCGCTGGGTCTGTACGTCTCAATATGCAGTTAATGCCTCTCAATTCGCCAGTAAACCATCATCTACATTAACACTATCCACTAAAACATCGGTGTACGTTTAATTGAAAGTCATTAAAACCTGGTGATTTTCTAACTAAATGTATTCTCTTAAATAATTATTTATGTAGCATATAATCTTTAAGAAAAATGATACTTCTGAATACTAATACTTAAGTTATTATCTAGTCCCTGAATAAATAAAATATAACTACAGGAATTTTGCCATATGTCTTTTCAGATCTAAATTCCATATATTATGCTTTCTGTTTTGTGGAACATTAGGGTACAACTGCGTAAATTTGATGAATAAAACTAACGTAGTGTCTTACAACATCCCTGTAATATCATGGCCAATTAATCATTCTTCTCCATCTCTAAATCCTAAGGCTCAAGTAATCATTTGAAGGTTCAGTGACGAGAGAAAATGGTTGAGTTGCTCTGGATTCTACCAAAACAAAGAAAAGCAGGATATTTCCTAGCTAAGAAATGGCACTTGTCTGTCTAACTATTTTTAAGAGAAAAAACATTTTCTACCAGTTCTTAGAACTAACATTGAATTTGCCTGTAACTGTGCCCTTATTGGACAGAGAGGATGTAGACGTTTGTTAAAGGTGTTGAAGATACCACCACATGGTATCTCTGTCTGGTTGCCTGGACATCCAGGACATGTTCCCTGCATATGCAGAAATCAACTCTATAAAGTTTGTACGAAGAGCCTCAGTCTTCCAGGAAGGTTTAGATATACACAGGCGTAATAAACTACTTGTGCCCCTGCTCAGTGCACAGTATGTGTACAGATGAAGCTTTTTGAGGCCAAGGCATGTGTTTGTTTGCTTTAAAATAATTTTTTTATTTGTTTGTTTATTTTAATACGGAAAGCTGCTGGAAATAAAAACTGTGTTTGCATTTGAAATTGCTTGAAATATTATTAACTATATATCTGTTTTTTTTCTCATAAATGAGAAATGCTAAATGAGCTATATTGCTGATGCCATACAATAGTAACGATATATTTCCAAAGAAGTTTTCTGTTAGTTGATGGAGAAATTTTGCTTTCTCTGCTGCTTATGTGGAGCAGGTTCAGTGTCAAGAACAGTGTGTTTTGTGGGATACCGGTAGCTGTCCTTGGGGCCACCATTTTCTCCCGCACACAAATAGTCTTCCAGGTGGCTTTTTAAGAATATGAGCTGCATCTGGTTTTTTGAGAGCCTGTCCAAAAAAAGCAGCATATCAGCCTCCCAGCTGGAAAGATCTGTGCTCAGGTTCGAAGTAATGACATACAATAGTAGCAATACGCATCCATGTACCAAATAATAGGACTATAAAAAAAAAACAAAAAAAAAACAACAAACAAAAAAAAACCCAGAAACAAACCACATGCTCTGTATTGTGGCTAAGTAACATTTGAAGGAGAAAATTTCTGCTCAGCTTTCCGACAGTTTTTCTCAGTCTTTGCCTGTTTTTAAGGCTTCAATGTGAGAAAACTTTGGTTTTGAAACTGGTACTTATTGAAGTCATATAATTAGTGTTATATTACTGTTAACAGCAAAATAGGGTTTTGTAATATGTGTAAAAAACAGGGTGACTAATACAATAGTTGTGATAATTTTAGTAGTAATGCCACTTTTGAAGGATGTGAGATTCGCTAAGTCGAGTCTTGTGGTACTTAAAACTCTAAGGTGTCAAGACTAAGCAATTTAAATGCATTTTTTACTAGTTCATAATAAATATGATGAAGTCACATCTAACATAAGGACTCTCCTCTTCAAACCCTTTATATTTACCACACTTTAAAGACAGGTCTAGAAAAAAACCCCAAAATTGAAACTTTATAGAATAATTACTGGTTTATTCTTATGATCAGCTAAATAAAGTAATTATTTATTGTGATTATTTTTGCATCTCTAAACAAGCAGCTTTTGTTTGTTTTTATTTTTATAGATACTTATACTGGATTGATTGCTGTGAGTATCCGCACATTGGCCGTGTTGGTATGGATGGCTCCAGTCAAACAGTTGTCATAGAAACACAGATATCTAGACCTATGGCTCTTACAATAGATTATGTCAACCACAGACTGTATTGGGCTGATGAAAATCATATTGAGTTTTCTGACATGGATGGATCTCATAGACATAAAGGTTGGTCAACAGCTTTTTTTTTTTTTTACTTTGTTTTCTCTTTTTGCTAGTTTTAAATTAAAGGCACTTTGCATGTTATGTGTAATGATGTAAAAACTGTACGTTAAAACATTTTTGCAACCTTTACTGTTTCCTTTTATCAATATTTTAAAAGTTGCTTTTTATATTCCTTCCCTGTTAGGACTGTGAGTAATTTTTAAACATGCAGTAAAATACATGTCCATGGGAAAAACGTCAAATGAAAACAAACGCTGGGAACAGGCTCAGCAGTCAAAGGCTGCCTTATTGATTCTTAATATATTTTTGCATTACACGTTCCCAACCAAAGCCAGTGAAACGTGGCTGTTAAAAGTGGAAGGGATATGTCCTGTGTGCCACGTGCCAGAATGTGGCTCAAAGCAGCTCTTCCTCTGGCCGGAGAAAGCCTGGAAATGCCTATTAATCTGCTCAGCATGAGTCAATAAAGAGACAAGTACTGCAAATGTAATTTGGGGCTTTCCTGGTAGATGGGTAAAATAATAACTTTTGAAATACTTAAGCAATGAAATAATCTTTATCCTTGTTTCTGCTCCTCACAAGACAGGTAATTAAAAAGCTAGGATCTATAAAATGTTTAAAAAGTAAATAAAGTTTTACACTATGATGAATAGTTCTCATATTCCAAATGGTATAATTAAAGATCTTTCCCTTTAATTGAAATATACAAAATACTTAGTATTGCTATGCTGGGTTGTTTTGTGTTTGTTTATTTTTTTTTTTTAATAAAACCATTAGCTGAGGTCGCTTCCACAAACTTTACCCAAACCTCAGAACTGCTGCTATCCTGGTAAAACTTCATGCCTTTGGGATTTTGTAGGCTTTTATCTCATACTGGGTGCCTCCAGGTTTTCTCCAAACTAGAGTTCATGAACTACTTTATTTTCAGATTGAAGCTTCTTCATTGTGAAATAAAACACCACCTCCCAAAAAAGTTTTCTAGCTTTTGTTTTCACAAATAGTAAGTTATAAATAAATAGGTCACAATTCAATTACAGTTGAGGTGGTAGATCGAAGAGCTGTAAACATTCCCATTAATCTCAGTATTAACTTTGGTATTTTTTATAACGAACATGGGACAGTCATAACCGGCTCACCTAAGCAGTACTTGCCCAGACGTACCCCCGAGTGCCAGCTGGATTCCTGCTGACAGTCTATTTTTCTGACACATGAAGAAAAGCTCCATACTCCTCTTGATGTTATTCCCTGTGCTGCTGTCCAGCTATTTTGTTCTCATACAATTATTCTCTTACTCGTCTTTCTGGATCTTTCAAAGGAAAGGAGTAAACAATAGCCAGTGTGTCTTTCTTAACCATAACCTGACTGCCATGGTCAAACCTTTCTCAATTTTCTCTTACAAGCTGAAAATTTCATGATTTTTCTTTCTCAGAAAATGGCCTTTTATCCCTATATTTCAGAAGGCATCTGCAAAATTCCAGTGATGCTGTCTTTGGTGTCCATTGCCGTGGTCTCCAGCTTGGGGATTTCTCTTGCCCAAGTGGGTAAAATCAGCTTCAAATGCTTTTATACTCATGGAGTTAATGTCTCCCCCTGAGGACATGTGAACCGAGATAAGAAGGAAATTTGTCACAAAGCTACAGCTGGTACCAGTGAAGAGCAATGTTTCATACAACAAATTCTCTTTCTCATTCAACAAAGCACTACCACTGCTAGTTTTAGACAGCTGAACGTGTGCATGACTGTTTAAGGAGCTTGTCTTACTCCCCTGCTATTACAGTGAAAGCATTTGAAGTCAAGTATTACTGGAAGTTCTGCAAGATTTCATGCCTGATCATTTTACCATTTCCATTTGTGAATGAAAATTTATAAAAATTTGCTACCAGTTAAATATCTGAGGCGAGCTCTAAAAGTCACATTGACTTTGTGTAAACCTGGTATCATCCTGCTTTTGACGATATGTCTGTTTTAAGTACAGATGATAAGTAAATATTCATGCAATAAGAAACATGCTTTGGGAGAAAGATCCTGAGGTGTTTAAATTATGTGGGAGGAAGATGTTTTTCCTTAGCTAATGCTGTCTGTCACTTTCTGTTGTTAGGATCTCCACTCAAGGTGGTTATCAAATCAAAATCAAGTTCTGGAAAAGTTTCTATGCATTTAACAAAGCAGCAATAGATTTATTGGTATCTGAAACCGATGAAAGATGCCTGCAGGTGCTCCAAAGGGTGCTGAGAATTATGAAAAGCTCCTACGTAATGATCAATTTGTCTTTAATCGGAATCTTTTCCGTGCCTCCCCTCTTCTCCTGGAACAAACTTCCAAATAGATTTTACATGCCTTCATGTTTCAGCACAAGACTAGGAATATTTCTGGAAGATAAAATTTAACCATTTCAAATCAGTTGTCTTAATAAGGGAAACTCGAAGTTCAGTGGTGGGATTTTAGAAGAGGTGAAACCGTGATCTATTCTAGATTTCTGGTATGAGAAACTGTAATCCATGTTGATAAGCACTTGAGGAAGATCAGGTTTATATCTTGTGATAACTGTTTCTTGAAGACATATTATTCACATGGATTTCATGGTCCATTTTCCTTTGTCATTTTGAGACCACTGTGTTGTCTAAGTTAAAAGGACGGTTGAGTTTATTCTATCCTTTGTGTTTCCAAATGGAGAAGGATGAAGGCACACATATGATGACCATAAAATACATACTTAAGGAGCAGAGAGAGAAGTATAAATGGGAATCATGTGAGTGATGCAGTCTGACTTGCTAGTTTTTGTAAGCAAAGTATTTTTTTGCCTGTTTATCTGACCTTTAAGGATAAGGGTAGCTTGCTGTGCATTTTTCTGAAAATATATCTTTGGGATCTTAAATTATGTGTTAGAAAATGTATCAAAAAATGCCATGGAGATTTCACAAGACCCAGTAAATAAGTATCTTGTCAGAATTGGTGAATCTTTTATTATAAGTGGATATTATATGAGATGGACTGCAGTGTTCTGTGCTCTGCACTAGATGCTTCTTGAAGACAAACAGAACAACCTTTGGCTGATCACTGACATGCTGTATGTTAAATCAAGGAGTGTTTATTCCATGCAATGGGAGTTTACATGTATTTAGAATTTAGTTTTAACAATTTTTGCAACAAGGGTTTAGTGTTTTGTTTTGTGGGGTTTTTTTCTTTCTTACGAATTATGAAGATTTCTCAGGAAAAGAGACCATCTGCTGCTTTTTTCTTGTAAAGTTCCTCTGCATTTCAATAGAGTAACAGGCTTTTATAATTATCAAGAGAGTCCTAGTAAGAACTTTGAAAACATGCTAACTAGGCAAGAAATCTTACAGTACTTGGGAGCTCTTCTTGGCACTAGGGGCAGCAATGACCTTGCTTATCTATTTGAAGTTTAATGCTTGATTATGTAAACTGTCTTTAGAGCTTAGCCAATTTAGCACTGCGGCATTCACAAATGTTATGCACGCTAAATGATTAAGCAAGTATTGAAGCACTAATCTGGCTAAGCACTAAGCTGGTTTACTTCTGTGAGCCTTAAAAAAACAACAACAAAAAAACCCAACCACATTTAAGAATTTGTCAGACTTAACAGCTGCTTTTGGCTCCCACTGCCCAGAGGAGATGCAGGCTTCACAGTTCCCTAGGTATCTGATTGCCTTCATGCAGGTTTTCCTATCCTTCAGAGCTCTTAAACCTGAAGGTGCCTACCATTTTCCCATTTCACTCTTTGAAGATGAGAATTTCAGTATAATGAAACTATAAAAGTGGAATCTGATAGTCCAGTTTAGGAGCTGTACAGAAGCTTTCCTGAGCTGAGATTAGTCCTTAACTGTGTCAAGTTCTTTGATGTCTTATACTGTAAAAACACAAGTTGAGCACTTTATTTCTTCATCTTACAGAGGCATGAAAATTAAGCAATGAAAAAATGTTGAACCTTAAATGAATTAAGCATTTGTGAATTACTACTTTAGCTGTAATATAATTAACAGAAACTTTCCTATAGTATCTCAACTTGAAAAAAAAACCACTTCTCTTCAGAATTGGCTTCTGCCTGAGTGTTTACAAACCTCAGAACTGGTGTACATATATACAAGTTTTAAAGTATCAAGTATAAGGTTTTGGTGGATTATAACCTGTTTTCGTTTTTATCACCTGTCATTTCAGCAACTGCTAGTTGGAAGGGCTTTGTAGGTAGAAAGTATTTGTATTTAATTCTGATCTCTGCCTCCACAGTTTTATCAAAGAGTAAATCTAGTTATTTATGAAATTGTCCTAATGTAAAAGTAATCTAGGAGATTACAGAAACCAATTGCTTCCAGATTTATGCTGCAGTTTTTATAGCTCAGAAATTAGAAAAGTCTAAAAAGAGCCTTTCTCACAGCAGATGAGAAATAAACAGTAGTTCCGATACTGCAACAGTTTTTCCCCATCTTTTGAGGAGTCTATAGATTCACTCATTATAGCCCCATCTGATAGCACAAACTGATAATTGCTTCACCTCCACTATTGCATTCTAGATTCAGTTTTCATGATTGTTCAGATAAAATTCTCCAATTCATATGTCTTCCTAAATCTGATTATTTTATTTTATTGTATTCTATCTCTTTTAGAGGATAATATTCAGGAAAATACACAGATTGACCTATATTAAAGGCAGTTCACACAGTTACATTACTCTAAAGTTCCACAGTCTCCAGTTTATGGAGCCCAGTTTATGAAGATTGCCAACAGGTTGGTTTCTGTATCTTCCACTGTTCTTGTGATAATATACCCAAATTTGATTAGATTGTGAACTTTTTTCTACATACTCATTAAAAACATAGTGGACATTCACTGTATATTTCTGTATGAGCTGGACATGCGCCATCACAAGTTATAAAGGATGGGCATTACTTCCCATGCAGTTATTCTGTCGGAAAGCAACCGGAACAGAGAACATAAAAGACATTTTTTTTCTTGTGTCACAAGGTCTCCTCCCCATGGTCATATCAACACAATCAGAAACGGGAGGGTTTTGATGCAGAAAGTTGCAAAGTTTTGAACGGCATCTGTAGTTGTAGAAGGTAAATCAGATAAACCAAAGGGGCTTAGCAGTCCGTATGCTCACAGGTAGGTGATGGCAAGAGACAGTCCGGGCAGGAGATGGAGAGGCGAAGATGAAGGAAGGAACAACTTGGGGGGCAGAGTGGGGATGAACATTGATGTATTGCTACTGGTTTCAATCTAAGGTGTAGGGGCTGGTAGGCATGTAAATGGTCTCTGTAAATCTGAAAAATAATTCAAGAATCTTTGACACCCGTTACCATGCTATCAGTCGTTTTACTCAAATAGTGACTTGTATATATTTGAGAATAATTTAACCACTGCTGTGACAGCATGCTAGTCTGTATTGCCATGGGGCAACTGGCATATAAACAACTGCTCACAGTGAAATTAAAAAGGCAATAAAACTTCTTAAAGTAGGACAATAAAATATTTCAGTCCTAGATTTGATCAATGAATTTTTGTAAGCAGATTTTTGAAAATTTGTTCATCTCTTCTCGTGGTATCATTATAAGTCTATGCATAACAGTCTGCTTTAACACCACAGATGCATTTGTGCCTTTTTGTGTTTAGATTTAAATCTAAATTTCCTGCTGCCTTTGTGATAGTAGTTGTGGGATGTGTAACAGTTTTTATGCAAGATATTACATGGAAATGTTCTCAGTTTTCACTATTTCAATTACATTTTTTGACAGGCAAAATGTCCTGCCACTTTAATACTAGGGCTTTTATCTTCCATACTTCCCCAATGTGGATGTGTGATGTGTATATCACATGTGCAGAAAGAAATACCTATGCATGCACATGTTGTTATTAAAAATATCAGTGATACCATCCTAAAGGTGTATTTTTTTCTCCTGTGAAACATAGCTTCAATTACTGGAATTAATGTATATATTCTATGAATAATGTTTTTTTCCTGTTCATTCAGTTTGACAGGTTTGTTTTTTTAAAGTGTCAGTTTAATAAAAGTAATAGTGATTATAAAGCATCTCATCCTTAAAAAAAAATAGTGGTTTAATGGAACATACTTCATTACATCTGTCAAAAATACATACTTTTTCACAAGCTTAATAGACATAATCTTATTGCCATTATTCATTATTAATTTCATTGTCTAAGCACTTAAGATTCTTTATCAAAAGGAGCAAGAATCAGCAATAAGTACTATACAGAAATAAAAATTATTCACTGTGTCTCAAAGAGGTTACAAGTTGAATGTGAAATGAGACAAAAATGTCTCCAAGGGACTGCAGGTGGAAAGAGGACAGTATGGGCCACTGTTGCAGCACCAGAGATCAGTGATTGCAGAGTTTATTTGTTTTTGTAGGTATAATGGCTGTTTCCTTATTAACTGTTGCGCTTCCTTGATGCAGTTTGTCTTTGGAGGAGTCTTAATTTTTCCTAAGGGTTTACCACTGGTTCCATTTGGATCAAGATGTCAGTAGGCTTTTTATTTTTATTCTACTGCCATTCAGAAGCTGAAGAGTTACAGAGAGCGGAATGCACTAACTTCTAAGGTTTGATCAGCATTGTAAATTTTCTGTCTTTGGGTGCCAAAATTCTTAAACAGAAACTGCTCTAATGCCATGGTGGGAGAAGAAGGTCGTTTATAATGTTTTTTAACAACCGTTACTGCCTTTAGCTGTTACTTACCAGCACTGGAACTCTGTCTGGGTGAAAGCATTTTTGGGAGGAGCGTGACAGCAATCTTTGACCCCTTCGCTTCTTGTAGACTTTGCATGAGGGCATGGCAAGGTTGCAGTCCCTTCTTTTTGCAAAGGGGAGGGACAGATCACTTTCTAGGCCAGAAGTGAGGGGATCAACAAGCTTCAGCTTGAACAGGAGCCGAGCACCAAAGAAAATGTAACCTTGGTGGACATGACGAAGCACAGATATTTTTTGTCGTGTTTACTGATTAGAGGAAGGCAGCATTTGTCCTTTTGAGGGAACGTTTTCTTGGCACATGGATTTTAACAGATGACAATGAGATTATTTTTTTGTTGTTGTTCGTATTAGTTACAGTATTTGGTTTTACTTTTGAAATATTTGTGTTTCAATAAGAGCTGAGTGAGTTTGGGTTTCACTTCTTCTGTAGGGCTTCTTCAGGAAGCATATTTTGTAGTTAGGAAATCCTACATGGCATGATTTTCACCCCTGGAATCAAATGAACATATTTTTTTTTGCTTAGGTAGAGGTACTCAGAAAATATAAGGGAAACAGAGTTCACACAAGAGAAGAGTAGACGTTTTAATCACAGATATGACTTACAGCATATGAATTTATATTCTTGGATCAAAATCAGTACAAAATGTACGGGAGAGATGTACATTTTAAGTCTGTGCGTGCTTCTCATATGCCTACATGATCGTTTCCAGTTTATGGAGATATGTGGCTCTTCTTCCCCTAAGTTCATGCAGCACTTTATCTCCCTTTACTGTGTTTATGTATTGTCATTTTCGTTTGTGTTCAAGTACCTAATAATTTGTATTTGCTACTGCTTCTGGTCTGTTGCAAGCCTCCCCTTTTTTTCCTTTTACTACCCACCTGTATTTCTTCCTCCTATTTTCTGCAGCTTTCGGATAGGCTTGGGCATTCTTTCCCTTTTCTACCTTCTCTTTCTTACCACATTTCTTGTCTTCTTGTTGCTTTATCAAGCACTGTTTGGGATAGCATTCAGTGTAACAGAACCCGTGATTTATGTATACAATGAAACCTATTATGGCAGTAGAAGACCTGTTAAAGAGGAGGGTTGCAAGCGGCTCGCCCATCCCTTGTAAGAGGAGGCTGTGGTAGGAAAAGGAATCACAGAAGCAATTGTCAGGTGCAAATATTCCTCAGAAATTCCTTAGAGTGGTGATTTTGTATTCCATGGCTTTTGTCCTTCATAATTGTGGAGTAAGTTGTGGAATATGCCCCTGTAACGCATTTTATTAAATAATATGAGGGTCATGAAAAATCAAAGTATCGGTTTGAATTAATAAGATCCCATTGCTGGCACAAAGTATAGCATTTTTTACTCATATGTGATACATAGTGTGCGTTGCAGCATATGAAAGCTGGCATATATTTTCTGAGATGTGCTATATGGTAGGCTGTAAGAAACTTGAATCACTGAAATATTATTTGGGACTCGGTGGAAGTAGACAGCTGAGTAATACTACTCAGGCAAGGAGGTATGAAAAGGCTAAAGGCACTTCTCTCTCTTCCCTCATGCTGTAGCAGCTGTCTGATGTGCCCCGTCCGTGATGGTGGGGTCTGGCAGCTGGGCAGTTACCCTTTTTCTGATTGAACAGCGCTGCAGTTACACTTGCTGAGATTTCTTCATCCAAGAGAAAAGTATTATGCACATGTTACAAGGGATTATTTAAGTTTGATACTCTAACAATGAGGGGGACATCTAGTAAGTACTGGTATAGTAAAATACTTACTGCTAGAGCTGTATCCAGTGATTATTGGTCTGCAGGTAGGTGTTTTATTAGGGTTTTTGCTGAGTGTTTTGAAGTATGGATTGGGCTTCAGCTTACTTAACCCAATTTTGGAAGCATTCATAGAGGCCATGGGGTGATGTTGTTATGAGAAACCTTAAAAGGAAAAAAATGAGATCTATTGAATACATCAGTCATTCTAGAAAGTAAGTAACACTAAGTGAGTGTAGTTCTCATGACTCTGTGTTAAAATACGACTGTTTAAATTCTCCATGACTTTCCTGGTCGATTTGACCGTTGGTGTTGGTGTAATGTAAGTTTTGTGTTTAACAGAATATATTACTTTCTTACTAATGGATTGTCAACGAGACATCTTGATGGAATGTTTTCAGACAGGTGATGGAGGGGAAGCAGAGGTACTTACCAGTCATAACTAACGTGGCTTTACTTCACATTTACTTGCAGAAAGTAGGCGAAAGAAAGGAGAAAGTTAGTCTTGCTTTCCTGTGTAAAACTGATTCACACTGCAATGGGTGCCGTGAGGTTGGCAACTAGTGTTGCAACATAGAACTAATGTGTGTCATTTATAAAGAGGTAGATTAATGCAGCTTAGGTTATCTTGAAGTTAAAGGAATGACAAGAGAGAAAGTGAGTGCCTCTTCTACTATGTATATTTATGATAAATCAGTAGCTGTCCACCACCTGAAATTTTGGAAATCTTGAAACACTGGTGTCCTCAAAGGCAAAGAATAGAGAGCATGAGAGACATAACTTAATGAGAAGTTGGCTTTAATGCAGAAACCCATTGAACTTATAAAGTTACTCAAAATAAGAACTAGTGGCAGGACAAACTAATCTGCGAGTGTTTAAATCATTGACAGTTTTAACTTTGACCAATGTATGTGGTAATACTGGAAAACCTAGGTTTTAGAAACAGATATACTCTGATGTACTTCTTTTAAAGAACATAAAAAAGAGCGTATAATATTTGTAACATTGTGTTTGATATTGTGGATTTGTTTTTAAGATAGCTGGAAGATTCAAGCTTTTAAACCTGGTGCTTACATAGTCGGCTTTAAAAAACATAAAAACATACTTGGGTCAATGAACACTTCTCTGAACTGCAGTGCTCTAAGTGTAGTATTTAATGTTTTATGCCACACATTCAACTTAGCTTCCCTATTAATAAGGTGTAATGAGACAATTAAAACAGTATGTGTTACTGTCCTGAGTTGTCTTTAGTTCAGGAATACAAAGGATCATCTGGATTCTGATGTATGTATAATCCATATTGAAGCTAGGATAAATTGTATGGCAACCCACAAACATACACAGCATTTACTTATACATCTATATTCAGGATATGGTGTTTACTTGTAATTCCTGGATGGCCAAGAGGATGACTGCCAGATACATTTTTCCTTGGTGAGGAACAATAAAGATGACAAAATCAAAATAGTTTTCCAATGTAAATTCTCTTCATGTGCATTAAGGCTTTTATATGGCCATTTATTCTGATTTTAATCTTAGCTGTGATCAGAATAAGATAAAACAGACAAAAACCCCCACATTCGTTTTATTTAGAAAGACTGGAGTGGTACCATTGAAATCTTTAATTTGATGTCAAAAGTAGCAACAAGTGTTTTTCCTGAACTCAAGCAAAAATAAAATAGCTTTGTGGATATCTTTGGGGTTTCACTCAGAGTTAACAGTTCCTGCTGTTCCTTCCTGCTTCTTCTGTCAGCCTGGTTTGTATTTCTCATTAGAAACTGCCCTTTAAGATCAGTAGGGAATTTCCTGCATTTTTGCAGATATACCTAAAATTCCTGCTTGTCTTTTAATTTTTGTACTGCGGCATAATCGTATGACTTAGAAGTTACAAGAAAACTAACAAATGTTTCTAATCTACCTAAAATAAAAAGTGCTGAGTTTAATATACTTAAGTGTCTGTGTATCAAGACATCACGATGGATTATGTTGTGCCCAGATGTACTTAAAATCCTATGGTAAATATGGCACAATAAAGCAACTGAGTCACTTAGATTCAATGAAGTAACTTACTATAACGAGTGGCAACAGAGGAAGCCTGAGAGACTCCAGTTTCTCAATGATTTACTGTGATACTGGATAGTGATTCAAACCAAAAGGGGTTTCTTTTACAGAGCGTGCATGTACACAGATTTCGATGAACTGATAATTCTGTAAGAGTTCAGAATTATAATTTCCTTTTTCTGAATGACATGAATGTGCAAATTCTCTGCTGGTTTAATTAATTGCAGGAATTCTTCACTATGAGAATGACGAGGCGGTGGGCCAGGCTGCCCAGAGCAGCTGTGGGTGCCCCATCCCTGGCAGTGCTCCAGGCCAGGCTGGATGGGACTGGGAGCAGCCTGGGCTGGGGAGGGTTGTCCCTGCCCGGGCAGGGATGGAACTGGGTGGGCTTTGAGGTCCCTTCCAACCCAAACCATTCTCTGGTTCTATGAACCTGCTAGTAAGCATATGATATGATAATTAGCATTTTCAATTAATAATTATACTAAAACATTTTAAAGGTCATTCAATTTTTAAGATTACAATTACAGATGCATGTCTTTTCTGAACAGTATTAAGTAGAATTCAACATTATCAAAGATGTATGCAGAGGCATCTCAAGGCATCTCAAGATGATTCAAGGAAAATCACTCATGTTAAGCAAAAGAACATTAAAAACACTGGGAAATGACTGGGATTGGGGTGCTTAGGCTCCGTCGTGTCTAGACATGGGGTTCATTTTGCTGCCTGCAGTTACTAGAGATGCCCACACACTCCCTGCTACCTCTAGGGTGAAGCTGGTACTATTGTCTAGTCTACAGCTTCTTTTCCCCACCAAGGGAATTATTTAATTCACTCCAGAGCAGAGTGGGGATAAAATTAACATGCGAGTAATTGAACTAATTAGTTGATAATACATATAGGTCTTCCAGTGGTCAGACAAACCCTGCTCTAGCCTTTTGGTGTTTTCCTGAATCTAGCAGATTTTTCTTGCAATTTATTCTGATAAATCCAGTGGTGAGAAAATAAGAGGGGGGAAAAAAAGGAAAGAGGTAGAAGAATCAATATAACAGAAGTATCTGTACTTATAGTTTCTGTCTTGTTTTGTTGTACTTGATGTGTTACTTTGGCAACAAAACTTAAAGTAATGGTACTTCAAGAATTCTTCCTCAGTTATGAACAAGACAGCAGCAATCACCATAGGAGTGATTTACTTCTAGATTACAGACCCCTTTTTTACAGTGATTCTGCAAAGAAGGGAAATTATAAGAGCTTTTCTTGGGGTTACTATACTCTCTAAGGAACTATTCCAAATTTGCCTATAAGTGCCATAATTAAGATTTCTTTGCACTGTGATTTCTTATCATTATGAAGCTCTTTAAAACAATATCATGCTGTTATTGCAGTATGATGGCTATGGTATGTGTAAACATACATGAAGGAAAAATTATTTTAGGTCTAGGAAGCAATGTTTCCTTGACCAGAAGGCAACACACCCTTCACTGGAATTCGCCATCAGCAAGACTATTGTATGGAAGATCGAATTTGCTACGTTGTCATTCCATATACTCAGTATCAGTCATAAGTTATCAGTGAACTATGAAATGTTCCAACTGGAATTTGAGATTTTCCAACTCTAAGCACATTCCAGGTTAAAAGATGAAGCTATTTTCAGCTACGAAAACAGGGTAGAGGTGTTAAGGATATGCTGGTTAAAAATGGCAGACTCAGGTGCTCCGGTTTTAATTTACAAATTGACCATTGTGCTCAGATATTCTCCTGTGACATTTATGATTACAACTAAATACATTAAAAGAAAAAAAAAAAAAAGTGGTGTTCAGTTTACATTTACTAAGTACAAGTAGTTCAAGATTAAAGAGTATGCAGTAGGATAAAGAACGCTCCAAAGCTTTTTCTGCCTTTTGTTCTTCCATCCCGTTTGAAATTATGTTGGCTTATAATTGTTTGATATTGTAACAATGGGGTACTATCATCACTTTCTTATTTTAAATTATAAGGTTGGTTATGCTAGGAATAAGCAATAAGCCTTCTTACTGCTATGTTTATTTTAATGCAAAACTTACCCTCCCCCGCCCCCCCTTTCTCTTATCATTATATTTTGCCAAAATAAAATACTACTGATTGTCTTAGAGCATGTTAAACACAGTGCCTATGTTTTCTAATAACTTTTATTCCCCTAAAACAGCAAATGAATATTGGCCTTCTGTAAAGAGTAGGCTGTCATATTTATGTTATGTACTACTTTAAATCTTAACGTCATTGCTTTAAATCTGGAGGTAATTTATGTTAACTGAAATTATTTCTTTACCACTGATTGGGCCAACTAATTCTAAGCAAGCAGAGCTCGTACCCCATCCATCTTTATCGTAATGGGTAATAAAAACCCTCTAGACCTGACATATTGTCATGACAATTATTCTCAAGACATTATATAGCGGTTGTATCTGTCAGCCCATGCAGTATGGAATATTTTAAATGGCAGTCTTCCAAGAGTGAACATTAATCTTAGTATCTCTTCTTACAGTTCCTAATCAAGATATTCCAGGGGTGATTGCACTAACATTGTTTGAAGACTACATCTACTGGACAGATGGGAAAACCAAGTCACTCAGCCGTGCCCACAAAACTTCTGGATCAGACAGATTATCGCTGATTAACTCATGGCATGCCATTACAGACATCCAGGTGTATCATTCTTATAGGCAACCTGATGGTAATTATTCTATCTATGCTTTCCATACAGCACATTGACATATTTCACTTAATAGCCAGTTGCTGAATTAATGAAAGCTCATTCATCTGCCGTGATTTATTCTTATTTCTGTTTTGTTTCAACTTGTGGAAGTTTTCAAATTAGCATTTTTAATCAGAAATCTGTGGTTAATGGTGTAAGGATAACTGGTATTAAGTAAATGTAATATATCATGTTCAGTGGTGAGATATCAATGTGGGTGCTGGAAAATTAACCCAGATACTGACTGGAAGTACAGAACTGTAAAGTTGCATTACAGTGTGAGCTACCAGTTATCAAGATGGAAACAAAGTGTTATGAAAACATTTAACCTTATTATTTGAAAAGTGAGAGAGTGTTAATAATACAGAAGAATACTGATATTTAGAAACTTGTTGGCCTGAGGGAACATCAGAGAACGTAGGCGTTACAATTGTGTCTGATCTCTGGTGTGCCTATATTTGAGCTGTAACTGAATACTATTTGGCACCTGACCTAGATAAGCTAATTTTTTGTCTCATTATATAAAAAGACACCAAACCCACCTAGTGTCATTTTCTTCCTCACTTTCTTTCGCTATTGAACGTACATTCACAGTAATAATTAATTTTTGTGTACAACAGAGAATAGCTTAAAGGGAAAAGGAAAAGGTTGCCTCCTATGGGTTTTGATTTGAGACATTCCATTGTAAAAATATTATGTGTAATACATTTTTCTTCCTCTACAAAGCAGATACCCTGAAGTATACTGAAATAATAGAGTCTGATTCACTTTTCCTATTCTGCCCACAGTGTCTAAACATCTGTGTACACTAAACAATGGTGGTTGCAGTCATTTATGCCTTCTAGCCCCTGACAAGATGTATACTTGTGCCTGTCCCACTAACTTTTACCTTGCTGCGGATAACAAGACGTGCTTATCCAACTGCACGGCCAGTCAAGTAAGAGCAGAGCTGGGGGGGAAGGGGGAACAGGGATTATATTTCACTGTGTTTCCACCTGCTTTTAAATAATGAATGCTGGTGCCCATGAAATGTGGGAGCATCAGTCAAAGGAGCTGAAGACTGGGTAACTCTGGTGCCTGGGTAACTGGGTGCATTTACAGTGTTTCATCTTCAAGGCTATTAGTCAAAAATCGACTTGCAAATGCCTTTTTTTTCCAGAGAATGCAGAACTTGTTCCCTTTCAAATGTGGATGTTTCTGCCAGTCACTAGAACAAATACAGCTACTAAACCCTTAAAAATGGCTTTGAAAAAACATTTGTATAAAATATGAAAATACAAAACATATATAACAGTGATACAGGGTGTATGTAACATGTAACAGTGATTTGGGTGTATTCATGCATGAATGAACTTTACATTAATACAAGAACACAAGTTCAGCCCAGTTTGCTAGGTAGGTAAGTGACAGGGTTACATTAAAAACAACCCAGTAGCTGAAACGGAGATGGTAGAATATGCGATTAATTTACAATTACATCAATTAAAACATTTAATTCTTTATGGGAGGTGGATTCCCTGCTACTTGAAGTAAGTATTTGGTGATTCTTTTAATTTATTTTTTTTCTTAAAATATAAGGCAGATTAAGTAGAATATACTGATTTCTTATAAGGGAGCCACTTTGCTAAAAGTCTTTGGACTGTTCTACCCAGTTGATTGTAATAGTACATATGGCCTTTAAACTATTTCCAGTAGTCCAGCTTTTCTAGTAGCCCACTTTTATTATATGTATGCTGATGACCTCTTAAAATGTTCTAAATCATGATACATTTTGTTCATACTCATTAAGGAAAGGGCTTTTCCGTGAAATTTTTAGGGAACCATAGTCATCTTAATAATGATGTACAGTTTCATTCAAGTAATATTGTTATATAAGAGACCTTCCCACTGTCTTCCTTTGTTCCCTAAGGTAGTGTTTTGTGTGATTTTATTATGTTCATTTAGATCTTTTCTGTTTTGACTGTCTGCCTGTTACTTGCCGTTAAGTGATGAAGAAAAATAAAGTGTAAAACACTTGTAAAATGAGGAATTTCTTACCTATTTCCCCCCCATATCTAGCTTCAAAAAATTTGTTCGGTTAAAAACAAAAAAACAAAAAACAAAAAACAATCTTTTTCTTTTTTTTACATTTTTATTAAATGGCACCAGAAGCTTATTCCACAGTGAATTTATATGCTAACAGTTGATTGAATTGCTTTTCTCCTTTCTAAATGATTTATTGTTAGGTTGATTTAAAGGATAGCATCACATCTTGGATCCTCCAGGAAAAATATTTTATCACTTGTGGATTCCATAAGAAGAAGAGCAGGTTTAAATAGAAGCAGCTGCTTCAGACAGTTACAAGCTGATGTTGATTATTAGTCATTTTCTTCCAATTTTGGAATGAGTTTACTGTTTGATAATTCGTCAGTCTGATGGGGTCAGATACAGAGATCAGTAGGAAAAATATTCTTTGCTACTGATGATTTTCAGATGACGCTGTAAAATCATAGCTGTTCCTATGATATAGTTGCTTTTGACAGCACACCCACTGCTAGCTATGTCTGATGAAAAGGAGTCGGATGGCTGATACGCTCGTCTTGCACGTCTGCAGACTTTTAGCTATCTTTCGATGGCTAATCTGACATGAGAAATCGTTTAGTGTAAAACACACCAGGCTGTAGAATACCAAAACTCAGGCCGTTCCAGGCACACTCCTATGAGTGACCCCTGATTTTTCAAGGTGCCTGGCTCCCCAGTTTAGGAGGGAATGCAAATGTTTTCTTACAGAACACAATAGCAGCTAAGAGTTAGTGCTTGTTTCCTGGAATTATATTCATAACGTCATTTTAACAGCCTAAATTCCCTGTGGTGAGCCATGTGAGGCTGGCACCTTCAAACAATTAAGCAGCAGGAAGTCTATGCTGCCAAGTGGGAAATAGTAAGAATGAGGATCGTCTGAGTTTCTGTTTGTCTCCTCCATTTGGAGGCCGCCTGCTCAGCTCCTCCAAGGTGCATACCTTTCTGGAACAGTTCTAACAGTTTCCTCCAAGGTGCATATCTTTCAGGAATGGTTCCAGCAGTTTAGAGTAGCTGCCGTTCAAACCCAGCCTGTTACACAGCATGTGCCTCCATGTGCTACAAGAATGAGGTAGCGCCAGTGTAAGCCCTACTACATAAATGGCCATGAAACCCTACCTTTTCTCGGTGGAAAAGATAAAACTGACCTAATGCACCGAATTCAATGCATCTTTTAAATACTTTAGTAAGCTTTATTGAATAATCAATGATTTCATAAATATAAGCAAAGGAAATAATCATGCCTAGTCACAGAAAATAAAATATCTTGCGCTTCTAAAGCTGTTAGATTCCTTCCTTTCTGTGCTTATACAGCCACCGGGTAGGAAATGCAACATTCCTTAAAAGTTGCTGATAATCTATCCAGATTTTTTCTCCCTTGCATTAGCCACATAATGAACTCTGAATTTAGGTTTTGCCCTGGAAGATTGCACGAAGTAATTTCTACTCTTCATTTTGTTTGTATTCATCTTTCAGTCAGAACAAAGGTATAGTGTTGCCTGAGCTCAGAGTGAAGGCGCCGCCAAGGTCTTACAAAGGATTTTTCTTTTTTGTACAAATATTTTATTCCTTTGGAAGATTGAAAGGCCCAGCTTCATTTTTTCTCATTTAATTCAGACAATATAAGCAAAACTGTATACAGTACAGCACTGTACATTCAGGCCCTTTCCTGTAACTATGAGTGTTTTGGTTTATCTGGAAAAATGATACTGTCTGCTTCAGCAGCCTACAGAGACTGTTAAAAAATGGAAGTGGCTGTTTTGTATAATATATTAGTCAAATCATACAATGCAGCAAAGTGGTTTATGTCAGGGGCACTGTAAGTCAGTGTAGCAATGTCATTGAAACTGCAGTGATTTGTGTCAGTGGAATTCTCAGTGCAAAACATCTCCAAAAAAAGAATATTTAAAAAATAACTTTTATAAAATTAACAGCCAGAGTTGATTAAGGGAACAATGACTTTAGCAGTGAATCTAATTTTTATAAATTGTACTGTTTCTCTTTAAAAATAAATAAATACTCATATCAAAGTTTTTCTTTCTTTCCTTCCTTTTACAGTTCCGTTGCAAAACAGACAAATGCATTCCGTTTTGGTGGAAATGTGACACTGTGGATGACTGTGGAGATGGCTCTGATGAGCCTGAGGAATGCCGTAAGTGCATTCTGAATTTGGAACCCGGTTTTGTCAATGGGGTCTAAATCAAATGCAATGCTTTATAGGTGTTAGGAAGAGGATTCTTTCTTAATGCTTTTCCTCACAGCGCTGTTTCTGTTCCTTGATCTCTGTCAAATTTACAAAGGGTGCAGGCTCTTGTTTCTCAGCCTCTAAAAGATTTTCATTGACTTGTGTCTACTGAGGGTCATGTAAGGTCTTTGGAAAATCATAAGAGCATGTTTTTGATGTTTCAAACCTCTATGTCATCCCAGTTATGGTTTTGCTGAAAATTTTTAATTTGAAGCTATGTTCTAGAGGTTGCTGACTTTTTTAATATAAAAACAATATTCTGCCAGTTTTATTTGGTTTATTTTTGTGTATAATAGAAATGTGGAATTCTGATCTTTGCTGTGTTTCATTGCAGTTATACATGTTTAGCTAGACATTAAGTGCAGTTTTGTGAACGACAGTGTTCTCTATGTGATTCCTTCTAAGGTTCTGTGTATTTTTCACTATATGTTTTCTATAAATATTTTCATGTTAGCATTTTATAAATACAGTCAAAGACAAGTGTGGAGAGATATTTCTCACCCCTCCAGTATGATCAGTTTTATGCAGTGAACATTTTTTATGCATCCTGTGTAACTTTGACACACTGTCCTGAATGTAGTGCAGGTGCAGCACATTTCTTGATAGCCTTCCATATTCCAAATAGTAGGTTACTGTAGTATTCTCCTTGGATTGTAGACAACTGGAAGTCAATTATGATAATATTTCAGCATCCCAAAGGATGGTTGCTGTGATGGTAGCTGACTGCAAGTTCACTTGTTAGGAAAGTACTCTTTCAGTGTACTGGATTTATAAACATCTGTCGATGATGCTATTTTTCAGTCCCAGTCACTGACTACTTTAATACTGTTATGTTCATCCACATAAGTCAAAAGATTCTTGCCTTCTTCCCTTAAGCTTAATATACACAAAATGCTGTACTGTGTTCTACAATCATCCAGTTAATTAACAGTTAATTTAATTTTTTTTTGTATTGAAATCTCTCACCCATATTTTTACAATTTTGTAATTACTTTATCTGCTGCAGAGGGCCTTGAAGCAAGCTTTAACATTTGTAATTATTCTACATATGATTATATTTTAAGCTACACTATGTTTACATAAAATATTATTATAGAGGTGCCTAATTGCTCATCCACTGCAGTGGCAGTGGCTGAGAAGAAATGTTAGACCTTTCATGGGAAATAGAATTAAGAGTGGGACAGTGAGTTTCTTAAACGTAGACTAACTCAAATGTTTAAGTCCTAAATTGCTAAGTCTTTGTTGAGCTAATAGTAGGCATCGACCTGTAGAGGGTTGCTCTCTGTATCATTAGTAATGTGTAGCTATAGTTATGCAAATTTTAAATTTCAGACTTTGAAGTTAATTTTGCAATAGTACGTGTACATTTTAGTTACTAATATCTGTTCAGATTGAGATTATATAGGCAAATACAAAGGTTTATAAATTCTTTTGATTAGTCCATAGAGGAGGGACAAGACTATTGATACTTTAACCATTCCTCTGATAGTATTCATAAGCAGTTTTCTTTTTTTCTCAGCTGAGTTCAGATGTCAGCCAGGACGTTTTCAGTGCGGAACCGGACTTTGCGCTCTTCCAGCCTTTATCTGTGATGGAGAGAATGATTGTGGGGACAATTCTGATGAACTGAACTGTGGTAGGTGATTATATCCATTGTAGACTTCAGAAACATGCTAAAGTGATTTAAATGCCATTCTCCAAACTTTCTCAAGAAACTGTATTTTTATTCTTTTCCCTTTTAATTTTTAAATCTTTTGTTCTTTAGCTTCTGATTTTTTTAACTTGATATTTTTATTCTTTTAACTTAGACACACACGTATGTCTGTCAGGTCAGTTCAAGTGCACAAAGAATCAGAAGTGTATTCCAATAAATCTGAGATGCAATGGACAGGATGACTGTGGTGATGAAGAAGATGAGAGAGATTGTCGTAAGTTATGTTTAGAGAATTTTGCTCTGGCAGCTGTGGCTGATTTTAAAGAAGGAACCAAAGTAAAATATGTAAAATACTGTAAATATCCTCTATGTAAATAATTCGAGGAACATGAAAACCAGATAGTGCACAGGACTGACTAAAACACAATGTTTCATGTACAAGAGAACAAACTAAAATGCCATTTAGTCACTTCATTTTTTAAAGCCACTGCAAAGAAGAGGGGTGTGTAAACAATTAATTTGAAG
Organism: Falco cherrug; assembly: GCF_023634085.1. NCBI lineage: Eukaryota > Metazoa > Chordata > Aves > Falconiformes > Falconidae > Falco > Falco cherrug. The sequence continues at coordinate 37,659,776 of NC_073704.1, read as the reverse complement.
CATTTAATTGGGTTTCTGACTTAGGCTGAAACCTGTATTTTACTCTTAACCACCTCAGAAATGAGTCATCTTTTGGAAGCTTTCATCTGCCATGCCTTGCAGCAATCCATTTCAATGGAAAAAGATATTTTTCTGTGCCTTTTATTGGAAAAGATGTAGATCTGTAGCTCCTTATACATCTTTTTTCTTTGATGGAGTTTTCTACCTTTTGTATTCCCTTTCTTCTGGAGACTTTTTCATTAATTTACCTATGTAACTTCATTTCCATTTACTCAGCTTTGAATGCATCTTATTTTTTATGAGATCATTTTCACTCTCTTTCTTAGATATAAGTAGAGAAAATATTTTCAGATTTAGAATGGAAATGTATTGAATAGCTTGTGTCTTTGATCATTTTGTAATTACAATGATGTTGCTGTCTTGAAATGCATCGCTGTCCTTCACTCCATCTGTTACTCAGATCTACTGCTGAACTAAGGCACTTATTCCTATTTTCTGAATTAGCTTTCTCAAGGTTTGCATATGCTGCGTTTGTACAAAGAACGTGGCCTTCTCCAAGGAAAAGATTGCTTAGGATACAAAGGATTTGTTGATGATCGTGATTATCTGCCATCTTCCCAATGGCTCAGCAGAGCTGTACTGTCTGACAGACAGTATTACATGTTGGTTTGCATGTTACATCTCATTAAAAACTGATCAAGGGAGGTCAGGGGAACTCCTGTGGAAGATAGGGAGGCTGCTTTTTTCATTATAAAGAACTGCACATGGTATATGGAAGGTTCCCAAAACATTGAGGTGTAGCTGACAGAAATTAAGTCAGAGCAGCAGAGTCTGCAGCACAGCAGTGCTCAGGGGGTGGGAGGGGTACAGTCAGGATCAGCGGTGATGGAGTTCAAGAATTCATAGGGATCAGCAGGGGTGGGACAGTCTGCTGTGACATAAAGCAAGCTTTAGAATTGTCTGAAACACAGCCATCAACCCACCTGAAAAGACACAGTGGGGAGGGGGGGAGGTTAATTATATACATTTTTTATTTCTGTTCTGTCTTATCTAGACTTTATTAGCATCTTAAGAAAGTTAAGTGTGCTAGTTTACATTTTCAGAAGCCATGAGTGAGGTTTTATAAAAACTTAAATTGCCTTTGGGGAGATGACAGAAAGGGTTTTAAGTAGGTCTGCCACAAAGTTCATATTGACTTGGACTCTTGTCACAAGACAGATAACAGAAGAGATTATCTATTTTGTTTTAATTCCACTGGACTGGGATTCATAAGATACAGACCCTTTTTTCACCCCTATGACTCTTCCGTTTTATATATCAAGCGACCTTGAAAAAGTCATATTTCATACTTCAGGCTTTTCATATGTAAAGTGGAGGTAATTATGCTGATCTTCCTTGTAAAGTGCTTTGAAATCCCCTGGTGAGGTGTCCTAGCTGAGAATCAGTATTCTCTTTATAAGTATAGTTAGCAGTATAGCCAAGTCTAAATGTTTTTTAATTCCAGCGTTGTACATTTTTTGTTGTCAACTGGCTGTTCTAAAGGTAGCGCAGTTAAGCTTTAACTGAAAGCATCCTGAAAGAATAGGATAATTAGCTGCATCTTTACTTTGCTGTAGGATTCAAAAAATTTTTTCTGCTAAACTGGTTAAAGTGTGATAAACCCATTATTTACCCGTGGCTTCTTTTAACAGAGCACAGAATTTCACAAATTTGTATATAATTTTAATTACCTATTCGATCCAAACATTGAGAACTGCCTTGTTGCTTCAAAGTGACTTTCAGGATTGGTAACCAGTGTTTTATGAAGTTTGAAAAATAAAAATAAAAATCTGACTGCTTTTTTTAAAGTGGTTTGATTATATCAATGCTAAGTCTTTGTTGTTAAGAGTATCACAACAGACACTTCATTACATTTGTTTAACCTTACTGTTATACATAAAATAATAAATAAACAGAAGACAAAACTATAAACAATGTAAAACTGAATGCTCTTTTCTTACAGATGTTGTGTAAGTGATGCTAGAGATACCCAATTTCTGAATTTTGAACCTTGAGATTTTTTCTTTAAAACAAATATTTTTAATATTAGCAGAAATTTCTAGTTTTAATTTGGAGTCTTTTTTTATTTAAAGCTGAAAACAGTTGTTCTCCAGACCATTTCCAGTGTAAAACAACAAAACACTGCATTTCCAAACTGTGGGTATGTGATGAAGACCCAGATTGTGCTGATGGATCAGATGAAGCTAACTGTGGTAAGTATGCCAGCGGTTTTGGATATACAACTGTAGCTTGAAATTTTTCAAAAGAAGTAGAAGGAAGAAATCATCCCACTTAATATGTCCTCTTTCCATGTATGACACCTTTCTGATATGGTAGCTGTATCTGGCTCGTGCTTGTTGCATGGTAATCTTTATATGAGTAGTCTATCAACTTCATATTATACTACTATTTTATTGGCAGAAGCTGTGAATTAATATCTGATTTGGAACATCGGGACATTCTTGATTTTTTTCTCACAGTATTATCTAATTTCTGTCAATTTATTCTGCATGCTTTTCTGCTGCTGGAGTTCATAAATAGTGAAAAATCTAATAATTTGCAAATTGTGTGAAGACTGCCTGTGCAGAGGTCCAGAGCAGTTTCTAACTTGCCAGGACCAACTTTGCTTCGATCTGTGAGCTCCAGGGAGTTATGTGCCTGGACACACCACTCCACAAACTTTGCATCCCCACAGGACTTCTCCAGGAATCCCTGATGCTTGTGAAACTTCTGTAATTAAATTTGATAGCTTGAGGAGGCAGATCTTGTGCAGACACCAAGGACAGAATTGCACCGTTACCAAACCAAGCCCTAATTCCTATCAGATTTTACACAATGCCCAGAACTATTGCTACTGAGGCAGGTTGGGTTTTTTTCAGAACAGAAGTACTAGCTTTGAATCCAATAACTTCTTTCATTGCTTTTTTGAAGATTCATTGTTGGATCACAGATGTAGCTCTACGGTTTTTAGCATGTTTCTCGTTGATAGAATGGGTGAATTGATTATATTCCTGCAGAAACAGTTAAAATTATTTTATTAAGACAATACTCACAGAAAGTTGAAAATCTAAGCAGTTGTCACATTGTGATATGTATGTGATATTTTACTGTATATACCTAGTATGCTATTCATCATCACCTGGAGAAAAAAACAGATCACACTGTATAGTAGTAGTAGTAGTAGTAGTAGCTGTCCTCAGTCTTTGCTAGCATTGTTGGAAAGTATTTAGTCAGCTCTTTTTTGGTAAATGAAAGAAAATAATAAATATAAATAATCTGCCTGGGAAGTGGATTACAGGTAATCAGAGTCAGAATAAGTGGATCAGTATTGTTGGAAAATCACTCCCATGGATGTCAATGCAAGACGCATCCTCACCAAGTGCAGAAAACCTTGTAGAAATTTCAACACAGGTCTATAAAGAAAAAGATGGAAAAATGTTTTGAGATGGAAAAGAACAAGTACGGTTGTACAGAACATTCAAAAATTTAACTCTTATTCATCCACGCATCAAAAAATAGTTTGATGAAACACATGAGTCTGGACAAGTTTATGCTTCCTCTGGGACAAGAGTAACGAAATTACAGACCGTAATCAAGAACAAAGCACTGAGAGACAGCCAAATTTCCATGGATATGTTTTAGGCAAGTGACACAAGCACATCTATGAAAATGTCAGTTGGTAAATAGTCCTAGGAAACTGAACTCTTCCTCAACACTGAAAATCCATGACCATTTTTTGAATTTTCAGGAAGGGGAAACAAATTTATCATAGCAACTGGAGAGAAGTTACAGTTCAAGAAATCATTTGACTTGAAAAAACAGTGAATACAAAGGAGATGAATCTTTGCCATAGTCTTTATATCCTCTTCTGGGATACTATAGAACTACCCCCATACTGCTCACCACCTGATCCACTTCACAGGTGCTTTCTCTTACACTGCCCCCCATCACCTGGCTTTCTAATATGCCATTTCTGTCCAATTCGGACAGCATTCCAAGCTTCCAAACAGTGGATTCATATTTTGAGCAAATCACCCAAGCCCAACTGATGTAGCACAAAGGGTCTTAAAATAATTAATCTAATAATATCCACAAGACACAAAGTTTAAAAGAAGAGAGGAAGAAGCCCCAAAACTAATGCTGAACAGGAAAAACTGTATTTCTATAAGGTACTACACAGTGTTTCATCACTTTAGCCAATATAGAAGAATAATGTTCAAGTTAACTCGAACGATTAAGCAGTATAGAGGTGCAATGCATGCAATCCCCACTTTTTGAAACTTTATGAACTTTTATTTTTTTAACTTTATAAAAAAATAGGTTTTTTCAATCACAGTAAATACAACTGGTTATGATGGTTTGTAGCTAAGCTTCATCTTGCCTTTTACTCTGTCTCTGGCAGTGACTGAAAGCTAGTACCTAGGCAAGAATTTGCAAGCAAAGCAGGACTGTAATGAAACTTCCCCGGGACACTCTTCCAGCCTCTAACAATCTGAGAATCAAGAGATATTGTGAGTCAATTGTAGCTCTGTATATGGTAACACTTGATGGATTTCAGGTCTTAACCTTTGTAAAGTTTTTCACAACCTGCTGCAACAAGGAGTTCCACAGCTTAATTACACACCTCCCTGAAAAACCACCTACTTTTTTCATTTATATCTGTTAGTTGCATATAATGCTTTTAGTTTTTGTATTGGAGGAGACAGAACAAATTATCTGTGTTTACAATCTCTATGCTACGTATGGTTATGTACATATACAACAACTAAGCCTTGACAAGAGCAGGGTGGGTTCAGTCACATTTTACAGCTTTCCATAATTTTAGCATATAAACTATGTTTAAATGACCTTATTATAGTTTTAACACAGTTTGGTCTTCCATGTTTTGGAGTTTTTTTTAAGTTTAAAGATGGTTATTTTTATGAACAAAGTTTGATAGAATTAAATTCTAGAGCTGGAACTGATTATAATAAAGATCTGCATATGTTGATGTTAATACTAACTTGTTTTCATTTCCAAAGTGTTTACAAAGCAAAACTTATATAAAGGGTGTTCTCTTTTCTGCTGAAGTGCTGCATAGTCCTATGTGTTTTGCTTAGTCAACATCTGCTGCTGTGTGTTATTGGAGATACGATATCAAGTAAATTTGTTGAAAGTAGTCTGAATGTATTTAGTCTTCTGCGGTTACTTTCCAACTCAGACAGTTGGAGTAGAATTAGGAAACGTATGTTTATTAAAGAGTGCACAGTGTTTTCCAAAGAGGAATAGGTAGGGTTAATTCATGCTTTCTGTCCAGGTAAAAAAAAGAAGCCATTAGATTGTCATAATCCTTGCTCACAACTTGAATACTTTACCTGAAGTAAGGCCCTGTTTCAGTCAGAATCTGAATAAAGCTCTGTGGTCTTGGAAAGTGATTCTAGTCAGCTTTAAAGGTGACAGGTATTTCAGGTCTTTATTAGCGTAATGTGTCAACATTACTATGACTGCTTTCTGCTTCCTCACTTTTTTAATATTAATTTTATTTTTGGCCTAAAGACTCAAAGTATTTTTTTTTCCTGATGATGAAAACTATGTTATTTGAGACATTTGAAAGATGTATTATATAAACTTTAAACTTCCTTCAACGGGCTTATATCCTGTTCCCAGCATCAGTGGCAGCCTGCCAAGTTCTAGAGCAGCTAGATGATCCTCGATCAAAAGCGAGTTTCTTTTAATTTCTCACTTTATCCCTCTCAGAGAGGCACATGCATGCACACACACACTCACCACGTGCATGATATTAAAATCACCAAATGGCAATGTGGTGCAATTAGGGACAAATTAGTGTTTTAGTGCATAGGGATTGATGTTTGAATCAAAATGCTTTTAGGGTGCATATGTAATACTTTGGGGTTTGTTCTGTTTTGTTTTCCATTGAAGCTTTCATCCTATTTTCTTTATGCACATTTAGAATTATTTCTAAAATAAAATCCTAGTTTGGTATGTACAAAAGATGAACCCGAACCAAGCAGCAGCTCCCTCGAGCAGTCACACAGATTTCAGAGAAGGAGCCTTTGCCTGTTACAGTAGATCAATGAATCTCTTAATAACAATATGAAGAGAAAAAAATTAAAATTTAATTATGAGTACTTCTTTGCCTTTCTACCATTCCTATCTGAACTTTCATGTTTTAAGGTGGTCTCATTTTAAGAAGAACAGAAAGCAATTTAGTATTGAAGACAGCAATGACAAAGTATCTGTCGGCCCATGTGTTCTCTTCAGGGTTCCACAATTTTAAAAAATAGTCTTGCACTATTTCCTTTGAGTAAATCAGTCTTTCTCAAAGATCAGATATTTGTTATGCAACTTGCCCAAATTTTTCCCTTTGTTACGTCTTAGTACTACTATCCTAGTGTTTGCCTCAGTTCTCAGTAATGTGAAGACAGAAATACAAGACAAGCAAATCTGGTTTGTAAGACATCATCAAGTGTAAGCTGCTACGGGCGATTAGTTGTCCCATAGGAAGAACGAAGCTTTCAGATTTGTGAAGCGAGGAAGGAGAGCCTTACAAACATATGAACTATTTTGTATTTTTAAAAAATAATTAAATTTTCCTTTGTGGGTGATAAAAATAGAGTAAGAAGAGAAACATTAGTATTCAAGTAGTAATCATAAGGTTAGACTACACTCATAAATTTAAAAAAGAATAAAAATACAGCCTTCACAAGTGTAAAGACACCATGCTAGAAAATGGATTTAGCACCCTTGAGAACTAGGTAATTCTTAATGAAGAGCAGGAAAAGATATATTGCATGTTCTCTTCATCCTAGCAGGTAGCTGAAATGAAAGGATGTCATCTGTGGTTCCTGTGTCACTGATTAAATCTTTATATTTCTGTTGAATGTGGAAGGGTAAATAGAACATAATATGTCATTAGTCTGTGGGCTCATTTTGTGGGTAGATCTGTTAACTGGAGATTGTATACCTTACTAGAAATACTTCAATAAATACAGGATGGATTTCTACTTTGAAATTTGATCTTTTGCAAAGCTACAGAAACCAGAAACAAATTACAAGAGTATCTTGGGTTTGGGTGGTGGTGGTATTTTTGTGTTTTGTAAAGTTAAATATTTTTTAAGTGCCTGCCAATGCAAATATTTGAAGTGTCGTGATTGAAATGTCATGGACTGTCACCTTGAGAAACATAATAGGAAAAAGTATTTTGTGAGAAAATTACTTAGTCATGATTATTGGCAGAAAATAAGGAACAAATGCAAAAGGTAGTATTGTAATTATCAAATTCTTGAGCGTACATAACTGAGCTACAACACCATGTACTTCCACCTTCTCGATAGCCATATGCAGGTTTGATTTATCACTCTAGTTGCAGAACTACACCTAAAACAAAGCACACAAGGCAGCCGTTTGGGCTGTCACATCAAATGCAATACCCCTAGTTTGTGGTAGTTTCCATTTAACAGATGCAGAAAGCAGGTTGATTTAAGCTACTGTTTCAGTCCTCCTTCATTCTGTCAGTTGTTAGAACTCATTGAGTTGTCATGATAGCACTATGAAGTTTGAACTGACGTGCTATGAAATAGCCTAATGGAAATTTAAAAAAATTTCTATTGAAATATCCCCACAGTGACATGTAATTTTAAATATGTCATTGAGGTTTTTACAGAGCACATGATTTTTTTCAAAGAAAATGTCACTGATAACTTTTTAATTTATTTCATTTCCTCTCTATCCTTAGAACCTGAAAAAATTACTCCAGAAATAAAAAGTATAAATAAAATACAGAGGCAGCTCCCTCCTGCTTCAGGAGTTCAGGATGTTTATGCATCTCCCAGAGGCTTTGCCTACAATGCTACTCTGTAAACAGAAAAACTCATTAAAAATTTACTGCATGAAGAAAATTAATCTCAGTTTAGTGTTATATGTTCTAGTGTTTTACTTTGTATAAATGGGCTTCCAATCTAAGACATCAGAATGTGAAAATGTAAATCAAAATGCAGAGTTTTCTGTCGGGTAAGATTAGTCTTAAATCATTATATATGCAAACAGAAGTTTTGAGACATGTATATTTTATACATTTTCAAATAAATATTATTGTGGTTTACCGTGATCTGATCTTTTGTAAAGCAGTCTTACAGATAAATCCAAGTAGAAGTCAATGCAGGCTTTTTAAGACTCAGTGCAATTACACCCTCTCTTCAAACTATTTTCTGATCACTTCTGAATTTCATAATTTTTACTTTAAATGGCAGTGTAAATGGTCTATATTTTAATTTTATTATCAAATTTATGCACATATCTCTCTTGGTGTGAATGAATAAATAGGATCTTAAAGTATGTAGTATAATAAATTATTTCTGAAAGTAACATACCAAGTGTTATGGTTGCTTCTTCTTAAACCTGTCTAGCAGTATTGTCCTTTCACTGTTTAGTAACAGTCTTCCCCATTTTGACTCTTTGCCTGCAATGATGTAAATGATATTCATCTTAATTACAGATAAAAAAACTTGTGGGCCTCACGAATTCCAGTGCAAAAACAACAACTGTATTCCAGATCACTGGAGATGTGACAGCCAAAACGATTGTGGTGATAATTCTGATGAAGACAATTGCAGTAAGTAACTTTCACCTAAGTGCAAGTTGTAAGGAGTGGAGTCAGTTTTGCAACATGTAAGAGGAACCTTTTTGGTTTTGATAAACTGCACATTTATGTTTTTATATAATGCCATCTGAGCTGCTAAAAATCAGTTGACCAGAATTGAAAATGGCCTTTGCTGAAATTTTTCAATTTTTTTCATTCTTATAAAGAGCTGTAATTCTGTATCAGCAATGCAAAAATGCCTGACCTATGACTTTTCAACCTGATGAATTCAAAATAAATATTGCATTTAATTTACCTTTGTCAATAAGTTACATATCACCTTTCTTGTCTCTATATAAGAATCATAAAATCTGCTCAGTGGTAAAGTGATAAACATTTGTTAACAATAGGATTTGATCAAATGATACTTGCCCATTACATTAGTTATCTTCCAGAGATGATTTGCCTTGCTTGTACCGTGAGAAGTCCATTTCTATAATACTTGATCAGATTAAGAAGTAAATGTTGTTATTCAAAGTAACTCAGGTAGCCTAGTTCTCTCTTACCTCTGAGGAACCTGAATGCCTAATAAATCTCTGTAATACCACTTTCAGTGAGTTAATTTAGATCTGGTTCTCAAGAAGAAATGACAAATTCTTAAGGGTTTTATCTCATAATCATTGTCTTTAAGAAATATTTTAAGAGGTAAGTTCCACAAATAGTTCTTGTGTCTTCTCTTCAGCTGACAATTTCTGTTCTTTTATTTTGTGCTTGGAAATCCAAGAAATTAATATCTTGGTGTATAGATAATCTTGAGTGCATACTCGTGATTGTATATCATGAATGTATATTTAGTATCTCAAAGGTAATGACCTAGAAAGCTTAATAAATCAGGCATTCTAATGCTGATATGTGCTGTCAGCCCATTTCTCCAATTCGAGACGTGGTGGCCATAGGTACAGGATGTCTGAAGACTGGCTCATTCTGCTTAAAAGGTTGAAGTGGTTTTGTCAGCCTTTTAATTACTATCTACATTTGAAAATGTTGTGTTACTGCAAACAATAGTGCTGTAGTTTTCATATGCAAGTGTTCTATCTAAAGGGGGCAATATCATGTAGTTCAGTAATCGCTCAGAGACGTTTATTTTTATACCCTGGGGCAGCGTTAACACACAAAATTTTTCTTAACTTTGCAGAAGATTTTACATAGGAATTGGCTATTGGTGCCAGTGGAATTTTTCCATTTTCATTTATATTATAAATACCAAGAAATTATTTGATATTCTTTTATGCTGATAGAAAACTCAAATAAAGAGACATAGTTTTGGTATAGCAGCATTAAATCCTACGTGACTAGATAATCTCTGGAAAAGTTAGAAAAAATAATTGCTATAAGACATTATTGCTGTTTGCAAAGTAAATGTCAAGCACCTTATTTGAAATTTGCTATACGTGAAGTGTGATTTATTTATCACCCAGTATTAATTGTTTTCTTCCTTAAATCTTAGACTATCATACTAGAAAGTGATTAAAATAACATTTCATATTATGAGGGAGCAATCAATTAAGTTATATATTCAGTTCTTGGCTGTTCTCTAGAGCTGCAGATAAAGAAATCTGTAGTTTTAAGGATGGAATTAATGAGTTGAGTGTGCCCAGACCAGCTGATGGACCAAACTAAAGACTGGAGTGGTAAACTGTAGTTTGTGTTAGGGTTTTGTTTTTTTTTTTTCATTTTCTTTTGCTTGTCGAGTGCATTCTTCAGTTCTAACTGTTGAATCCCATATTCTTCTGTTTAGATTAAATACAGTAGGCTGACATAGTTGTAAGCTTCAAGATCTTGGAAGCGCTGGGGAAATACATAATGCTGTTCAGTTGTTTGAAATTGATGTATAAAATCCTTTGTAGGCTGTCAAGCCACTTATAGAATACAGTGTAATGAAACAAATATATACAAAATTAGAACTTCAAAAGCATTTGACAGTATATTACATTGTGCATTATAAGTTGTTCATAGCATACATGAATATACAAAGGGCTTGTCAGGCAACTATATCAGAAAATGAGTCGTTTCTCAAGAATGCATTCATTGAATTATAGATGTTCAGCTCAGATATTTACATTTCTCTGTATAGTTTCTTCACGTGCACACACAGCATCCTGGTGAAGTTATCAGAAGTGAAACAAAATATATGTCAAAAAAATATCACATACGGGTGTGAAAAATTAATAGTGTTACAATGCAAATAGCTGTGCCCATTATGACTTCATTTAACTGTATTTGCCTTACAGTCTATTGGTCTTTATATGTGGACCTTCCCGAATAAGTAAGAGTTATTAGGAAGGTTCTAGGTCCATACTGAGTTAGCACTAAGCAAACTTTGACTCTTTTGACTTAATATCTTTTTGGAGGGGGGTATTTCTTTTCAGAGTTTATTTGGATTTCTAAAAACAAATTAGAGCAAAAGTAGTATTTTCTCTTTCCGGGAACGTCAAAAAATGAAAATTTCATAATAATGACCGTCTTATTTCTGCTGAAAAGGAGGAACTAGTAATCTTTTAATGAATGTAATTAAAGAAAATATAATACACTGTAAACAATGAAGCAAATCAAATGTAATAATGCTGTAGAAAGATATTAATTCAATCAGTTTAAAAATACTGCTGTTGCTAGAGAATCTTCTCAGTGCTGTTTTGTTGCTCCTACAAGTTGTCAAGAAAATAAATTAGTTAATTTTGGTCTGGGATGAGTTTGTATCCCAGTCAGAATGAGAATTAGCAATTATTTAACGTTTAAGTGAAAACATAAACCAGCATATTGGAAGACACTGAGCTACAGTGTCTTATAATGTGATAACCTCATTAGTAAATTTTGAGTGGGCAGTGTGGTAAATTCACATTGTTTACATTGCTGAAGGCTCAGCTGGCTTGGTGCAAGTCAGACAGTGGCTAGTGTCAGTTTGCTATAGAGCATCTAGGTGTCAATGCTGGCCAAAGGCAACTGTGCTACTTTAGGATGGTAAAATGATGTATACCAAAGGTTTCTCCTTTAACGTATACCTATCAGTTTTGTGCCTGGGTTAAAAAAGAACAAGTGTCTTTGTTTTGGTGAAATACAGTGCTAAGTTCTTGAAAATAAGTAAAGGAAATCTACATTTAATGCCACATTAAATATATGAAAATACCGCACCTGTGACCACTCTTAATTATCTTGTGTTTACAAATGTTCATTCTGCAGGATGGTCTGCGTTACTGTTTTTAGCAGTATTGTAATGGAGAATTATAAGGAAGGGTGGTTTTGTTTCTGCCTCCTCTACCATATTGTCATGTGTACTGGTTTGGGCTGGGATAGATTTAATTTTCTTCATAGTAGCTCCTATGGTGCAGTGTTTTGGGTTTGTGACCAAAACACAGTTGGGGTATCTACTTTTACTACATGCAAGTTCTATCTTTCCCATTATACAATTAGTTTCTCTAACAGATGATACAAGACCTAGAATTCTCACAAGGGGCAAACAAACATGTCCTGTACAAATACAGGTAAAACATACACTGTACTTTAAACTTCATGTCGTATTTTAAGAAAGAAAGGGTCCCCGTTCCATCCCATCATTCCCCCCCCCCCCCCCCGACTTAGATATTAGTACATTAGCCTCCTTAAAAATCCTTTCCATTCATTACTTATTGCAATATCTATGCTATTAAATGCAAAATGGAACCCCAAATGTGGAATAATTATAACTGTTTCTCAGGGGATCCTTTTCTTGTTACCCTCTGTTGGCTCTACAGATTATTTTCAGACTTCAAAATGTGAAAGAGGTAGATCATCTTATGTGCTGTGTTTCAAATGAAACTATTTCTAATAATTCAAAAATGCCTTTCTCGGGAAGGAGTTTCAGTGTTCTTGTAAAGCAAAAGCTGAAAGATGCTGTCTTTCACTGGTTGCACAGAAGTCTATTAATACTTACTCCTTTCACCAACAGTCTGAGCACTGATGGGAAAGTACTCTGCGATGTTCATATGTAAATCACAGAGATGTATTCCAGCAGCCGAAGAAATATTTCTTGCAAACAGAGAATTGAGAAGTTAGCTCATTGTGTACATTTTCCAGAATCAAATCTCTGTTTATAAATAATTCATGACCAGTATAGAAAATGTATTTGCTTATATTTTGCAAATCAATATAGAAACATGACAAATGCTTATTTGCATGTGAATTGCTTTTTCCACAAATTATTTCCTTTACATAATTTATCATACCCTGAACTTCCTTCTCCTGGCCCACTGACAACAAAAAGAATCAAATGTCAGTGATTTGCTAAGGTTTATACCATAAGCTTTTGCTTTGAAAAAAAAATTTGAAGTAATACGTGTATAATCTAAGCAGCCATATAAATGCTAACCTTTGATTTGCCTAAATAAAACATTGTTGGAGAACTGATGCAATTGCTGTAGATCTGCTTTTACAATGACTTTCCTACCACTTCAAAATGAAAAGTTATGCCTACCTGAAAACTGAAATTTCCCTTAAAATATTTCAAACAGGGTCATTTGGCTTTTTTTATGAAATGCAGGGGAAAAAAAAGTAACTGAAAGGTTCATTAAAACTATTTCTTTCTTGAAACAGTTCTTGATTTTTAGAAATAAAAAAAAAAAAAAAAAACCAACAAAACCAACCCTAAGTTTAACTTTACCTTTAGATCTACACAACTCATGTCTAGCATATTCTCATGCTGGTATTACCAAATTCTTCTCAGTTGGAAGCTTCTCACTTTGTGTTTTCTTTCCTTGATCATTATGGTGTTTTTCAAAAGCGTTCATGCTTCCACCTGCCATAACTAGCTAAAGGACGCTTTAGCCTTACCCAGTCCGTTACTGCCCATTGCTGCTGTTCGCTCTCAGATTCTCCTTTCTTTTTTACCCTTCCTCCATTGATTTAGTTACTGTCATTTACCATTTGCCTGAAGTTTTTTCACATCTCTCTGTTGGAAAGGTCTTACTAATTAATCCTTATTCTTGATTTTTGCATTATTTAGATAATGCAGTGTTTACTGTGATGGAAATAATCCCACAAATAATCCTTATTTGCTTTTTCAGCCCTGCTTTCCCAAAGCTCTCAGAGTGGCAAAGTCCAAATTGCATGTAAAGACTTGCTTAAATTCTCCTCCATCCCCACCGCTTTTCTACCTTTATTTAATCTAATGGCCTGGAGTCCAGAGATTAACTTAATTTTTTTCCAATGTCTTTTGTAATGGTCCTCCTTTTCAGGAGGAAAGCACACAATATTCTGCGAGGGGAACCTTCCACGCTGCTCCCCTTGCCAGTGTTTCCGTGTCAGCAGCAGCGAAAATGCAAAGCTGTGCAGCCAGCCAGCCTCACCTGCTCGGGGTTACTCCATCACTCCATGCAGCCTGCTTCTGTGTTTGCTTTGCCTGTACCTTGAATACTGTGCCTTCTCTTCCCCTTTATTGTGTCCACCTTTTATAATGACGTCAGACTTCCCTGTGTTTTGTTTCTTCCCAGGGAGTAGAACAACCCGTTTATCATAAAATATCCTACTTCTCTTTCAACCTTTCCTGTCTTCAATCCATCTCTAAGCTCCTTAGATTCTTTATCTAACATCTTCCTTTGGTTTCCCTAAAATTACTTGAAAATTCCATCGTTATCCTTACTTTTTTTTTTCTTTTTCTGTTTTTTCTTTCTTTTTTTTTTTTTTTTTTTAACAAATTGGCAGTAGTGTTTGGGTTTTTTTGAAAGACTACTGTCCAGTGACTTTTGCAACTTACTGTATTCTTATTCTGTTAAAACTCTGTAATGATTTCATCAGTATTTAAGTCAGTGGATTATTCATTCCATAATTCATTCCATTCAATCCAAGAAAGTAGATTTTACTTGAAGCCTCAAACTGTACCTTTTTAGGCATTCCATATACCATTTCCATTGAATGCTTACCCCAGAGGAAGCTGACTCTTGGCACACACACGTATGTTAAACGATATTTGATAAATGGTGTGTTACTGTGTGGTGGAAAGACAAAGGTCTGGGTAATTCTAATTATACTGGATTTTAACAGGTGTAATCTGTGATGCATCTCTCACAAAACCTGTAGTAACATACATGCATTGAAATAAGTAATACTCACATGGTCAGCATCGCATATTTTTTCAAATAGATTTGATAGAACTCAAAAGTATTTTCATTACTATGTTACTATATGTAAATGAAATTTAGTTGTTATAAGTTATGAAACAAAACCCTGCAGGGAGGAAATCCTTATAGTTTGCACATTAGTGGTTTTGACTGTTGTAGTCATTGATTGCTTGGTGGGGCTTATGTATAAAATATTTTGTTGAAATTCTAATAAACCTAGGGTTGCTATTTTTCTTTATTCAGAGCCTCAAACGTGCACTTTGAAAGACTTTCTTTGCGCAAATGGAGACTGTGTTTCAGCAAGATTCTGGTGCGATGGAGACTATGACTGTGCAGATGGCTCAGATGAGGTAGGCTTCTTCCAGGACAAAAATATTCTTTAGAAAATCAGTAGTTTTCTTCGTTGGATAATGGATTCCCATATATGAATATTTCAAAAAACATCAATGAGAATTCTACATATGAGTCCATATATACAAATGTCTTTACTAAATTAAAACTAAATGTATTGAAATAGTTGTCCTAATAATAAAACATGCAAATAAATTCAAGTCATGTTTAACAACACTCTACAGTATTGCTTTTGTTCCAGCAATGTCCTGGACCTCTTTCCATCCTGGAAATATTTTGTGTCCTGGTTGGGAAACCACTCTTTCTACACACAGCAGTGGTTTGATTTGGCTTGTGGGGGGTTTTTTTGAGAAAACAATGCACACTTTGTTGTGTAGCAGAAGTTCATGGTATAATGCTTTGCTGGGTTTCTGATCTTTCATGTCCCTTTTGTCCCTTGTCCTTTCCCATCACTGTGGGACCTCAGCTGCTTCCCACCTACTCAGAGGTTGAAGCCACCTTTCATAAATCATATCTACAAATATATTTTATCTCAAAAGACTTTACTGTATATCATGGTATGAAGTATAGGCTGTAATTTCTGTGATTAGCTGTATATTTCCCAGTGTTTATATTAAACTCTGAATCTTGTATATACTTTTTTTTTTTAATTGTATCAGAGGTATTGTGAAACAGGCTGTTCAAGAGATCAGTTCCAGTGTTCCAATGGTCAGTGCATATCGGCAAAATGGAAATGTGATGGTCATGAAGACTGCAAACTTGGGGATGACGAGAAAAATTGTGAACCAGGTATTGTTTTAAATAATGCTGAGAAATAAAGTGAAGCAAGTAATAAATCAGAATGAAACGAGAAGAAAATAAATCAAAAAATCAAGATTGCTTGGTCACTAGGAGTAGCAAGGAGTGTGAAGAAATCTGAAATACTTTTATCTTTAGAATGTCTATCATTTTGTGTTCCTACTCGTGCTTTGAAAACCTTACTTATGTACAGCTATGCAATATGAAACTTGTTGGGGGAATGGCATTTAATTATATTGAAATTTAATTTGATAATGTATACTCAATGTATAAACTTCTGCTCTGAAAACAGCAGTAATTCTTGGCATGTTACTAAAGTTTCTCTGGGGATTTTTTGCTTCATGGTTCTCATTCAAAATGTACTACTCTTTATGCAAAGGTTTTCTCTAGCAAGTTATTATTTTTGTTGTTATTGTTTTATTTCCTTTTTATATCCTTGGAAAATGCAGTTGTTTATTTCTGCAGGAATTTTCCTATATTTTTGTAAGCTTCATCTTGGTGGGTGCAACTCATAGAAGCCTGTGACAAAACTCCCCTGATTTACAGTGCAACAAAAATATCTGCCTATATTTTACATAAAACTGATTAGTTTGTATTTATTTTAATTGTAATGATCTATACTTTCTAAAACCATATAAACCATATTTCTTATAAATTTATCCTATATAATTTTAAGCATTTACATTACTTAAGGTGAACTCTAAGCCCATTTTAAAGAATACAGGTTTTTTAGTATACTTCTTCTATGAATGTGTGTGTGTGTGCAGTTACCATTGTTACCAAGCATCAGGAAAACACAAAAAGAAATTTCTCAGTGCTAAAACACAAATATCCTTTCACTATCATTATACAACTTACTTAGGATGCAACAATTCAGTTTTGTCAATTATTTCATTGTAGCTTACAAACGTTTGGAAAAGCTTTGATGAGCTAAAAATACATCTGCTTACTGTGTCGACCAGATGAAAATTTTAAAGCAGCTTATTTAGAAATTGTCTTTTTCTTATTGCTAAAACATGTGTTTGTAACCAGCATCTCCAACCTGCTCTTCAAGTGAGTACGTGTGTGCAAACGGAGGCTGTATTTCGGCATCTTTGAAATGTAATGGAGACTATGACTGTGCTGATGGATCTGATGAGGTAGATGACAAATTTCTGTTGATCACACCCCTCCACCCACCACCCCCACCCTCCCCCCACTGTCTGACATGAAATTTGTTAACAGTTCTAGATCTGAAGATAAATACAAGGGCCAATGGGGTTTTTTTTGCATTCATTGAACTCTGTCAGATAACTTAGCCCCATGATTTTGGTTCCCTGGTAGTTACACTGCATTGTGTTTGTTTGCTCTGAGGACACCTTTTGGAGTAGACAAATTTGTTTCCCCCAAGTCAAAACGTGAGCATGGTTCTGGGTGAGTTTGCTTCAGGGACTGCTCCGTACTCACAGTGTGGGCTAGTTTGTGTCACGTTTGGCTCCCTCTGTCCTCTAGATTAATTGAACACAATCCTAACAGGCACCTCAGCCTCCATGGGCCTTCTTGCCATGCTCTTTCTACGTGTTGCACTGTTGATATTTTCTAACAAAAATTACTACCTGCATGAACAATTTGAAGAAAAAAAGACCAAAAAGAGTTGTTACTTCTCAGAGCCATAAAGGTGCTAGTTAGGAGTATGAAGGGTGCCTGAACCGAATGCTACACATCCTCATCAATGTGGTTATGAGCCAGTTCACTCTAACTGGTCTCATGTCTAGGGTCATTCCTTGTAGGGTGGTTGGCTTCAGAAATGTAAATGTAGCCATTGTTTCCATTGCTAATACTGAGCAACATAAAGTAATAATATCAGAACTATCAGAACTTATATAATGTGTGGTTACAATTTCACTTGGACTTCAATAACTATTGAAATTGCACAGTGTGTCATCAGGGACAACTTTATTGTATTAAATCCATAGGACAATGAAAAACAGTGTTGGCAAATTTTATTAGGTTTGTCTTTAGTATGTTGTTGCTCTCATTCATTAATACTTAGTTCATTTCTGTATTCATACAGATAGATTGTGTAACAGAATGTAAAGACCACCAGTTTCGATGCAAAAATAAAGCCTACTGTATCCCTGTCAGATGGCTTTGTGATGGGATCCATGACTGTGTGGATGGCAGTGATGAAGAAAACTGTGACCAAGGTGAGAAACACTTTTTTTAAAAGTCTTACTTTTTTAAATTATTATTTTATTTATT
The DNA here is from genome assembly GCF_023634085.1 of Falco cherrug. Lineage (NCBI taxonomy): Eukaryota > Metazoa > Chordata > Aves > Falconiformes > Falconidae > Falco > Falco cherrug. The sequence continues at coordinate 37,641,620 of NC_073704.1, read as the reverse complement.
TTATTTAGTAATACAGGTTGTAAGTTAGTGGTACCCTGGCCATTCTCAGTGATAAAATAAAAGCTCTGTGACCTTCTTCAACAAAGACAGTATAGCAGCTTCACAAGCAATTTACAAGAGGAAACAAAACTTATGTTTTTTATGACTCCCGGCTTGTTGTTCCTTTGCATTTCCTTCCTCAAGGACCAAAAGGTTGTGTTATTACTGGAAGCATTCTGTCTCATCAGGGAAATCTGTAATAAATCCAGTTAATTTACAGTTTTATAGGCAACAATAAATTAAAAACCCATGCAATATAATGAAAAATTGCTAAATAAGTAATCCTAAGACCCCAGTTTTTTTATTTTCTTCTGTGGAGATGAAATGTTGCAACTAACCAGAACCCATAAAACCACATTTTGAATTCTCAGTCTCCTTAGAGAAAAGAAATACGCACATAACTTGATTCACATGAAGCTAAACACTATGCTCAGACTGTCATGCTCATGATTAACCTTCCAAATAGGTTTCTGTGAACTACATCTGTTAAACTAATTCTCATGGTTGCTGATGATATTTTTTTTAACTGAACCTTCCTTCAGCTACCAGGCAGTAGCAGTGTAACTCTGCCCAAAATTCTTGGTAAGTGTAGTAAATCATTAATTGTTGCAAATGCAGAAATTCTTACTCAAATTATAGAATTCTTCTCAAAAGCAAAACTTTACTCAGCATTTTGTCAGCTTCTTAATTTTTCCAGATTTTCCTTCTTTTCTTTTCTTCAAAGTGAGTAGTTCTGTGTTAGTCATCTACAGTCACATAATGTGTGTAACTTCAAAAGCATAATGCAGCACAATAATAAGTAATAATAATCAGAGATGAAGCAAGCAATTATTATAGAGTAAAATAGCCTTCCCTTATTTTGTTGAAAGTCTATTAAGCAGCACCACTAAAAAAAAGAAGTTATATGGGATGATTAAACTTGAATGAGAGACCAGAAAATGAAGAAAAGGGGAAGAACGTTCCAAAGATGTGTAGATGCAAAGAGAAAAACATCCCATTTGGAAGTGTTGAAGTGAATTGTTCTAAGAAGACTAAGATAACAAAGTTTTAAAAAACTTCTAGTCCATTTTAAAACTGCTTTTAAAATATCTGGACTTTATCTCTTTAAAAAGCAATGAAGTGTAAGTAAATAGCAACACACTTATTTTCTCTGAAGCCCACATTATTCTTTGGCTAGCATAATGGACCTTCTGTGAACTGCAAATTGCTTATAATGCAATAAGAAGCCTTTTGCCTAGTTGGTTATTGCTGCAATACTTTGTATTTATGTCACAATTATGATTTCTGTTATAGAAATCTATCCTATAAAGGAATTATGACAGGCAGAGCAATCATATGAAACAAATGCCAGTTTATCTCACTGATAACTAATTTTTTCCTCTTTGGAAAGGCGGCAGACGTGAATGGAGTTTTATTCTACAGCATTCTAAAACAATCTCCGTAATATTTATTTGTAGCCCACTGTGCATATTTATAAATATAGTACCTTTCAATCTTACTATACAACTAGAATTATGGTTATACTGTGATTACGCACACAATTATTTATATTCATGTCTTTCATCATGAATCATACTTGAATTTTATATATTTTTTCCTTGGATAATATTAAAAAATATTTCTGTTAATGTTTGTAAAGTATATTTGCAAAAGGCAGTGAATTGTATTTGGTAACATGGTGTGAGAGTTCCCAACATCCTCTTACATGGGTATTTCATGCAAATTAATTTCCTAAAAAAAAATTTAAACCATTCTGAACCCTTCAGAGCAAAAGAAAGATTTCTGTTGATTTTAATGGGCTGTGAACAGGGCACTGGATGAATAAGTAAAAAGCCGCTGGAGCTTGATCTAACTATATAGGGTAGCTATAATGCATTGAGGTAAGCCACAGTGAGAGTTTTGGTGTTACCGTAAAGTGTTTCATTGGTTCCTCCTCTGCAGGTATACAGCTTTATTTCTTTTATACTCTGCTCCTCTCAGGAAACTGACAATTCGGTTACCATAAAAAAATGTGACATAGAAAATTGATTTCAAGAAGTTTCCGTAACTTCATTGATTGCTAGGGGTAAAATTTAGTCATAATTTTGAAACAAAAATTTACTGCTACACATATTAAAACTAAATCCAACTTGAACTAGTTTCTAAAGCTTGAGCATTCCAGCTTAAAAATAAATTATCTCACCCTCTGTTCCATTTTGTTAGATGATTCAGAGTTCAATCAATACTGAAGTTACATGGAAGAATTTCTTCTTGCTCCATTCTGTGTTCAGTAAATATCCTAATGAGAAATTTCAGAAGTTACAAAGAGGAAGAGACTGTTGGAGGTCACCTAGTCTTATCCACTTTGTGCCTGCATGACTAGATCTTCCCCGATTACAGAGTTTATACTTGATGGGGCTGTTACAAGCCTGGCCAAGCCTGTTACTTCTCAGGAGAAGACAAAGGTGCTGCTTTGTGGCTAAGGACTGCAATCACTTTGTCTCTTCTGAACATGACGCGTGGCTCAGAGGGTGGGAGTAGGAATAGGCAGGGAATCAGACATTCATGTGAAACAAACGGGCACTGAAGTGGCCTTTCACAAATTTGCCCGTATTTCTGTGTTCTGGTTTGTACCATTCTCTGACGCACAGATGTACTGATGCACTTGGCCAGGTCTGCTCTGAAAGGGGCATCACCGAAGGCAGTTACGGACAGGAATAGCGCAGGCATCCCCTGGCTAAATGCAAGGGCAGCGTGCCTAGCTGGTGGGCTGGCAGCGTCGGTCTAATAACTGCCCTTTCTAGACAGGGCAAAGAGGTAATTCCTAGCTAACAGTCATGAGAAGGAAGTGAAAAAAGTGTGTGGTCGAGGAATAGATTGTTAAATGAGTATTACTCTCTGCCTCTCCAACCCTTTTATTTGGGATCTGTTCATTTAGTTATAGTACATGTGTCGTTCTCTGCAGGTAGTGAGTGATAAGCTGTTGTCCTGGTTTTATCAAGTATTTATGTTCTTTCTTTTGTCTTTCTGTTTTTCTGTTGTTGGGTTTTTTTTTCCCTGTCATCTTTTCAACGTCCCAGGGGGAAATATATGTAGAGCTGATGAATTCTTGTGCAACAATTCCCTCTGCAAACTACATTTTTGGGTTTGTGATGGTGAGGATGACTGTGGAGATAACTCCGATGAAGTTACTGAAATGTGTGGTATGGCATTACATTTTTCAGTGCTTTTCATGTAGTAAAGCAAGAAATTGCATGTAACATACATAAATATATAAGGACATATGCATCTAAGTTTTCTTTATTGTACTTTTAGAACAGTAGCTTCACATGTGGGATACAGCTTTCTGTTCATGGTATTCATGTAATTTCAGATAAGATTTTAATCTTTTTGTAGGAAATGCACAGATGGGAAAAAAATTACTTCTACATTGAAATATTGGTCACCCTACTTCCTTTGTTATTTTTCTGTCATGTTTACTGATTCTCAAAAAGAAGCATAATTACCCTTATCACATAAAATAATTTCATTCCCTAAATGAAGAACGTATATCCTAAACACTGTTGAAGTGTTATTCCATTAGGTACCAGAAGTTAAAATCAAGTACCATTCATATGCCAAGTACAGCTGTGTTCCTATGCCTGCTTATTGATTTAATAATGAGACATTAAAGAAGGTTCAAGAATACTAGCTGGGTAATAGCTGGTTCCTTTTTTTTTAATATACAGTAAAATTTCCATGCCCTCCAACCAGACCGTACAGATGTAGAAACAACAGGGTTTGTCTACGACTTGAGCAGATTTGCAATGATGTTGATGACTGTGGTGATAACTCGGATGAAGATCACTGTGGTAGGTGGTATTACCTTTCAAGGTATTCAGATCAAAGAAAACAACTTGAAGGCAAGCTTTGTTACAGAGATCTGCTTGTCCTTCAGTAAAGCTTAACTGGAGGTTAGTAGATCAGAATTCGAAAGAAATTAAGCCTGAAATCATTTTCAGTTGCTTAAATGTTTCATGGTGATTCCCATTTGTGTGTGTCTAAAATAATCTAAGATTCATAAATACTGATTTATTTTTCTCTTATTAATTTACAATATATAGATAAAATGACATATAAAGCAAGACCGTGTAAAAAAGATGAGTTTGCTTGTAATGATAAGAAATGTATTCCAATGGAGCTGCAGTGCGATTGGTTTGATGACTGTGGAGATGGTTCAGATGAGCAAGACTGCAAAATAAGTGAGTTTGGTTGACAAGATATGTTTTTGTGACTGTAGTAGAAAAGAAATAATTAACAGAAATTTTCATCCATGCAAAACCTACTCAACAACACAGAAATTAACTAAATTTAAAGCTTTTTTTTTAGTTAAAAAAAGGTAATTCTATACAAATTTTATAGCAATTCAGGTTGTAGTGGTTTTTAGAGTAGTTCTTGAGGTTTTGAAGTATTTTGTTTGATGTTTACAACAAGATAAATTTTAGTATTAAATTCTTGATGTGAAATAAATTATCTCAATTAAATGCTGTCAATTTATATGCATATGTAGGTAAATACTGTAATGTCATGCATTTGTTTAAAATTTACCTAATACTTTTTTAACAGAAAGATAAATTTTTTATTTGTTTTTGTTATTTAAGATCTCATTTTTAACAGTTTTAACACATATATCAGCGGGTTTTTAGACATTTTGTTTATGTTTAGGTGTCGCTGAATATACATGTGAAGGCAATGTGAATCCTTGCGGAGATGATGCATACTGTAGTCAAACAAAAACATCCCTATTGTGTCAGTGTAAACCTGGGTTTCAGAGAAACAGGAAGAATAGGCAATGTGAAGGTACAGATCTTTTCCATCATCCCTCACTGTAGAGTATTAAAAGTCAACTGCACAGTCAACTTTCTATGCTAGAGAAGGAGATACGTATCACATACTTTTTTTCAGCAAGTAAAAACTTTTTCATAGCTATGGATTAAGAAATCAGGAAAAGAAACTTAAAGGATTTACTAGATGTAGGCTTATGCATTTTATGTGGAAACAGTATCAAAGATTAAGATTGGTTGTGAATGTCAAAAGTTTCAGGTCAGACCACTAAATGATTTAATAATTTAAGGGATAAGTTGGTGATTTAAGGTCTATTATATTATTTAAGTGAGCAGTTGGGACTGGTGTTAAAGTTGGTATACGAGAATATTTTGAGATGATTGAAATAATGAAGATGTGTGAAACAGAACTGAAATGAAAACAAACAGATTTAAAGTGAAATTTCTTAGAAAATGTAGTCTTAATATATATGATGCCACGCTGGTCAGGAAAAAAGGCATAGTTGTTATAATGAAAAAGTTGATCAGAAAGATAAGATGAATGTACCTTCCCAAAGAAAAGGTTGTGAATTAATTTTCTTACTGATGAGCAGTAACTTAAAGAAAAAGTGGGAGATCACTTCAGTGGGATTATCAAAGTGAAATACATACTTGCATACAAAAACTTCATTGTTTGTCTTTTAAGAAAAATTATACACAGGGGCTTTTCCATCAAGGGAGAATCACATAATTTTGACTGTACCAGAAGCAGATATGTTGAAGATAATTGTAACAGACATTTTCATTCTCAAAGTTGATTTCAAGCTCTAATGAAAATAGATTGATATAGGAAGGGTGGAGAAATAATACAAGAAAATCTTTCTGAGATATGTTGGTTGCAGCAGAAATAACATTAGTGATGATTGCAGAAGACTTCTTTTACTCTTGCAAGATAACACCAATGTTTATGAGTTCCTTTTGTTCATCTGCTTTGTTCCATGATTTTCCAAACATCTTAAATAATAGTGTATTAAGCTATAAGTGTATAAATTACAATTGTTTTCCTTGTAGATATCAACGAGTGTATGGTATTTGGTACCTGCTCCCAACACTGCAACAATATTAAGGGGTCATATAAATGTGCATGTGAGAAAAACTATAAGGAGAGGAATAACAGCTGCATAGCAAAAGGTAAGGCTAGACAAATCAAAATCGAGAGTAGTAAATAATTTGTTATGTACGTGGCTGGTAACACTAATGTGTTGCATATACAGTTTGGTTTTACATTAGTATTTCTTGCATAGTGCACAGAAATAATTCTCAAAACCACTCAGATTTTTACCTGTCATTGTGGTAAGCAGTATATTCTTATCGCTCCCATGTAAATGTACATACTTAATATGAAAGTCTATTTCCAACTTCGGCTTTCTCTATTTACAAAAATATATACACAAATAAGAAAAAAAGAGGTTATATAATAGCAAGCTTGTAAGTATTCTGTTGAAGATTTAGAAGCTGGAGAGAAGAATCATTTTTTTCATAGAAACATGTTTTAGGACTTTAGGAATAAAATAGTATTTGGAGTTACCATGTTTTGCTTTGTCTTCTTGAGAAATCTTATAGAAGTCATTTAAGTCGACTTTTTCTAAGTACAGTCACCTAAGAATGTAATCCTATAAATCAGCTGCCTAGTTCATGGTCCAGTGAATGTAAAGAAATGTACACACATCGATGCTATTTCTGTCTTTCATAAGGCATCGCACAAAATGGAGGTAAAACTGGGTATGTAGCTTTTAAATCATTTTAGAAATGGAACAAGCAATAACCCACCTGCCTGAGTAAAGTTAACATAACATTTATGGATCTCTACCTGAATAACTGAAAGTATGGTCATACCATTTCACCTGCAATTTAGTGAAATTTTGGTGTGAATTTGACTTGCAACTCCACTTGGAGTCTTCACTGCCGAATGAGTGTCGTAGTTTCAAGGTGCGGCCCCATACACATCTCTGTGGTGCACAGCTATCAGCTGTACCTGATTTGGACCTCATGGCCAGTAACCACATGTTGTGGCCATACGTCTAGAACCTTAACAGCTGGTATAATGTTAATTCCAGTCCTTCCTTCTTTGTAGCACACCCGTTAGTAATGTAGGTTCACCATGCTGGGTAGTTAGATAGTGATGGTCAGATTTTTTACATGCTCTGCTCATGTTTTCGTGAAGCAAACTTACCATGGGAAGATTCTACTAATGAATCATTAGTAGTTTCCTCTATACGTAACGTGGACTCTGTCAGGATTTAGCATCATTGCCTATCACTGAAGAAGCAGTCAAATTATGACATGGGAACAAGCAAGGTTACTAGTTGGGGGTGGTGGCTTGTTATTGTAGAAGCACAGACATTATTCTGAGGGCTTATAATTTAAAACTCTGGGAATCATTATCCTACCTCTGAATTCTTCGCAAGCTTCGTTTCTATTGTAATACAGTTAATGTGTATGTCTTTCCCACATTGATACTTACTTTAATGGAAATCCTGTTTCTTCTCGTACTTAGCAGGAGCAAGGGAACTTTTTTTTTTGTTGTTGTATTTCATACTGACAAGGAGGAAATGTGTTGGACAGACATTATTATAAGTTGAGTCTCAGTGGATAAATGTGATACAAATTGGAAAACTAAAAAATTGCAAATACATTCTAATATATCCAGCAGATTTCAAACTTTCTCAAAATTTAATGAATAGATACCAGAGAGCATTTTCTTGTGAATAATGTACTTTGCAACATATGAATCAAAATTATAACTAGCTATTCGTAAATACCTCTCATCCACAGGTACCTATAAATGTTCACTATCTGAAATGAGGAGATAGAAGACACAGCTGCACATATTCTGTAGCAGCTTTGGTCCAGTTTGCTTGTGTTGCAATCCATTTCAAAACTTTGCTTCCTTCACTAAAGATAGGATGTTTCCATTTCTAATTTCCGATTGAGCAGTTTAAAATAATTCTTATTGTCAACTTTGTGTTCCTTTAATATATACATTTATGATCATCTAGATACAACATCCATATAAAAAAAGATGTAGCGATTCATATGGGCTTAATACATAATATCCCCTATTTTTTTTTTATGTTTAAAGTGTTCAAATTCTTATATTACATACTCCTTAAAATATAGTTTTAGGTGTCACAGTGTGAGCTTCAACTCATTGAAACAATATACTGGTGTCAGAGTATGAAGAGTTGCATTTACTACCCAGTATGTGTGAGTGTTTTTGCAGTCAGAAAGTAATTTTAACATAGGAATTTACCAGACAAACACCAAGAAGCTACTTGAGTGAAAAGCACTGATTTTGCATTAGTTGACATTTACCTTATTTTTGTTTCATTATAATAATCCCTAGGCTCTGAAGATCAAGTTCTCTATGTTGCTAATGACACTGACATCCTGGGTTTTGCATATCCATTCAACTACAGTGATGTTCATCAGCAAATATCACATATTGAACATAATTCAAGGATAACTGGAATGGATGCATATTTTCAAGGGGACATGATTGTTTGGAGTACTCAATTTAATCCAGGAGGGATTTTCTACAGAAAACTTCACGATAGAGAGAGAAGGCAAAGTAACAGTGGCTTAATAGTAAGTGATCAAAATCAAAGATTACATGATGCAAATTTATTTTGATATACCTTTCTGTTCTGATTATCTATAATAACATGTGCTGATTTAATAAATTAAGATGTCCATGTGTGAATGATTTTATTCAAGTTGTATATATGTCTACTAATGCCTTTCCATTCAAGACTGACAGACGTGGTCACACAACTGTAGTATTTTAAAGTTTTCCACAGGGAAATAACCAGTGTGTTACAATCTTTCCAAGCTTCTATAGCATCAAGATTTTGTATTTTAAGGGAGACAAGACAGAATATAATAGACCTATATATGCAACATGTGGTTTAAAGAAAAGCATGAATTTCAAATCCTTGGAAGGCAGAACATGTATATAGGTCAAAGACAAGCTTCATTTCTATAGTGACCATATAAACCATAATATCGGTAAAGCTATGACAAATATTTAAAAGTCAGAACAATAAACATTTCTATGTTGAACTGAATATAATTTGCATATCCAAAATCTTCTTTTGAATAAGCATAAATGTAATTTTGCACTTCACAGCAGAAAAGTGGATTTTTATAACCTACGGTAATTTAAAGTGGGCTTTACCTGAAAATAAAATAAATGCTGATTGATACTCATTTTGCCTAATATATTTCTACAAAATTCTCAAGGAAGTGTTAGTGCTGAATTGAAGATAAATATGTGATCCTTACATTGGTGTTTCTATAATGCCGTAAATTTAGAAGTTAGTTATTTATTTTACTTTTTATTAAATGTGATGGCAAAGGAGAATTTTTAATTTTTTCTTGGGCAATAATAAATCAGCTTAGAAAAAACACCTGTGTGGCTGTTTCCTTAAATGTAGGAGAGGTGACAGTGATGACTGTATGTTCACATGAATGTAGGAATCGCCAGCAGTGGTGACAGTAGGCTAATCTCTCAGGTATCATTCAGTTCTTACACCGAATCTGAAATCACTTCTCAGTACCTTTTATTCAAGGGTATCTCCTTTGCAAATGAACAACATTCCTGACTTTTGATGCCAGCAGGGCAAAAATCCTGGGGATGCAGACAGCAATGGGCACTGACGATACCTGGTGTCTGTGATGGCATATATATGGACAGAGTGGTTAAAAACCCACGCTTCCACCTGCCCAGAAAAACAGGGGTCTAGATTTTGGTGACAGAAAGTGTATATAAAGTAGATCTAAAACAGAAGATTATTCCTAGCATTTCTAGTAGGTCAGGTGTGCCATTTGTGTTTTGGGAAAAGATGTTTGGATAACCTCTGTACTGAAGATACGGAGTAATTCTACTGTGATCTGTTTTTCTCATTTAAATGTTGCAGATACCTGTACCTAAGAAATCCTGACAGACATATCTCTGTATGGAGTTCATTATTAGAAAAGAACTTGTAAAATCTTGTGAAATTAAAGTTTTTGAGGGGTTGTTGTTGCTTATTTTATTTCTTCTTGGTTAATATGCAGGTGTCTTTTGCAAGGATAAGGGTAGTCTGCTGACCAACAGCCTCTCTAATGGATCTACACCTGCTTACAGGTCCATAAAATTGAACATAACCTTCCTGGAGACTTCTTCAGGGATTGAATTTTTCATGGCTGATTTGACATTGTCTCCCTATTTAAATTAAAAAAGATAAAGTGTTCTTAGAATTACGATTATTTTTCTGAAGTACGGAAATACTTTTTGCTTTTTGTGTCTGTTTACCATTACATTACTATACAAAGTACACTTTCTAGTCAGTTCCTCTTAATTCAAAACTATTGGGAAAATTACGTTTTGCTTTATGCATCATTTTCCCCTGCCTCTTCAGTAGAGGCAGATGCTCATGAAGATTCTTGGTCCAAGCCATCCAAAGCTTCTTACCAAAAAATAGGTGGAAAATGCACAGACTGTATCTGAATATATCTTGAACACATTTCATTTATATTTGTAAAACATTTACTTCGCATTGTGCTAAACTATTCAGAATATTTTCTCAGCGTTATCTTATGAATACTCAAATATTATTGCCTTATATATAACTGATCAGTAGGTTAATTGGTTTTATAGCATTGCTGTAATGTTGTCACTTAAATTCGGTGTTGAAAAGCTTGAGAATTCCTTAATTTAGCCCAAGTTTTTTGATGGAGAAGTTTTCAAAGGTTACATTATAACTTTTATATCTAGACTTTGATATGTAAATCAGGACAGTAAACTTGAACAAAGTCACCTGCATTTTCAGGTAATTGCATTAATGCAAAAATCCATCTCAACTGAAATTGCTCCGTGGAATTAGCATATCAAGAGTCTTCCTCAGAGAATACCTTTAAGTACCTCTTGTATTTTTCTGCGAAAAAGGGTTTAAGCTTGGTACAAACTGAAGCGTTAAAGGAAATAGTATGTATCAACTTTCAGAGTTTATTGGCGGGTGCAGAGAAGAGTTGCATTCCAATTGAATTAAGACTGTATAAATGAATTGGTGATAACATGTGCAGCTGTTTACTGACATAATCCTTGGGGAGAGATGTATTAGTTATGTGAATGACTATTCGACACACAGTAACTTGACACTTGAACTCAGGTGATGTTTTTCATGGAAGAGGACACAAAGCTGAACACTGAAATAATTGTATGGCATAACAGGAAGAAAAGCGTAGGATTTGTAGTGTATCCAGTCAGTATATTAGCAGCTCGCTCCAGCCTCAGTGTTCTGAGAGCTTAACGAGACCCTTAACCGCTCTTGCAAGATATCCAATATATCCCAGTGTTTGCCCCAGGCCGCTGTGAAATTCAGCGTATCACTGTGAACGGAAACAATTTCTAGACTGTTTTCTCTAAATAGCGTTAATTTATTGTTTTACCTTAAAGCTATAGCTCTATATGGGTGAAGTTTATGTACTTAGGAGAGACCCTCTCTTTCTGGAATCAACTGGTTGGGATTTTTAAATGATCCTACTTATGTAACAGAAATAGTGCTTAGGTGAACCGGGCTGCTGGTCTGTCGAGGAAAATTCTCTGTGTCTGCACGTGAAAGTCTAAAAGTTTTCTAGTCTTATTGTTTCTCAGTTATTTTTACTGTTCCAAATATATTAGATAATGTTTTATTTTTAATGAAGATATTTTAAGCAACAAGAAATCATTGGTTTACTTTATTCCACACCAATGTCGTACCAAGTTTCTCTGAAGTAGAGAAAATATCACTTCACATGTGCTAATGGTATAAATTAGATTTGTAATTTAGTCTTTCTGTGGTAAAATGCTAAGCATTGCAAGGTCACGGACGGGTTCCTGCTGCACGTGTACATGTTTTCTGCTGTCAAACTCAACTTCAGGGGTTGAAAATTTTTCTGTAACCTAACATTATATCAAAATGGTTTCCAGGTCCAAGCTTTTATGACTGCAGCTCTTTTTTTTTTTCTTTTTTTTTTTTTTTCAGTTCCTTACCTTTAAAACAGGTTTTATGGTAGGCAGCAGTTCTGATCAGAAGTCACCAAGCTGACAGGGTCTGTAGTTGTGCAGAGATTACCATGCTATAAAAGGTGTTTAAGCTTCAAACCCCAATTTTTCTAATAAGTTGTAGTATGTTATATTTAGCACCAAAGTGGGCTAAAATAACTGTAGAAAATACTAATGTGATTTTGTATTTCCATCCTTATTCTCTATGCAAAATCGTTCTTCAAAATTAACATAATCCAAATAAGCTATTAGATAAAAGCTCATTTACAGTAAGTAATTTTCCTAGACAGTATGAGAAGATGCATAAGACATCCGAAATATGATGTAGCTGGGCTGAAACTTAATGAACACAACTGAGAATTACACAGCCATGGCATTAGCTAGTAGGTTTTATTCTCTTTTTTTTTTTTTTTTTTTTTAAATCTCTTAACAGCAGATGGCTCCTTTCCATTTCTTCTGATTGTCTCCTTGTTCATTTGATCTTTAATATGCACCCCAGTGTTACTGAAATTTCACTTCTCTTGTGCTGTTGACAAGAATGAGAAAAAGTCAGTGTTAGTAAGCAACCCAACCTTGCTCCAGGATCTTTTTAGGATGTCCCTTTGCCTCATCTGCTTCTACTACCAGTTTTTTGGGAGCTGTCTCTCACTCTACGTGCTAACTCCCATCACGTGCTTACCAGGCTCCAAAAAAAACCAGTCTTACTGTCCACAGTGGTTCTTGAACAGTCCAAAGGCAGGCAAGGGGCTGTGCTGCCCATGACAGCTGCCCTCCCTTTAAAAGAATATTTGTTTCAGCATTGTAAACCAGTACCATTAACCCTTGCAGTCTCCCAAGTAGTAACTGGAGATCTGCAGGTATGAGGGGCTTCTTGACACAGTTGCCTGAATATTGCCCAGAATTAAAAGGAGTTGTGATTAAAAATACAATAATGCTTAACTAAAAATACCTACATTTTGGGGTATCTTGTCCTTTACAGGAATGTTGCTTGGATAATGTAACAAAGAAAAAAGTTATTGCATGCAAATGCTACATTTATTAAAAAATAAAATAAAATAAAAATTTTGGTATTTCTGGCAGCATATGCCACCAGTATCATAATTTCATAACAAGGAATTACGATACATTATTTTGTTTAACTTTAATAAATATCACTGTGGCCCTGTTTTTAAAGAAATATTGTTTGTAAATGCAGTGATTGATTTTGCTGCTTTAATACTCATCTAAATAGAAAGTCAGGGTTCTGAATATCTCTAGAACATGCATTCTGTGACATTTTTGCAGAACTAAATGTTTATGAGCAATGATCTAAATTCACCCTTGCAGTCCTATTATTTTACCTAGAGAATGAAATGACCTTTATTTTATGATGAAACTAGTGTACAAATGTCTTTGTGGTATTAGGGAACTCTGACACCTGAAGAAAACAAGGATTTTCTTTCCTGATTTTTCAGTTATGTAGCTTAGTAGCATTCCATTACTGCATTTGTCAAGGATTAGACATTTTTTTTTCATAATTTAAGTTGGTGTCATTATAGGTAAACAGGCAAACAATTGCATATGTATTTAGCTCATGCAGGTCTTTGATTTTTTTTCTTTTCTCTTTTATGGTATGCTGCATTCATGTTAGAAATGATTGGCTAGACCTGTTTTACAGATTTTTACTATTTGAGGGAATGCTAGTAAACTTTAGAGAAACTTGTTCATTGGTAACTCCTATTTGCTTTACGAACTTCTGTCCTTACAACCGTTTTTGGGGATCTAGGCCTTAACGATAACTGAAATCATGACAGGGATACTACATTTTAGAATTGTGAAGTTATAATCAGTCACATTATAATACGTGAAGCTGAATATTGCAGTAACTCTGCTTCTAATTGGTGGTGGAACACGGAAGCAGTTACCAGGAAGGGAAGAGAAACACTTAAAGAATTCCTTGCAATTGCGTGCTAGTATGGGTCAGAATGCAGAATTAACTTTATGCAGCGGTTTTATTTATCCTTGGCAGACGGCTGAGCAGCCACACCTCAGGATGGTCTCGAGCACTGTTTTCACTGAGGGATGGGGTGGGACATCACACCATAGTTCTGCACGGACTATAGTAGCTGTATATATAATCTTAATTCTTCCTTTTCCTTTGCTTTTGAATTACAGTAAGTAACAGCTAGTTGCTTCAGTATCAGTAGTTCAAGAAGTTCATGCCCAAGAGTCTTTTTGTTATTGTAGGTAGCATTAGGCTTGAGAAAACAGGTTTGAACTGTTCTGCATTGAACAGAACTGTCAGCAGATCACTTAGAGCTTATCTCCTACAGGTGGAATTGGTGTCTTTCCAATACAGTGTTTTAAAATATTTTGCCATGTTAATGGTAAAATTTACTTAACTGCCAAACATTGCATAAATCCTTGACAATACAGCTGCTGTATTCATTTCCATAAATCTGACTTTGACATCTGTTCCTTTTAGTGTCCAGAATTCAAAAGACCTAGGGGCATTGCTGTTGACTGGGTTGCTGGAAACGTTTACTGGACTGATCATTCCAGAATGCATTGGTTCAGCTACTACACAACGCACTGGACTAGTCTGAGATACTCCATCAATGTAGGTCAATTGAACGGACCTAACTGTACCAGGCTCCTTACAAGCATGGCGGGAGAACCATATGCAATTGCTGTAAATCCCAAAAAGGGGTATGTATGTTGCAACATTACTCTGTTTTAGTAATTCAAACAAAAATGCAAAATAGAGAAATAAAATTATGTTTACAAATGTCTAAACTTTTTCAAGTCATTTACTTAACTGTCCTTCCCAATTTACCTGTGTGTAAATCAGGATCTTTCATCTTTCAGTTAGGTTGAAAGGCTCATAATCATTTAATGTCAGTGAAGTGTTTTGAGGTTCTGTATAGGCATCCAGCTTATTTTTTATGTTTAATACTTCTAGGATGATGTATTGGACAGTTATTGGGGATCGCTCTCACATAGAGGAATCATCTATGGATGGTACTCTGAGAAGGATATTGGTTCAAAAGAATTTACAAAGACCTACAGGTATATAGCTTATCCATTTTTCCTAATTATATGACACTTGCTAACTCAAAGAAATATCTTGGCTGAATTCCAGTTTCTCAGTTTGCAGATAAAAGCTTCTTAAAATATTCATTCTGATTATTCATATGCCGTTGCTAATAAAATTCTTAGTTTTGTTTTCAAATGATACATCTTAATATGACTTAAACTTTTGTAACAAAGCTTAACATGATGATTTCACAAAGCAGTATCAAAGGACTATATATAATCGGTTAAAATATGATTTGTTCAATAACACTGAACAAGCCAAATCAATTAAGCGAACACCAGTTAGTTTTGAGACACATTTTTTAAGAACACGTTTGAAATCTCACTGAGTATTCTAGTTACATTCCTGAATACGCTGCGGAATAGTATAAAACAAGATTTAGGTATTCAAAGAAGCAACTCAATTATCTCAGTATTTTACAGGTCTATTTTGAAGTTTGACAGTACATGCTGAGATCTTGTGAATTACCATTAAGACTCCATTGGCAGGTTAAAAGTAATTTTTATGACAAAGGAAATAATAAATCCAGAATAAAATTTGTCTCTCTTAAATAGCAGCATTCTGTCTTGAAACCACAAATGATTTGTTCGTGATCCATTTTCTCATGAGATCTTTGATGTTTCTCCAGGTTTACAATGATAATTTGTTATTATTGCATTGTAAATTAGAGTTTGTCCAACTTTAGTACGCATATCTATTGAAATGTAGGCTTCTTTCAGGAGGATGCTGTCTGAATATTTAATCATCTCAGGAGCTGCCACTATCACAGCAACAAGTAATAATATTTTCACAGACTGTTAAGTCCCGTGCTAAGGTGGGCTTATGGTGATGTGTATGCAAATCATACTCATCCCTTAAAGGAAACACTCTTTATTGACATTGATTAGATTGAAATGTAGCAACTTCAGAAATTACATGTATGATAAGGAAAGCTTTGAGGAGAGGAAGCTCATGCTCCTTAGGCAAGTAAAAAGCAAGATGGTGATAACAATAACAATTACCATCAGTAGTAAATTCAGGAAGAATCTTCTGATTATTCAGACAGAAAGACAACAGAATTCTATGTTGATCAGAGTTGTTATGTATTCTTTACTGAACTTATATAAAACGTTGTGAACATATCAGATATACAAATCATTAGATTTAGTTCTAGATGCTGGAATCGTGCTTAGGCTCTTATTATCAGTCTGGTTGATTTACAAAGTTATGTCCTACAGAGCCAGTCACCACTTCCTTGATCATTAAAGGGTATTTACACACACTTTTTTTGGTCATAAGGTTTAGATTAGTGAATTTATTGAATTTTGTAGGTAGCAATGGTATAAAGATTATCTGAAAATGCAAGTATTTACTTCTTTCCTGACCAGAAGCAGAACTGCAAGAGCTTTTCTTCATAAAATTTCCCTTGTTATATTTTATATAGAAAAGTTTCATATAAACATTTAACCAGACTTCTGTCTCCTTATAAGGATAAATAAAAAGAAAATTAAAAAATTAGCAGAGTTACCAAAAATAAGCAGACTTTGCAAAGAGGGAATTTCACAAATGCCTTGCCATGCTACAGATTTTCTGTACTTACTGCCTTGAAAACACTTTTGTGGCATCCTTCTATGCTTTGCTTTCTTCACTTCATGGTAGAAAGCAGATGTTTATGGAATCTTAATTTTTGTCAGGTATTTCACACAGATCCGTGTCTTCATAGAGGGAATGCAAAGTAAGAGTCCAAGCCTTTAATTTTTTCTCCAAAATGAGACTTTTACTGCTATTGTTTAGATTAAGTTTAACATTTTACTAAAGATTTGTACTCCACTGCTCTTTAAATCTATTACTAAATACAATACCTTTACTATTTAAAGTAGAAGAGGTGAGCGCTTGACAATTTTGGTTAGACTTCACGTGATTTACATAAAAATGACTATCATAGAAATGCTGTATGTATAAACCAAAGATAAATACTGTTTTACATTGTTATCTCTGGTACTGTGAAATATAAACAAAGGATTTTATTTACTATTTGCTATTTAAGTATTCTTATTAAAATGAAAAGAATAATTTAAAGCTGAAGATGGGGACTGCTTCTAAAATATTCCCCCTTACAGGTACCATGTATCACACAGAGCTGACACATTGTGATTATCTTTTACCAGAAATTATTCTCTTTACCTGTATGCCTGAATACCAATGTTTCTTTTAAAAAGGTTTTTTTAAATGGGGTTGCAAATGTAAACATACTTCACTGCAGACTTCCTCCATTTCTTCTCATCTATCTGTAGCTGATTAATTTATGACCTTAAGATAAGTATTTTTGCTGTTATGTATAATTTCTTTTGATGTATTTTTTCTGACTTACCTACTTACATAAATAGGAAGAAAAATACTTTTCCCCATTATTATTAAAAATACACTACAACTTCAAAAGCTCAGAATTAAATTACTTTATGGTTCCAAGATTTTTTTTCAGTCTGAAGCTTTTGACATGACCTAAAATGCCATATTAATCATTTAATCATCCTCTATGAAACATGGACTGCTTGATTTAACTATGTAGTTATTGCCTGGAGGCTGGGTAGTCACAATGTTATCTATCTTTTATTCTTATTTGTGCCCTCAGTTAGTCACTTTTGTGCTTTCTTTTCATATATACGTGAATGTATATGTCTGTCTATATTGCTGTTGTAAGTCTTGCAGCACTAATGTAATTAAAATAATCTGAATTTTAATTCTGTAGTAATTACTGCATGTGAAGCATTGGTGATAAAACCCCTGCGGTGATATACTTGTAGAAACAGGAGAGGTTCGGAAGACCCTGTGAGATCTGAATGCCTCGTTTTTAACGTGTGGTCACACTGATGCTTCTGCTTAGAAATATATTGACATAATAGATTTTTAGTTGTTAGAGCAAATTACAGGATTAGATTCTATATTTAATTCCCACCTGTTATATATCCCTACCTGCTGAGGATAATGGGTTTGAAAAGGTACTGACCTCGGAAGAGTAAGTTAAAGAAAGCAAAAAACCATGGTTGCCTCAAGGGGAAGGTTTAAGCAGAAGGTGTTATATTTTATTCTCCTTGGTTTCCAGTCATGTTTTTTCGTTGTCGCCATATTTTGTGTTCACAAGGATGTGAATGATATAATAATGTACAGTTACACAAAAATATTATTTTTTTTCCAAAATCTATATATCTACTTGACCTTTATTTTCTTTGTAGGTCTTGCGGTTGATCAGTTCAGTCAGCGTTTGTTCTGGGCTGATTTTGAATTGTCTGTTATTGGCAGCGTTCTTTTTGATGGGTCAGATTCAGTTGTGTCTGTGAGCACTAAACAAGGTACGGAGAGCTTTCATGTGGCATTTCTGTTTCATTTGGCTGAAGTTTCACTATTCAGAGAAACTATGTAGGCAGTGATTATTAAGTAATATTTGTTGCTTTTGTTAGGTAATACTTCAGATATTATTGGAACAGATATTTAAGATAAGATAATTCTAGCTTTAGGATGATCTGACAAAGTTACTTTAAGGGAAAAAAGATATGTGCAAATGTCCATGTTTGTTATAAAATTTTTAACTTGAGTATTAATAAATAACATTGTGATTAATATTTACACTTGGCCTCCCTTGGACTTACATAGCAACAGGATCACCAGTTAGAAATTAGAGCTGTCTGCACTGCACAGGAATTGTATAGGTGGTAGAACAGTTGACCTGAATCCATTCTGGGAAAAATAATGTGTTTGGCTTTCAGGTCAGTAAGTAATCACACATTTCTACTAACAGAATGTGAATGAGGGAAGTTCCTTTCAAAAGAAAACAGATTCTGGTTAAGCAAACTTTGTCTTTATAGAATTGCGTGTTGGCTTTTTAACAATTATATTTGATAATATGTGTAACCATTGTTTTTATAGAATTGTGTGTTGGCTTTTTAACAATTTGATAATATGTGTAACCATTTATGAAATTTGAGTAGACAAGAGAGAAACACATTAAAAAAATTAAAAATTTGGAAGTTGCTTTTTGGGAGGATTTACTAGTGGCCAGTTGGCACTGGAGTTTCATCGGGATCATGTTATATCCAGTGCTACTGGGTGCTTGAACTAATGATCTGGAATGCACCAGAGGGTTCTGAAAGATACTAAAAAAACCTCTCCCATAATCCAAATTGAGGAGGACCAGATTTAAATGAACTTATTCTGGTTTAATAACATTTAATTTCACAATTGGGTCAGTATGCATCGAAATAGTCGTTTGAAGAAGGATCACTTTGAGTGCAGGGATCTGACTACAACCTTCTGTAACCCTGAACCGTTCTGTGCAGATACCCGATGAGATTTTGGAAGGCAGTGACGACTCCTCATAAATTTTCTCGCACCTCCTTTGGTTATACTATTTCATGGTGGCCAGGCTGTAATCTATCGCAAAATACGTATTTTGCTTATGCCGTGCTCAGTGTTGTGGCTGGTACGAAGACTGACAGAGAGCCTAGATTGTGTTTTAACGTGTCTGAATAGTCATTCATATTTTAAGAATAAACATGAGGTTATACTTCAAGGGGAGAAAAAAAAAAAAAAGACACAACAGTGCTACAGGATAGAACATGTGTAAACTGTTGACTTTCAAAATAATTTATAGCCTGAAAGGAATATACTACACTGTGCCAAATGTAGCAGATTTGGGGTTTATAAAGGAGAAAATGGAGCACAGGAACTTTTTTGCTTCCATACGTAGCAATTAATACTGAAATACAAGATCACTAAAGCAATGTCACCTTTTATCTCCCATTGACATTTGTAGTAACTATGGAAAAATTAAGAGAGATAGAAAAAGGAAAATTGGGGAAATTTAGAAATTGCTTGGCAATGAGATTAAAGACTTCAACTCATGTAATTAAGCAAGCATAAAATAATGAATTAAAAGTATTTTTATTGAAATAAAATGGTGGAATAACATAGTCAGTTCTAAGTATTGATAGAGTGGAAAACCATAGGAACAAACAAAGGCTGATAATTGAAACTAAATACACATGAAATATAAAACCATTTTTACAGTAAATGGGGATAATAGTAGGAACAAGGTATCATAAGGAATGATAAATTCTATTTCTTCATGGCTTCGAGAGGAGATGCATCTCTGGGAAAGAAGGTTTAGTCAGAAGCTATTGCCTTCTTACGTGGGTAAATGAGTGAAATTCTACAGCCAGGTGTGCACAGGAAATCCAGCTGTGCATACGAAATCCAACTGTGTGGTCTGATTGGCCCTTGTAGCTCTTAAAAATGATGAATTTATACAGTTTTAACATTTTATTTTGCATTCATTTGCTATAATTATGAATTAAAATGAGTGTAGTATGAAAGCTACATTCCAAGTATGTTGAGGAGATGAAGAAATGCTTTATCAGAATTTATTTTTTTATGTACAGCAAAATAATCTGTTTCTTCCTTGTCCCATACTTCTAGTTAGTATGTTCCAATTAGCGAGTTGTTACTGTAGGGTTTCCCTACTGTTTAATAATCAATCAGTTTCTGAGGCTGCGTTGTGTGGAAAGCTGACATGAAACTTCAGGTTTTACTTGCTTGTAGTATGGGAAAAGATCATTTTAAGAAGATTGCTTTTATAAAGGCAATCTTTGTGGGTGCAAACCAACCTTTCTGAATAAGAATGTCTTTAGGTAGTAATTGCAGTAACGCAGCTGAATTTGTTATTAAAACAGTTGGTTATAATTTGAATATGAATATGTATTTATTCTTCATTTTTATTTAAGGTTTACTGCATCCACACAGAATTGACATTTTTGAGGATTACATATATGGAGCAGGTCCTAAAAATGGTGCATTTAGAGTACACAAATTTGGCAGGAGCCTTGTGGAATATCTAAGCGTGGATGTTGATAAAGCAAAAAGTGCCTTGATTTTTCACCGCTACAAACAAATGGACTGTGAGTAAGCATAATTACTTCAAACTGAATATTGAGCAAGGGGGGAATTTTTCCACCTCAGGGGGGGAAAATAAGGGAATCAAGTTTTATAAATATAAAACGGAGCCTGATTTTACAAACTGAAAATATATCCAGTCATATTTCTTTATGTAAGTTTGATTTAGATTTGGTGATGCATTTTCTCTCATTTGAAAGGACATTGGGCAAACGCTTGCCTTGTGTACCTGCACTGTAAATGAGGTTTAAAAGAGAACTGAATACAAATACCTCTAGCCACAACCAGATGAGGTGTTACCAAGACGATTTTTGTTAGTGGAATAAATTCTATCCTGGTGTGAGTCTTATACTGCCATTTGAGTTGATGTGTTCACTGACTTCAGGCTGTTGATATCCTGGAAACTGGAAGTGTATCAGAATTTTTGTATCTGATTATTTATTTTTTCCTAGTTCTAGAACATGGTGTAATTCTTAAAAAAAAAAAAAAAAAATCACCACCACCACGAAAACCAAAAACCAACAACAACAAAACAACAAAACACCCCACATATTTTTAATATTTTCTCTTTTTAAACAGTGCCTAATCCATGCTTGGACCTGACATGTGAATTCATCTGCTTACTCAACCCTTCTGGTGCAACATGTGCTTGTCCAGAAGGAAAATCATTGGTGAATGGAACGTGCATTGATCAGAGCCTCTTAGGTAGGTATTGAAAACCTCACGAGAACCAGAAAATAAACAGCTGTCCAGTTTCTGTCATTGCAAAGGCTAGGTTGTCTGCAAGTGAAGAATTTTGTGATGTTATTCAATATACGTATTGCTTATCTGAAATGGAAATGAAATATGAAGCAGCAGAATCCCTGATTCAAAACAACTGTTTTAGTCATCAGAATGAAAAATGAGCTTTCAGCTGAACTGATAAAAGATGATATTTAAAAGTGAATGTGTATATATCTCAACCAAAAGAAGTTTGAAAAAGCTCAGAAGCATTTTGGATTCCAAATTAAACATTAGCCATTCAGGAGAAAAAACTAACCTTAAAGACCATCAAGAAACACTTCTGCTTAGACTGCAGCAATAGTCAAAAGGCAGTAAGAGCAACATAGTGAATAATAATGACTTTGAACAGGCGAAAAAAGACAAAAAACCACCCTGAAATATTTTTATCTCTAACTATCTTTAGTAACATCTATAATGACTAATATCAAGACACAGGGAACCAGACTGCATGATAAAAGAGCTACTAAGTGCTTGCTATATTTAAGGGGGGAGGAAATCTTCTTTTCCATAGAAGATGATTATTAAGTACTCTAAAACTATTCCCACTCTAACTGAGGCCAAACCTAAGGTGGTCAGAATGCTGGAATGAATTCCGAGCCAGCTTCAATGTTAAAAAGTTCTAGAAATCATAGGAGTTCTTATGTGTATCAGAAGCCAGAATGTATTGGGATGTTTTTGTAATGGTTTATTCTAGGCTCAGAAGTGTGAGACCCTCAGTACTTAAAATGCTGAATACAGCGATTAATTTACTTGAAATGTCATCACTCTTTGGAGAAAATCTCACCTATTTATACTGCCTAGTCTTTAAACGTGGATTTAACACAACTGTGTTTTAGTGGGTTATGATTTGTTGTTAATAAAGCTACCCTGTCTAGCAGCATTTCTCTTTCTGTATCAAGAAATTTAAGAATAATTTAGAGAGCTAAACAATATTAGGAAACTTGTAGTAGATAACAAACCCGTTCATGTTTTTTTTCTTACGTAGCAGTACATTGTATGCAACGCATTTACAGCATCAACTTTTATGTACTACATGGTGCCTTTGCAAAAATACAGTAAATGAATGTTTTATTACTGTACAGCCTTGGCTGAATACTTCTTCACGTGTCTTTATGTAATAGTTTCAGAACTCTCAAGTAGTTTACGGCTGTTTTACAACAATTTCCACTGTTAGGGGAGAAGTGATGTCACTGAAGTAGATGTAATACAAAGCATTATTATACTGTACAAGTTTTTTAAATCTTGAGACAAATCAGTCTAAACACCCTTTGTTTGCAGAGAGCTTCCACCCTCCCTGCCCTTCCAGGTGCCAGCTCTTCGTTCATCTGGGATGGACACTTGTCAAGACTTTCTGCTGATACAGTACCACTTAAAAATTATTTCCAATGGCCCATAGTTACTGCTTAGGTGTTGAAGAAAGGAAAAATAAAAGAATATTGTTTTTCACTGGTGATTGGTAGTAATTTGAATCCATAATTTCAGGAATGCTACAGTTTTACTAGTGGGGCAAAGGATTACACTGTGGTAGGTTTTTCAGGAAGGTATGTTTTTATTAGAGAAAGATCTGAAGAAGCTTTAAAATTATTTCACTGCCAGCTGTAAATTTATATGGATAGATAGAAAATACCTAGAGAAGCATTTTTAATATATTGATAATTTTCAGTATCTTCCCACAACTGCAGTATCTGTTATACCTTTTTAAAGGGCTGTTGAATAAGTGTTTCTTAGTTTTCTGATTGCAATTACATTTCAAGTAATGTCTGGCTAGGCTTTTTTGCACATTTTTTTTCTTTTATGTTATTTTTGTAATAGTAGATTGCCGGGTTTGTAGCTTCACAGTTTATAAATTATGAATTTAAACGAACCTTAGTGTCATAGCACACTAACAAGTGTATGGCTTTGCACCATTTTGACTTTTTTTAAAAACTATGATGTGGATGTAAATGTTTGTCTCATGCTGACAGTACACTTAGGCTTCCAAGGATCAGGAGAGACTCCTGGAAGGATCAGAGCTGCCCTCAAGATCAGCACTGTGAATTAATACAGGTTTGAAATTAATGGCTGGCTTAAAACCCACTTGCCGTTAATAGGTCATGAACAGCCTGCAAACAAAAGACAATTTCTAAACCAGCTTCTTATATAACTTTATAAAGTTATAACTATAACTTTACAACTTTACTTTATAACTATAACTTTACAAAGTTATACAGCATGGAATAAAGAAATAAGAGCTGTAGTCTTCCTTTCCTTTTCTGATGAAGAGCTAGAAAATGTGTATGAAATATTCCAAACCGCATACATTCAGCTTGTTTAAATCTGGTGTTATATTGTCTTTGTTGTCTCAGAGCATTTTTTGCACAGTTGTGGATGTCAGTAACCCAAACCAGCAATTCCTGCCTTACATGGCTGTCAAAACCTGTTGTTGAAGAGTGATATGACGTTAATCTAAAGCAAGGTTATATAGTCATAATTTTTTTCTTGGTCTGCAGTAAAACCTTGATTCAAAGTCCATTGAAATATTCCTGTTGATTTTGGTGGTCTTCTGGTTTGTCCCTAAAAGAATGAAATCCAGAAGATTTTATTTTGAGTAATGAATGCCTGTGAAACATTTATTAACTGATGTATTCATTTGAGTTTGTTACTGGCTTGATCACAATGCAGGAGCTGTACAGTGGGTAGGTTACAATAATTTACATACATTATACTTCATGTGTTCAAAAATACATTGCCACTGATTTACAGATCTGAAAACTGAACTTTTAAAGTCTCTTTTAGTGGATGTCATTCATGTAGCAATAGAAGAGTGAGGTGTGCTGGTTGTTTTGTACTTGCATGGTAGCTATTTCAAGTCATCTAAGAAGTCTTTTAGTTTTGCATGTTAGTAGTAATTGTGGACAGCAGGAGCTGGTGTGTTGAACTGTACTTTTTGAATAACACATAATTCAAGTTGCAGTAGTAAACAGGAGTATATCAAACATTCATAGTACTTTTTAGTGTCTTTAAGTGTTTTGGGTCTCTTAAAATGTAGTTAGGAAGCTAGTAGTAGTTTTCTGTGACTTGGCAGAGTCAAAATGAGACAGCCATCTCCAGTTCCCATCTGTCTTGAATAGTGTCCCCAGGAGAGTCCGTGTTTGAAGGTTCTGTTTTGACAGTGCATCTGTCTCTGTCCTTGTGAAAAATGCCTTCCAACAGAAAATGGTTATCTGAAATATTATTATGCCATTCCTCATTTTGGTAGGCTTTGGTATGACTGTTGTAAGGATGCCTTGCATGCTTTGTACAATTTTTGGTTAGCCTGTGTACCTTATGGCTGGCGACTGGGAGGTAATCTCAGTCTTGCTCTGCTTCTTGTGACTATATCCAGAAAACTGACTCAGGTTCTCATTCACTGGATTGTTGGGGAATTCTGCATGATATTACTACTGGCTTGATCCATTGAGTTGATTTTTTTCGTAAGTCCTACGTGAGGAATTCTAAATACTGAATCCTCTGTGACTTTCTGTAAGACTGAACCCAGGTTGCTTCAGACAGCTGTTTCACCAGCATCTCGCACAACTGATGAGAAACAACTTTTAGGTTCGATTTGGCTTTCTCAAGCCAGAGTTATTACAACATATATGTATTGTATCAATCAGAATGGTTTTATAACAAAATGAAAGTGAGTTCCTGTGTGTTCTTAGATAAGCTTCCATTTCATTTCTCCCTAGGTAGTTATGATTGACAGGGCACAGTTCTTTTGTGGTTTGGTTATTGACTATAGCAGACCTGACTTTTTCAGCTTAGAAGCTGCTCTTTTAGTTTTCTAACGGGTAGAGTACCACTTCATTTTACTAAAAGAGACCGTCAGATTTGCATCCATTAGGTTTATTGTATCTAATTGCCTGTAGCACTATGAAGCTAACAACATACCGAGAGGATGAAAATACAGAGACTTACACTGGAGGAAAAGAGTGTGTAGCACAGCTGAATAAGCAAGAGCAATGAACACTTCCAAGAGTTCCGTGTGCTGGGGCTGCATGTTTATCACTTTCATTTTAGGAAGGGAATATTTGTGCTTTCTTGGCTGAATGAAAAGCCTGAGAAAAGTTAACAAAGACTCAGATCTGACATTGCTTCTGAATTGAGATGAAACATTTGATTTGTAGTCACAGTGTTTCCTTCAGCACATTCCTGTGAGGACTTGCCCGCTGCACGCGTAGGTAGCAGGCAGAACAAGTGCTTTGGCTGGTGATGTAGGGGTTAATCCCTCTATACCTCCCTTCTCACCCACAAAGTCTGCCTCTGGGAGCTGTACTGTCACAGAAATCTGTTTCTGGTTAGAAAAAAAATACTCTTTTGTTTACAGCCCTATCTTCTGTATTTACAAAGGGGTTACTGCAGGGACTGTATTTCCCAGGCCAGAAGAAAATGGGTTACATTACAGCAAGTGTCGGTTAGGTTTTTCTCATTGTACATCCCTTTCTTAGCCCTTCTCTAACATTTAAAATTGTAAAGCAAACAGAATTTTAAAAGAAGAAATTAAAAAAAAAAAAAAAAAGGAGGATCTAGCTTACAGCATTCAGTGGGGATTTAAACTTGTTCTGATAAATTTCAGCATAGGGGAAACTGGCAGAGGGTAAGAGCCTCATATGGAGGGACAGGAAGATTTATGCAACCCTACCATAACATTAAAACTTTGCACTCTGTCTTCAATAGGTGCATTCAGCTCATTGAGGCATGAGCTACACCCTTGTCTGGAGGGTAGGCAAGGACAAATAACTTTATGGCCCATGAGAGGAGTATTTTCTACCTGGGCGGGGAAACAGTTCTTCTCCTGAAGAGTGTAGTTCATGAACCTTGTGCTCTGTAGCATCATCTCTCCATTTCACTGCCTGGTCCAGAAATCAGTGGATATTTTAAAGGGAAAAAAAATAGAAAAAAGGAAGAAGTGCTTTTCTGAGGAATGAAAAGGTCATTACAGAAGTGGCAATAAAAGAGGAAGGGGGGTGTATGTGATTGAGGGAGAGGGGTGGAATATCAAAAAATTGATTCAGTGAAGGAAAAAATACCAGTAGAGTTCCCAAAACTTTGTTGTGCTGCTTTATCAGCATGACTTTTGTGTAAGATTTTCCTTTTACTTTTAGTTAAAGGGAAGAGTCAAAGATTAAGCAAATAAGCCATAAGTCCATTAATGTTTGCGTCAAACAGTCACAGCAGGAAGAAAAACATAAGAGAAAAGCAAATCAAAGTTATTTGATTCTTTATTAAAGATATATTAAGATTGAAATAGGCAGATTAAGGCAGCAGAATATTAAATAACCAGACTAGGAGAGCATATATAAAATTACTTTACCTGTAACCCTTTCCATTAGAGAGATCCAGTAACTACACTGGGAGTAGGATATCAAGTGAAATTATTTACTTCTGTCATTTCCGAAGTGAAAAGAGCAGTTGAGATGTTTTTGAGTCCAAGTTCCAGCAAGCTTAGAGCAGTACTGAATTGACTCCAGACAGAAACTTTTCCAATTTTTTTTTCCTTTTTTTTTTTCTTGGTAAACTTTGTTCCAAGAGTGGGTACTTACTAGAGCTGTTGCTAGCTTTTCTTTCAGATGTCTTTATTCAGTATTTCAAATTAAGACTATTCAGCTTCTTATAACAATTCTTCTGTGTTTCTCTCTGGTATTCTTTTTCTTCCTGTCTCCTACAGGACCATTCTGCTCCTGTCTCCCACACAAAGGCACCTGATCCCCTTTTCTATTCAGTTGATGTGAATCAGCAAGAGTAATTTGATTCTTGTATTTACCTTCAGACAACAAAGTAGCAGAATTAAATCCCCCATATTGTTAAAGTCTAACATAGTATTATAAAACTGGCTTATCCATTACATCTTTCAATTCTGTTTCTTAGCTTATTTAAATTCCAGAATTGTTGTAGTAACGTTTCTGTTTCATATTAGACTTGTGTTGAAACTCTTGAATTTACAGTGTTTTATAGAGGATAAAATCAGTAGTGTATTTTAATAATCCTATGTTGATACAAAGCATTACAAACTTTTGTTTTTTCCGGAAAACTTCTAGTTGACCATTGCATAAAGTTATAATATATATTGCATTTTAATACTCTAAGACGTGAGTGTCCCAATCTTTGAAAGTCAGTTGGATTAGAAAATTACTACTGTTGGCAATTTTTGGCTCTGTATGTTTTCCTGACAATATTGAAGGCATGTGTTTCTTGGTGTGGTTAGGGTACGTTTCAAGTCTGTAGTTCATGTTTTACAGTTTGAAGTATGCCGTTTGATACTCTGTTTTTCTTTTAATTCAGTCTCTTAATTTCCCTATTTTTTGCCAAATGTTATGTCTTAATTCTGCAGAATTGCTCTAGAAAAGAATGTTTTTAATGTGCTATCAGAAAGGTTTGTAGAAATGAGCACTTCCCTGTACTTCAGTATTATTTATTCTGTTTTTACCAAGTTCTGCTCTATAAACTTATGACTAATGATAAGTAAAACAGATAAGGTAAGCGAAACAAAAATAGACCTTCTCTCCAATAAGATATGCTACATTATACATTTAAACAACTTCTCTAATGAGTAACTGAAGAATGGTTCATGGAACATCAAAGGATTTAATGAACCGCCCAAATAAAGAAAACACCGACGCATCCACAAACTCCCAAATACAAAGTAGCTTTGTTACAGCAGATGTATATATGCAGGGTGGATACAAAAAAAATGAAGTGCATATGGTATTCCATATTTTCTGTTGTAAAACACCTGAAGTAGCGATGTGCCAGCCGGTCCCCCACGATAACTTTTAGATTTGTTTTCTTGTTTCAGCTTAATTTGAGAGGTGCAGTTGTCTGAAAGATGATCAGTTCCCAGATGTTTTGTTGAATTAGGTTTGATCCCAGGTTACATATCTGTGCCATCTCAGCACTGGCCATGAACTCGGTCAGAGCCTGCTGAGGAGGGCTGTACACAGGCAGGACAACGTTATAACTATAAATTAGTGCAACTATAAGTACAGGATCTGCTGAGTCTGTGCTGGAGTGAACTGTTCCACTACAGGATATGTGACATTCTTAAATTCTGCACTTACAATATTGTTGCTTTCAACATCAAAAAAATGAGTTGGTGTGCCTGTATCAGTCAACGTCAGACCTCAGCAAATATGGGACAAATGTGAGCCTTGCCTCTTTTTCATTAGTCTTTAACTACAACAAATTAATTCAGCAAAACATCTGGAGCTGGTGGATGTATTACTGAAAAGTTCTGTGGTATCCCTCTTGTTAAGAGCCATGTGTGCTTAAATGCTGGATTAGTTAGGAAGCACTCTGGCTTCACAGGTGTTGTTCTGTTGTGCAAGAAATGAAAAGTCTTATTGCTGAAAGCATGGTTTGGGCTGGAAAGGCGCTTGTCTGTTTCTCTAGGATTACAGTTATTGGGATGTTTGAGCATTGTATGCATGCTAGTCTATAATTAATTTCTTGGTGTCGTTGAATGATTTTATATCTTGTTCGCTGAAAGAAATAAAGATTTATTTTTCAAAGTGTTTCCAAGACAGGCACAACTCTAATTGCAAAACAGCTTTATAGACAGGTTGAATCTGGCCTAATCAGAATTTGTGTCACCTTGTACCTCACAGCCAAGACAGTGGCACTGCTGCCATAAGCACTTGGTGAAAGCAGAGCAGCAGGCAGTATCTCTTCCCAGTAATTTTACAGATGGAGCAGATAAGAAAAAGAATAAATCAAAAAATATGGTTTAGGAGCAACAAGTTAGTATGCAAATACCAATTTTTGAGAAGGATTTAAAAGCTGAATTTTTTTTTTCAAATATTTTGGGTAGGGTTTAGGTAAGAAGGGTGTTACTTAATAAAAAGAGTGGCACAGAGATCCCAAAAAGCAAATAGGAAAAGGCCGAGGTCACCGGAAAATGACTGGGAAGTTTTCCGAGATGCCCCAGGTAAAACCAGGATTCAGTTTTTCATTTCTTGAACTAGGAAGGATACTTTCGAAACTGGATTCGTAGCCATTACTAATTTAGATCCTAAGGAGTCTTAACTTCCTGGTGGTGCCCTTGGGATGAAGCCCAAATTCCGCAGGCGGTCTCCTGCTCGGCAGGGCGCGGGTTCCCAGGGGTGATGCTCTCCCAGGTGGATCTTTTTTTCTAGCACTGGAAACAGAAGTGAAGAAGTGATAGCTTACTTTCTCCATTTTGAGAAGTGATCCCACCCTCAACCGACAGAGATCTGGAGCTCAATCTAAGGCACAAGGTTCTGTTTTGCCAGTTGCACGAAGTAGGATTGTTGAAAACAACTCTGTGTGTGTGCTCTTGCTGCAGATGATACCTGTAAATTAAGCTGTGAAAATGGAGGGAAGTGCATTATAAATGAGAAGGGGGAGCCCCGATGTCACTGCTGGCCAAGTTACTCCGGTGAAAGGTGTGAAACTAACCATTGCTACAATTACTGCCAGAACGGAGGAACCTGTGGAGCCTCTCTCCTTGGTAAGTATTTCTGAGCTACTGTGTCTACTGTTACACCTGCCTTAATTCAAAGGTTTGAATTTGCTCCTCATTTGTGATGTTTTTTCTCTTTATTTGCTTTGTCTGTACTTAAACAATGTGAGAAATAGCAGTATATACCATACATAATGTTTATAATCAATAGTGCTTTTGATTCACGTACCTTGGTGTTTTAGCAGATTTAAGCTGCATCCCAGAAAAGGGGATAAATAAGTATTGAATATAAAGACACACACGTTGGAAATGGAATTGTAAAATGTAAGGTCCAGTCAAACTACATCTGGAGCAACTCCACATATCTTGCTCTCTCTTTAGCTCAATTCTCCCTCAACTTTTGTGTGCATACACAGAGATACTGCCTTAAACTGCAGAGTTTTGTGATCTCTATCTTTTCTCTTTGTCTTACCGGAATTCACAAAATAGGCATTTTATTCATCTAATTCTCAGGAAGATTTGGGTGATCAGAACTCAGATCCTTGGTTTTCCTGAAGGAATTTGAAATTACATCTCTTATCTTCAGGGAGATTATCGTAACTGTCAAAAAGCAGGTATATGACAGTTGAGCTTTGTCCCTAACACATAAGATGTTGTAGCTTGAACAGTGCTGTTAGTGTTTGGGCTGGAGAGGGAAAGCATGATGAGTACTCTAAGATTTAGTAATTCTGTGAGGAAGGAGAAGTTGAGTTCTATTTTCTGCTCCAACAAATATTTGAATATTTGATTCAAAGTAGACCAGCCAGAGAAGAGTTTGCTCTCTAGTTTCTTTTTTCTCAAAAGGCTATCAGCTGCTGAAGATGGTGTGAATAATTTTCCCCTGTAAGATGAAGTGACCAACATCCTAATATCTGAAGGAAAATTACAGGCACCTGATGCTTAGGAGAGGAGTTTGTGACCGTTTAGCCCCGAGGGAGCTCACTGTAACAGAGTTATGTATCTTAGACCCTGTGACAGAGGCAGCTTAGATCATAATGTTTTCCTCAGCATTTCTTACTAAGTAAGTGTAGTTTGTGTTGTTTAGTAATTTAGATTCACTTGCTGGCTCCTCTGGAGCCTCATCTTATTTACTGATCCGTGGTGGCAAAAATCCAAGTGAATGCAAATCTAGTAATCTGTTGTATGCCAGACAGAGGATTTTTCAGTTCTGAGTATTTGAGGGTTAATAATGTCATTCATAGTTAACATCACTAACAATGACTAAACATTAGAAAATGAGAATTACTTGAAGTTGATTAATTATACTTGAAACTGCTTCTAACAGCTGATGGAACTACTGACATCAATAAGCGGAGGTTTTTATCAATGTGGTGAGATCAATACATGCTTAGTGAGGACCTGCAAGTGAAGGAAAGTCAGTCATGGGTGATTGAAATGACGTGCAGAACTTCCCTGTCATCACCAGAGAGGATGTTTACTCCCACATCTTTACATGTCTGGCATTTAATTGATTCTTTGGCATTAACGGGCTTCATAAAATTAATAACTTAGCACCTAGAATTCTGCTCAGTTCCGAATCCTGCAGAGACCCCAGGGTCTTATTTAATCCTTTTCTTTTGGCAGTAGCCATAGGGCTTACTCGCCTCCAGCAGCTCATTTTGCCTTTAGCAGGCAGCTAACACTTGCTGTGCTTACACAGCTATGCTATCGCCTGGGCATTTTTATTTTATTTTCCTGCTAAATCCAGCCTTAGAAATCTCTCAGCCTTGCTGAAGTAGGTTTTATTGTACCAGGTTTTGTCACCAGTGAGTAAAGGAGAGATATGAACAGGTTCTACAATATACTTCTGCTAAATTGTTAATCATGGGCCAGCTGCTGCAGGGAGCCTGGAGATGCAGGCGTTGCCCTTACTGCTGCTTGATCTGACACAGGGTGATGTGCCTGCACTGAAAATGCATCAGGAGAGCCAGTGTGGATGTCACCACAGTCCAAGTTTCAGTGTTCAATTGCCTGACTTTGGGGAATCAGAACTGTGCCGCTTTTTTTTTTTTTTTTTACTGTTTACTGTACCACACATGGCCAAAGCGTGCCATGCCTTTACGAGCCCAGGCCAACACAGCGCTGGTTCTGATGACTCTTACTGGGCACACCTGCTGTTGGGAATATTCTTCTGCTGTGCTGTGTCCACTTTCCCAGTTTCATCAAATTTTTAATAATCATATTTCAAGTTAACTGGATTTCCTATCAGCTATTTCCAATTCGTGAGGGCAGCCATGCCTCAAAGCTCGTGCCATAACTTTCATGTGCTGGACATGTGGAAAAAAGACCATATGGACAATAGACTGTATATCTTTCTAAATCAAAGTGACTCCATCCAGCATTCCAGATAAAATTTTCAAATTGATCCACATCTCATCTTCCTTGCATGCCCTTGCATGGACCCCATATAAATTCTATTAAGGAGAAATCTCTATTTCTTATCAGACTGTATTTTCTTATCTATATCAGACCATAAATTGTGTGTTACTGAAACAAACTAGCACGTCAGCGAGATGTCCCCTTATCCCAGTTTAATCTAATCCATAATATACTAAGGCTGTTTTGTATTTTACAGAGGCAAGCTAAACTGGACTCCCTAAAAGCACTGAAAACTAATTAAGTCAGCAAAGCCAAAGTCCTCAAGTGTTTTTTGCAACAACCATTTCCTCTTTCCATGCCCAGATAGCACTGTGCAAAGCACGTCCATCTGGCGTTGCATGCAAGGAGTGTGTTCAGCTGCAGGAACCGTCGACAGGTGGGACAGAGATGGGATCCCACCCAGGGCAGCATTTGTTCGCTCCCTTTGCACTGCCTCGTCCCTCAAGGCAGCGTTGATCTGCTTTGTCAGGGTCATAGGAGTCATTAATATATATGTTACTTCATTCCTGGACGTTGCTACATGTAGGAATAAAAAGGTTCTTTATTACCAGTAATTGCTCAGTTTTTCCTTAATGATTGTAGAACTTAAGTATTATATTGTGTCAAGGCTTATAAATATGCCCTACCAGGCCGACCTGTCTGCTGCAAATAGGTACATTGCATGCTGGGTTTTTGTTGGGGTTTTTTTTTTTCTTTTAGAGAATTGCCTTACAATTCTGTAAAGTATAGGATCACTATTTTAAAATCAAGTCAGCTCAAGATAATTTTATTTTGACAGGCTGAGAGAGTTGGGGCTGTTCAGCCTGGAGAAGAGCAGGCTCCGGGGAGACTTTACAGCAGCTTCTAGTGCCTACAGGGGCCAACAAGAAAGCTGGAGAGGGGCTTCTTACAACACTTAGAGTGATGGGACGAGGGTGAATGGAAGAAATTCTTTACTGTGAGGGCGGCGAGGCGGTGGGCCAGGCTGCCCAGAGCAGCTGTGGGTGCCCCATCCCTGGCACTGCTCAAGGCTAGTTTGGATGGAGCTTGAGGAACCTGATCTGGTGGGGGGTGTCCCTGCCCAGGGCAGGGGGTGGGAACAAGGTGGTCTTTAAGGTCCCTTCCAACCCAAACCATATCGTGATTCTACAGTGCTATGGCTATCTGTGTATCACCTGCTGTAATACAATGCTCACAGCCAGTTCCTCAAAAAGCAGCAGTTATGCTTTTGATCCATTATACAATTGTCTCATCGAACCGTCCTGCTGAACGGATGCAATCAAGTTGCGCATATTTTCCAAATCTTGTCTCTTTAAAAAAAAAAAAAAAAATTGTTCAAAACAAGGAAGCTTTTTCCTATGGAAATTGCAGAAGCCATATGTGAGTGAGTGCCAATCCAAACCCTATCTGCATCATAGAAATGACCTGTCATTATTTCAGCTTGCTTGATTGATTCTTTCTTAGAAGCTCTGGTTGCCCTGATCAAACCCCCTATATTGTCCAGCTCCAGCAGCTTTGATGCAGTGATCTAACAAGTGTCATTCTACGTGCACACCCTTTGGAAAGCTTAGGGACTGCCAGAAAATTTAGCCACACAGGGACATGAGCATCTGCAGGGTCCCTGC
This sequence comes from Falco cherrug, assembly GCF_023634085.1. NCBI lineage: Eukaryota > Metazoa > Chordata > Aves > Falconiformes > Falconidae > Falco > Falco cherrug. Next base: position 37,607,470 of record NC_073704.1, on the reverse strand, counting down.
TGCTGGGAGTCTTCCCTAAAAGTCAGGGAATTTCCTTACTCTTGGCTTCTGGCTCAGAAACCAAGGAAGAGAGATCCTGAAAACAAACCTTGCATCATATTCTGATCTAAATAAAGTGATGCTGCATATGAAATACTCTTCTAGTGAATGTGTGTGTTCTAGTGAATGTGTAAATCTTGTTCTTTTTCACCACCTAATATATAATAGTAATGTGTTAACTAATTAAGTAAATTGCAGAGTATTAATCATTTTTTAAAACATGATTGTGCTAAACCTTTGCTGGATGTGTTAAGTTGTAGAACCTCATTATCTGCACACAAATGTTAATTTGTTAAACAAATCCCACTGGCAATTCAGGGATTATTCACTGTTGGTTTACTTACTGCTAAGCCTTTTGGAAAATTCCTATGTGAACATTGTATAGCTAGAGATTGGGGCAGCTTTAATTAAAATTTATAAGTTTATGACAGTTGTATTGAACTACAATAATGGAACAAAGAAAATGTCATCAGTTAATTAAAAGTACACATCTGAGATGTGTAATTAAAAGTTTGGGTATGATAATGAACACTTTCCAGTAAGTGAAATTAACAAGAATTGGAAAAAAATTTAAGTGTTGCCATAAAAATGCACTTCCTTTCCTCTTACAGTTTAAAGTAAAAATATTGGAGCAATAATTTACTAAACATCTTGAAACATTAACTAGATCTAACTAGTTCACAAAATTAGATAAATACGTATTTGTACTATACTAGCAGTACAGAGTGTGTCTAACCATACCGAATTGTGATGTTTGTATCAAAATGAGTAAAAACTGTTAGGTCTTTTTTGCTAAAGGAAAATTGATGAAATATTCTCTAAAAATAATTCTATTTAGAGATTATTTTGTATTCTATTTTATAAGCAAAGCAAGTTGATTCGGGGCTGTGATGGTGCGTACTGAAAACACTGGCAGTGAAGAACCTGTTCACTTTGCTAACACTGTATCAGTGCCAGGAGTCTCAGAGGGGGATGGATGCAGCATTGTCACCAGGACAGGACTGTGGGAAGGGGGGAGGGGTGCTATTTGAACTGGATGTTGAGGCTGTCTGGTCTGGTGCCTGGCTGACCTGAGGCACCCAACAGAACCACCACAACCAGCCTTGGTAAGAGCAGTCTGTGAGACTACTCTAATATATTTAGAGATTTTTCTTTTGTCCTTTTCTTTGACAACATGGAGAGAATGAATATTTGTTGGGATTGGTCCCAGTCAGCTCACCTACTAATTACACATAGTAGTACAGCTTCTGTCCACTACTATTGAACCATATTTAGCTTTATTGAACCATCAGCCACATAGAAATGAATTTTTGTGATGCCCACAGACTGCTGATAGCTACTCCAGAAGACATGACAGTAGTTAAAGTAAGCTGATACAGTGCCACATTGCTTTTCTTAACAGTGACAGCAAGTGAAATACACAAATTAAATGTGCATATAACATTTATGTTATATGCTTATTTTGCATATTTTCTTACATGTTATAGACCACCAAATAAAAAAAAAAAATCACACATAACTTAAATTCACTATGCATTGCTGGTAGCGAATTTACCATTGACTGGAAGAAATAATCTATGTCTTGGTGCAGGCATTCATCTAGGTGATCTCATTTTTCAAAACTCAGAAAGTTTCCAAAAATAGTGCTATTTCTCTAATTTTCTGTAATTACTTTTTGTTTGTTTGTTTGTTTTTAATTATGAAATACCTTATGTGGTCAAACAAAATACAATACATACTCTGTTGTTTAGGCAATAGTATGAATCAAAGTTGATCTCCTTACAGTTCTTTTCATTACAAAATAAATGTAAATAGAAGCTTAAGATATATGATTAGATTCCCAAAAGAAATCACCTAGATAGTACAGAGGCAGTGCACTACAATATGTATTAGCTGGTTTTGAGGGTAATTTGAAAAATTATTTGCTATTATATGGCAAATTAAATTAGCGAACTGGGAGTAACTGCAGCCTCTGTAATCAAAACCTAATTGAAAATTGTAGCATTTTGATCCTATCATCCTCTTATGGATGATTTTTCTTTGTAAGAAAGGGTGAAACTTTATTTCATCTTCATGCCAAAAACTTCATGTATTTTGTTCATGTCCTACTGCCAAAATAGCTTCCTGTGTCCAAGGGTCACCATAAAGTATTCTTTAGTTTACTAAATTCTGTGAAAATACTTGGGGGGAGTGGGGGGGGAAATTAATACTTCTATAAGTTTGTTTCGAGTTTTATGAGCTCTAGAATGAAGATTAAAAATTCTGTAAAAACTTATTTTTATTTTTTTAAGAGAGAGATACTACATAGAGAATATTCAGATAACGGTGACTTTCAAGTACATTGTTTCCCCTGAGAATTTTCCTTACAATTTTTGTTACTTGCTTTATACATCTTACCAGGCACTATTTAATGTATTCTCTGAAATTCATTTCTTTAGAATCGTTAATGCAAAATACTCTCATCAGTATAGAGACTACATGAATTATATTTCCACATGCCTATACATATAGTGAGAAACGCAATGTATCCAAGAATTGGCTTAGAGAGAGTAAATAGCAAAGTGCGTGCACATTCATTGTAAATCATGGAGTGGAGATACCCTGAATAAAAAAAAGGTATGCTTCTTGCTCTCTAGATATTATTACTGTGGTTTTGAAATTGGAACATTTACGTATCAGATGATGAGAATATGGTGCCACCTTGTCCTCCCTGACACTTTGACAAACAACATTTTTCAACATAGGTATTTGAAACAAGAAATTTTTCTTGGAATTATTATCTCGGGGAAGAGACTAAAGAAAAGTATAGGTGAAAGCAAGGGTGCTAATCTGTCATAGGCAGAGGAAAACAGGGCAGTATTCTCATACAGCAAATCTAGTTGAGGGTTGCACCGAAGAAGGAAGAGCTCAAAATGAAAGGGGTTTTGTGTTTTCTTTCAGAAAATGATTTTTTGCTCATTTTTGCATAATATACACCAAAAGACGTTCAGCTGAATTTGAAGCAGTTTAGCATTCCCAAAACCACTTTCCTATTAATATTTCCCTCTCCTGTAATGTGTTGTGGACATTTTTGTAGTGGTGAAGGTCAGGAATTAAGAGGCAATTTTGCTCCTGTGTTTGTACAGCTCTAATCCTGAACCTTTGTGACCAGTGTAAATGCTGAAGTTCTATGTGCATGAGATCGCCATGCAATGGTTGGTAGTTAGGATATGTGTCAACTCGGATTATACAACTGTTTCCATTGCAAACATAAATCTCTGTTCTGATTCTGTGATACAAAACCTTATGGCATTGTTTGTCACTGTTTTATTAAACTGTCCTTGGAACCATTTTGTAACAGAAATTATTTATGAGAATAAGGCAGATTAAAATGTCATTATTAGTATTATTTTAGATGCCAACAGGCTGTATAAATAGGCAGCGAACTATTAACATTACTAAAAGTCATGTTAAATTGAGTGACAAAAATGGGGTTTAGGCTATACTGTATTAAATTTTCATGTAACTGTCAGCAGTTTGGCATATTTATAAGCCTACATTAGCAAAGAATAAAATAATCTTTTCTACAAACCAGGAAAATATCATTGCCTCATCACTTTAAAAAATAGAGGAGTATTAATAATAAAAACTGATTTCAGACCTCCAGATCTATGTTCTATCACTATTTTATTTTATCTTTTTCATTGAAGCAGTGATTCAGATGAGGGATTATGTGAAACCCCCTGGCTTGGGGGCAGAAATTTAAATACAAGTGTATACATGGGGAGAAACAAAAAGAGTCTGTGCTAACATCTGAGTTCAACATCTTTGATTTAATGTTTAGATCACAGGGGACAGATATGAATAACCAGGCTGATGCATATTAAAATAGTTGGAGCTATTTTTAGTCAATGGTTTTGTTTCTACTGTACTCATTAGAGGAAGAGACTAACTGATCTCATGGCCTTTAGGATGATTTGCAAAACATTTTAAATTAGCATAGCTTAAAAATAGGAAATACAGAAAATAATTATCTGAAGGGTTTAATGTAAGAAAAGTAAGAGGTAAGTGAAAGAAAAAATAAATAAACTCTTCTGTATGAATCAGAGGGAGTAGAAAAAATGAAGATGCTTCATTTGCGTTGAAGAATTCTCCAACAAATATGATATTAAATGATTACTTAGTATTAAAGCAAAGGCAGACCAGAAGAAAATTAGAATTGTGGGGTTTATGGCATGTTTAGTTTAATCTACGCTACTTTAATGAGGCAGCCAACTAAATAGAGAAGAAACAAAAATAATGGCAAGGATTGCAACATTTCAGAGTTTTAGATGCAGCTGTGATAAAAGACATCAGGAGGCAAATGTGACAGTAGTTGTGGATACCCACATCAGACGTTGTATTAAAATGAGGAAACGATGGATGAGACAAAAGACAACAAAGAAGGGACTTAGTCATAATGCATCAGTAAATCCAGCCATGGTAAGGATTTCCTGGTAGATCAGTATGAAGATGAGAGAGAATTATTGTGGAAAAGTAACTCTTAAATGTTATTTCATTCAATGATTAAGGATTTTGGCTCTTCTGTACATTTTAAACCAAGTCAGGCCCAAGTCAAGCATAGCTTCTCTTGCGTGCTCGCTAGCTCCGTGAAGTAGCATTGTTTATATGCAAGAGGTTTGTTCCTGCCATGTGGCATGTGTGAAGTTTGCCAGCTGTAAGTACAGGGATAACTGGAGCCTGTCATCCTGGACATATTCCTGACTCTCTGATGTCTTTCAGATTCTACAGTTTTACAGTGGCTATTTTTTCTGTTTATGCCTGCAAATCCGGTCCAAAGGGCCTCTGTGTTACACATACACTACGTTATATAGGTACCTTGCTAATCTGATTGACTTTAACACTTCTTACGGGGGAGCTCTACTCTGTCACCAGCAAAGACTAGATATCAAAGGAATTTGTATTAGTTTTACAACAGCCCATTAGTTGCCTTCCTTTCCAAAATTCGCTATGGCCAATGATATTGATGCTGCCATTCCAGACTAGACATTTTGGTTTCCCATCTTGATTCCTAAACTTTACTGTTTACGTAAAGTACATGTGTTACTGTTTTGGTTTCCTGTAGTCTACCTGCAAGGCATTCCTTTTGTTCTGCTGATACGCGTTTACCACTTGACTGTTGCTAGCATGCCCGTGGCCCTTGACACTCGGACACATGGTATGGCTGTGACTTCACTCAAAGGGACATGTCTTTGCCTGCCAGCTGTCCCTTGCTCTGCAGTGACCCGGTTAAGCTCTTGGTTGTACTTGCCAGCAGGTTGAGTTCCTTACGATCCAAATGAAGATTGTCTTGTCTGCCACTATTTCAAAAGTCTCCTCAGGTCCTGATTAATCTTCATCTCTTTCCTTACCAGGAAGCCAGGAAGAAGAAAAGTGTTTAACTCAAGCCTGTTTTCTTTAACTTTAAGAAAACCCTAAAGGCTAAATGAAAGCAAAGGGCAGGAGGATGGGGGAAGAATAATGCTTTGTAAGAGATGAACAAGAATGAGCATAGATCAGGAAGGGAGAAGGGAGCTGGCTAGTTCGACACATCAGGTCATTGACTTGAAGAGAAGATTACAAATGAGATACAAAGCAAAGTCAGGAGATGGAAAAACATTTATGGGATCTAGAACTTTGTTTTAAAGAAGGTAAACCTTAAGAAAGATGTCAGGGAAAATAGAGAGTTTGAAAAAAAACAGTGAAATTCTAACAAAGATATAATTCCTTTAGACATGAGTTTTAGATAAGGGGGGGGAAATGGGAAAATTATGATGGGGATGAATCATAGAAGGAAAATGCATCGGGTTTTAAACACCATTTTAAAACTCTGTAAAAATAAACTATAGACTAGGAGTTCACTTTGTGCAAATGTTCATCCCTGGGTGTTCACTCCTTCTCAGGCATTGAATATTGGTGTTATAGGCATCTTTGGTCTGATGCAGCAGCAATTTTTATGTTACAGTATTCTGTGAGAGGGGTAGGATAACAAACCAGGCACAGGTATTTGTGGTTTAGTCGAAACTGTGATGTAAAGTTAGCTATTAGCACATTAGTAAATACTTGTATATTCATGTGATTATATATAAAAATTTGTAGGTTTGAGGAGAATGGAGTACTTTCTGAAGAGGCATTGATGTTGGTTATAAAAACATTTATCCTCTGCAAGTGGAGGAGCACAGCCTGGCAGGATGATTTGAAGATATCTTAAATTCCTGCTGAAGACCATCTTTTAAAATAATTCCGAAATAGAGTCAATAACTATACATGCACAAGTGTAAAATGCATAGATGCAGGTTTTGACACATCCACATCTTGCAGTGCTGACTTTATTTTTTGTAACAGTTCTGAATTCAAACGATGTTTGCAAGGGCACGCTTTAATAGAATCTGGAGAAATGTGGTTGGGCTCATACATTAAAACTTGCTATTGTTATGATACATTTATTTATCTGTGAAGTGCTGCTTATTGTTACGGTGTTTTATTTATTTTTATCATAAAATAGTTTTCTTTGATTTGAATAGGGAGGCCTACGTGCAACTGTGCGCTGGGTTTTACAGGACCAAACTGCAACCAGACGGTCTGTGATCGTTTCTGCCAGAACGAAGGAACCTGCAGCGTCACTGCTGGGAATCAACCCTTTTGCAACTGCTTGCCTGAGTATACAGGAGACAGATGTCAGTATTGTAAGTAATCTCCACAAAGTATGAAATCTTGATTTATAAGAAAAGTTCTACAAAATGGAATTTTGATACGAGTTGAGTGATTATTTTTTTACAGCATGTGTCGGTAAACGTAGCTCCAAAATTATTGATCCTGCTAAGGGGATGTAATCTGATGCATTCAAGTGATCTTTGAACATATTTCTGCAATATCCATCTATATGTGTACGTGAAGAAAGGTTTTTTTTAGCATTTATGTACCTTTTATTTTCATGAATTAATGTGTACAATGGAGCTGTACAAGACAGCTGACTTTGTCAGTAGAAATTAGATAAATGTGTTAAAAGTTTCCACTCCAACTTCTCATATTTGCTATCCTATGCTGGTGGAATACCTAAACAGTGAATTGATGTAGCTGGTTAAAGAATTTCTCTGATATCCCTTATCTTTGCAGATCAGCACATGTCTTGAACTGCAACCTTGCCTTTCGTTCTTATTTCTAACCCAAATAAGCAGTATATTGACAAGTGCTTGGAGTTTTACACCTCTGTGTTCCTTCATCTTGCTCAGGCTGTGGTCACCTTGAGTACGGTTTCTGTCCCCTCCTGGTACTGAAAATCAGGATTTCTAAGTATTACTCTTGTTTAATTGCCAAGACATAGAATCTATCCTGTGCATCTGAAGTTCCCCCTGGTTTTTCAGCCCACTGACCCATCAGTCTCCTGTCATCCAAAGGTTTCCATGCCTTTAGAAAGGCTCTTCTCAGTTTTTAGAACTTTCTAATTTTTTACTTCTTGTATAGAGGATGGGGGAAGGAAGATTATCAATCAATAAGCCTTCTGTTCTTACTCTATTTATCTATCTTTTCTCTCCATGCTTTCTCTTAGCGTAGATCACTATTATCTGTTTTCTCTAACTCAAGACCTTCAAATATAAAGTTGAATTTCTTCTTTTGGTCACTCATTTCAAAATTACAGTTTGTCTTCCTCATGTCTCTTCAACATGATGACTCGCTAGCAACCCTAACCCAAGATTGATTATTTTTCTGAAATCAGAATATTTTTTTTTAATCTTATTTTTCTACTTCTGCTTTGCTTTGACTATAATACTCTAAAATAAAGGACTGTCATAGTGCTTGTTACAGAATAGAACATTAAATGCAAAAGCCATCATCTCTTTTGTACATAATTCAGTGAATTTGCTGAGGAAGGCTAGATTTAAACAAAATGAGAGGGCAGTTATCTGTTACAAAGGTCTGGTTTAGAATTGTCTACGGGATACAAGAAGTATTTATTTTTAGTGAAAGGTCTGTCAAACAAGGAAAGGGTTAGTGTGTATTTTATATAGGATTTGTACTGGAGTGAACTGAATGTATTTCCAGTTGGGAGACTATGAAATGAATTTAAACCTTTGAATGGAAAACCAGCAGTAATTGTGATTCTCTCCCACTTGGTATTAAACAAACTGCATGGATCCACAAATAACTATCTGCAAACACAACTGGGTATTTGAAAATGGTATAGTACATAAATCATGCACAGACAGACACACCGATTAAGAAAAAATATTTACTTGAGGCTTACCCAAAACCAAACAAATTGTTTCTAGTTGAATGCTTCTGCAAATATTTTTTTTTCTTTTCTTTTTCTTTAAGAATTAATGTAAATGTAAATGTAGGGGTACTTTTTAAACATCAGTTATTATCAGATTTGGGTTGTCTGCTAACACTTTGAAAAAATGCCACAGTATAGAGACTCGAGCACTATATAAAACACAAAATAAAATTAAGCTTTTGTTTATGTAAAATTTAAAGCTTTAAAGGGAAAAAAAGGTGTCTTACAATCTTTTGGTGTTTTGGGGTTTTTTGTTGTTTTGGTTTTTGGTGGTTTTTTCTGTGGCCAATAACATTTCTGTGAAATTGTACAGGTTTACAGTTAAGAGAGTGTATATAAATTCACATCTTAGGTGTCTTGCTGTATTCACACACATGTATGTTTTACTTTATTAATCACTTAAAGTGAAATGTGCATGTTGGAATGTATTAATACAGCACTATTGCAAAGATTGGTTGCCTCTAAGATAATCTTTTTCAGTCTTTCTGTGATGTGCCTGAAACTAGTTCATATGCAAAGGATGATACATGAATGTGCATAGGTATCGTACTCATGCTCCCAAGCTGAAAATATTATTAGTGTTTTTTACAGCAGGGAGAAGACATTTACTTGTGGTATTGCCAGATTGCAAAGACCTTATTTTCCTCTTATCGTCTCCAATTACCCAATGCAGAGTTTCTCCTGTGATTAGTTCACATAAGGGCTAATAACCAAAATGTGTGCTCCGTGTCAAGGCACTGACGCTGCTGAAATAAATTTAAGTGAATGAATTTACATAGAATTCTACTAACATTGTGCATGTTATTATATACACATGAATTTGATGTATTTGAGTATAACTCCCTATTTTAAATTCCTGAAATAAGACAGACGGAGTAGTTCAAGTTCATTTCTTGTATCATTTAAGGCCCAGACAACCTAAAAAATAGAAAGTGTTTCCACGCAGTTGCAATCACTCAGAGTGGGTATAGTGATCTGACAAGCTGTTACTTTCCCTGAAACTGTAATCTCTTTCTTTGGGGGGGTTAGGGGAGGATGAAAAAATTTGTGTCATTTCAGTTCAAATGTCACAGACGCTTTTTAGATAGAGCAGAAGATTAAAGGTGCTTGTGGCTACAATCAATACTAAAAATAGTAATTGTTTAGGCTATGAACTTCATATTCCTAGGTTTTGGGTTGGTTTTCTTTTTTTTTCTTTTTTTGGTCCTAATGTACATGGAAATATTTCTCCCTTGCAATGCTTTTTTTTTGGTGCTTTTTTTTTTTTTTTTTTTTTTTTTTTTGTAAAACATCTCTCAGTATTGGCCTTCAAACTGCGGTAGGTTTTGTTCAAAAAGTAGACCCCTGGTGCGAGTTAGCATTCTGTACCTTGAACTGGGGGATGGCAAACAATGAGCTACTCCATTTAGTGTCTGTTAAGTATCTCTTGTTGCTCAGTAGTGATTCCATAAGCAGATGAGCCTACAACCTGCATAGACAGGTGGAGACCTACAAGGAATAAGCACACAGAAGTGATGCCCCCAGGAGTCATCTTCGTGCAGCAGAACAACTCCAGCGTGGTCGGCCCCAGTGCCATGGCAGTCAGTACATCTGGGAGAGGGGGACACGGAGCACAGAGTCACTTAAGCAAAATGGGTTCCTTACTTTAGGAGATACCCTCAGACATCCCTTCCTGAAGGTATTTGGTGCAAGATGCCAACTTTGGTAGCCTCCAGTTTGCCGCTTACAAAGTGCCCCCGCTCAAACGGCAGCTGGAGTTGACACCTCCACACAAGGCTGAGGTTGCCACTTGGCCAAGGTTTTGTTCCCTGGTGAACAGCTTGGTTGTGCCTTACTGCTGGCTGCTGCTGCCTCACCCGTAGCCATGACCTGAGCTTCAAAGGGCTTTTTGAAAATTATTTTAGTTTTGTCAGAAAGGTTATATTTTGTTAATATGGAGCAGGTTAACTCTAAGCTAATCCAGATGCATAGTTCAGAACTGATACTTCTTATGTATCAATCACTTCGTCTGTCCATCAGGAACAGCACCAAAAGCTCGACACAATGTTAACCATACAGAATGGGAGAAGGTATTAGAAACAGAGAGAAAGAAGGACTTTGAATTATTTGGCCCTATTAAAGAGCTTAAGTGACAACTTAAAAAAAAAAAAAGAAGTTACAACTACCACATAAATAAAAATGAACCAAAAATGTTAAGATAACAGTATTTTGTAGCTCTGGAAGCTCCTTTGGTCAGGCCACTTGTGTCTTTAAAGGGATATGATAAAAGTGAGACAGTTACTAGTGCTTCTAAAGAGTTAAAGAGTTCACGAGTTGAAATTACAGTCTTTCTTGCATTTAAGCAGTTAAATAAGATAATGGGGTCCTGCACAGTCCATAAAGATAAGCATGTATGTAGTTCTTTGTAGAACTTATGGATTATGGCTTTGTATATTATTATTAGAACTTCATGAAATTTTAATATGTGGATAAATGAAAATAAAACTTAATTATTTCAAAATACTGTTTCCATTTCAGTTTAGCATAATGCTGTTAATGGTAATGGGAATGTAGCAGAAGATTTTTATTCAGCCAATGTCCCATTAAATACATTAACATTGCTCTTCTTTTCTCATCAGTAGTCTTTATATTATGTGGGATGATGCCATAAACGGTTAGACATCTAGAAGGGAAAAAAAAACCCTCTTACGAGTTTATCCTTCTATTTCACTTCTTGATGCTCTATCATTAATATATTATGTATCTGTTTATGTGTTATTCTTTGTTCTTGTAGTTGCCAGTGAGCCACCAGCTTCATTTATTGTTTTGTTTTTATTATAGTATCTTTTAAAACATAGAAAAATAAGATACTATTTTTTTCTACGAGGGTCCTGTATTTCTTTTAATAATTAGCTTTTATGTTGCTTGCAGACATTTGCCACCATTATTGTGTGAATTCTGAATCATGTACTATTTCTGATGATGGAAGTGTAGAATGTGTCTGTCCGGTACGATTTGAAGGTCCAAAATGTGAAGTGGACAAGTGTATCAGGTGCCATGGGGGACACTGCATGGTAAACAAGGACAGTAATGACATAGTGTGCAAGTAAGTGGGTGTAGCGCGGGGGGTGGTTGTGTGCAAAAACGTACCGTTAACAGCGATTATACTGCATTATCCTTCAAATCCCATATGCTGTGGCTAGCCCCTGAACCGGTCTCATCAGAACAGTCCCGCTGCCTGGCTGCTGCCTTTTTAAAGCAGCTTTTGGAGCACTCCTCACTGCTGGAAGCAGCTATGGAGCAGGAGACTGAATGGGTCTTCACTTGGAAAAATAGGAATATTTAATAAAGTGAACAGTTGAGTTTTAGTACACTGTTGAAATGTGTTCTTTCTGCAGTATTGTTGCTGAGTTACCGTTTTGTATAATAGTTTATTTTCATAAACAAAAATATTAAAATTATTTTGTGTAATAAGCTCACTACCTGTGCTAGAATTTCTAGGTGGAAACCTAGAATTCTTGCAATCAGTAGATCTGCTACGTATCATAAAATCAATCTTTTAATATAGAGATATTTATAAGAGAATTCACCAGATTTAATACAATACTGATTGCTATTTGTTTGTTTTTTTTTTTAACCATGACAGTTGCTCTAATGGAAAGATTGCCTCTACCTGTCAGTTGTGTGATGGCTACTGTTACAACGGTGGTACGTGTCAGCTGGACCCAGAGACAAATATACCTGTCTGTCTGTGAGTATCTTGCGATGTGTAGATCATTGAAATACCCGTGTGCCAACAAATAATACAATTATTAAGCTTGTGTCTGTATTTCTTTAATCTCTCTAGGATGTATAATGTGCTGGTTGCAGGTGTAGCTTCCAGTACATTTTCTAGCTATTTCTGTAACCCAATACTTTGTCTACCCTTTTGCAATATATGTATTGAAATATTTAAATAAGGTATATATTGTGAACGCATGTAGATACAGTGATATATCTTTTGAGACTTCTAATAATTTCAGGCCAGATCTAAAGCCTGTTTAGGCGTTTGTTCTGGAATGGAATCCAGAGGTACAGGATGGTTGCCCACCCTGCTTCTCAAAGGTGGATAAAGTCTTTTCTCCTACAAAGATGGTCAGAGGTGGGGGTGATACACTCCTGATGGCTAGAGAACAGGATCAATGGTGTCAGTGTTTATTTCCTTTATGGCTCTGAGGATATGCTCATGTGTCTCTTGCTTCTACCCCAACCTTCACCTTCACGCTACCCACAGTAGCGTGGCTGTTCTGTGGTGAGATTGCTCTCTTCCTCCTGCACCATGGCTGAGAGAATAATACCGGGTGCTTTCCTTAAGCCCAGACATCAAATACCAAAGGAAATGTGATTCTGCAGTCTAGATGGTGAAGTACTGTCTTAAGAGGTATAAAAGCCAACATTCTAGTCTGTCCTTCGGAGCTACGGTGTATCTTCTTCTCCAGCTGCTAAATATAAAATGCAGAAGTAGTCACTGCAGCAAGAAACTAATTTTCCTGCTCTCAGTTACACCGAGCCACTTAGTCATACTCCTTGGGTTTTTACTTTTGCCTAATAAACAATCTGGTCTTTTCTGCACTGCTGGAAAGCTTCACTGTGGAATAGTCTTCCACTTCTCAGAACCATGTGGAGGTGAGAGCACCCTCCAGGAACACACAAGGTGTCGAAAGAGAGAATTAGGCTCAAGTGTGTCATTTCCAGGGTGAAATAAGTAAGCTGTTGTCCAAAGGGATCTGGCATTTCAACTTTGTAAATACAGATACGGCCATCCCTTCGTTTGGTTGATGTGTATGAATGAGGCAGGTGCAGAGAGAGCTCCTGTTGTAGCAGGCTCGCAAGGAGGTTTAGACATAAGAGAAATGCCCGGATCTCATAGTCTGATCAGTGTAAGAGATGGACCGGCCATTCCTCCCTGTGAGGGCTGGAGCGCTTCTGAATGGGCAAAGGGGCAGAACTGTAGCTGGACCATTGAGAAGGAGTTGTCAATAGGAGTTTGCAGCTTTGGGGTTAGAAGCAGTGGAATGCAGTGCTGCATGGTAGTCCTTACTCAGCTGAAAATGCTTTAAGTGTCCGTGTATCTTTTTCATTATTATTTGGATCTGGCCCTTTTGACCTGCTATTTGTATCTCCTCAAATGTCTTTAGTTGAAAAGTAGAGATACTCATAAATCCCAGAAAAAGGAGAGTATCACAGCTATAACATGTAAGGCCCAAATATGATGACCAAGTCGAGATTCATTTGCTTGAATACCTAGAATGGCTATTTTGGAAGTTTTTTATTTTTCCCTTCTTTTTCCCTGTAAAACTGGCTTATCTTTTTTTTATTATTATTTTCAAATTTATATGGAACACCATTACATCTCAAGGAAAAAAAGGTTCCATACCTTAGTTTCTGTATGGATTTACAATGCATAAATGCTGCATCATACGCCAATGCTGTTTACAATGGTAAGAAAATGGTCCTGAACACTTTTCAGGCCATTGCAGTCTGCATCAATCAATACAGCTGTATAGTACATGTGACAGTAATGCTTTGTTAAGAATGTTAGATTCCTGAACTCATCAGTTAGTATAGGCTCATTGTTTTAAAAGTCTTTGATCGATGCTGATGAGCAAACTTTTCAGTATTGTCAGACTGGACCTTCCATGAAAAAAAGAGTATGAACTTTGTTATCTGTGGGTGTGTGCCTGTGTATGTGTGCGTGTCTTGCCATCGTAATATATAATGCGTTTAAAATCTGTTCAGCAAAAGGCAGAATATTTATATAGGTCTATTTTACTGAAATTCTGCAGATGCTCTGTGGGGTTTAAAAGTCAGCGCTGTGACCAGAAAGTGAACCCTTGTGATTACTACTGTCAGAATGAGGGAATTTGCACTTTAACTGCGTTTAATGAACCGAGATGCAAGTAGGTTTAACCTTCCACTTAATGCTGCACATTCTGTGACATCATTTCAGGCCACAGTTCATTGGTTCAAGTCATGCACATTCACATACATTTCACAATATATAGTTAATCTGGGGGCTCCTTTCTATAATACACACTTTCCCTTCGATAGTTGCACTGATGAGTGTATTTAAACATACTTTTGGAGTATCTGTATCATTGGAAGAAGAAATAAAAAGCTTGATTTTTAGTAAGTGAATTGAAAATACTGAAAATGCCACTTGGCTTTTGTTGTTCACATTTTGAGATATCTCACCAAGTTAATCCTACACAGCTGTCCTGGTTTCAGCCAGGATAGAGTTAATTTTCTTCCCAGTGGCTGGCACAGGCTGTGTTTGGGTTTGGGATGGGGATAACACCACGCTGGGTTGTAGCTGTTGCTGAGCGGTGCTCACCCTGAGTCAAGGACTTTCAGTGTCCCACCTCTGCCAGCCAGGAGGGGCACGAGAAGCTGGGAGGGAGCGTGGCCAGGACAGCTGCCCCGACCCAGCCAGAGGGATGTTCCATCCCACAGACCGTCATGGCCAGGGTATGAACTGGGGGGGTTGGCTGGGGGCTGCCAGCTCGGGGACTGGCTGGGCATCGGTCAGCGGGCGGTGAGCAACTGCACTGTGCATCACTTGTGGTTTTTTCCTTGGGGTTTTATTCCTCTCTCTCTCTCCTCTCTTCATGACAATTATTACTGTTGTTGTTATTATTGTTTGGTTGTTTGTGTTGGGTTTTTTTAACTTCATTTCAATTACTAAGCTGTTCTTATCTCAACCCACGGGTTTTGTCTTTTTCCCGACACTCCTCCCAATCCCACCAGGGGAGAGGCAGGCAAGGCAGTGAGCGGCTGCGTGGTACTTAGTTGCAGGCTGGGGCTGAAGCACAACAACAGCATCAAGCGCAGCAAACAGTGACATTGTACGTGTTCTGTAGTGCAGACCTGGCTTCCTATTTCTTATCTGTATAGGGAAAGAAACAGAACAGCTGTTTAGGTACCACTTCAGGAGTTAAGCTTGTATTCCTAAGTCTGTTAACTACAGAAATGATGCTGCAAAATAGAAACTTTTTTACAAAATGGTGAGCTACATCAGAACTTCGACTTCTCACCTGATAAAAATAAATGTATAAAATAGATGCATTCATATGCTGTGTTCCTCTAAAGGATTGTAGTCTATTTCTTAAAGAGAAAATTCTAATCCTCAACAGGGAAGGAAACAACCTT
Organism: Falco cherrug; assembly: GCF_023634085.1. Taxonomy (NCBI): domain Eukaryota; kingdom Metazoa; phylum Chordata; class Aves; order Falconiformes; family Falconidae; genus Falco; species Falco cherrug. Next base: position 37,591,971 of record NC_073704.1, on the reverse strand, counting down.
ATTCTTTGAAACTGCATTACGGCAGACATACAGAGAGATAAGAAAGACCAGGCAGATGAACATACCTTTACTCAACAGTTGTGATGCAAAAGTCAGAAGTGAAATCATGAGCCAAAGACCTAGTCTTGGGATAAAATATGAAACTCAAACAGCTTTAATCTTATCTCCTCTAATTGTGTGTTTTATGAAAACATAAAATGCTGTGGGGATGTGATGTGGTTGTCTGGTGGGTAGCAATGACAGTGATTATGTATGGTGAATAATCTCGTTAGGGGTGTTTTTGAAAATATGATCACAATTTGTCAGCGTTCTCAAGCAATGAAACTTAGGACTTGAGCCATCATAAATCCATTGGAAACTATAGATGTGAGTGTTCTGGCTAGCACTTTTTAAACTTTGAAGAGTATGAAGTGGGTCATTGATCAGCATTTGTATGGGGCATGTTGCTTGGAACAGTTTGTTTCCCCATGTTTCACACTTAGGTTTTCAGAATAATGCTTGTTGCTGCCTGTGAGGTTATGTATTGCAAGTACCTTTCCTCCTTTTTCTGTAAAAGGCTCTCAAGAAGGTACAAAATTTCTTGTAAAACATTCTAATAGGTAAAATAGTCTAAAATACAGCATTATGAATCACTTCTGAAGTTTACATACTCTTTTTCCCAATTCTTAAGAATGTGTTGACCATTTAAACTGTAAAAGTTTGTTGGATTTTTTTACTTCATGATGAATTCTTACAAGAAAATATGTATAATAATTGTGTGGAGTGATTTTTATATGAAATATTATTGCCTGTTTTCATGATCTTTTGATTTGGTTTAACTGTGTTTACTGTCAAAATGAAGAAAAAAAAAAAGTATTACACCCAAGGATTTAAAATCATGTTTGAATCTCTTACTTACTCTTTGCATTGATGACATGAATTTTAACGTCTCGGGACTTTGAGGCCAGATGCCAACAGTGGCAGGAATTCATACCAGCCAAAAAAAAAAAAAGGTGTCGCAGGACCTACAGACCCAGCAATCTTTTGTTTTGACTTTTATCTGCATAATGGAAAGAAGCGGGGAGATGGATTGCTAGCGTAGGAACTATGCTGAAAAGCTGTGCTGCCAAACACTGCTTCCAGATAGATGAAGATGTCTTTTTTCTGAGACTGGCAAGTAGGAGATGTCAGGAAGGAGTGCAGTAATCCCGTGCTTCGCTGGAGTCACTGCATCAGGGAACAGGAGGCCCAAAAGATTTTCTACGTTCTGCTCTGTTGTGAGGGAGGATGGGTCACCCCTCCAGCCTCAGGCGTGCCCACGCGATGTATGACATCTGTCTGGGCTCTGAGAGACACTCACCGACGGGCTAACGCTTTTCTTAACCAAATTCTAAGTCACGGATGGGTGATTTTTAGAAGAAACAAGAAATGGCCGGGATTATTGTCGTTCAGCAGGAACTCTTCTCTCTCTTTCTCTCTCGCAACCAGATCAGTTGAGAATGCAAACTTTATACATAATCAAGCCCTTATCATCATTCAGTAGAGACAACAGAGGATAAGATTCATTTCTTTTAAAGAGCAATCCTAAAGCTGTCATTATACAGAGGATCTATAAGCCTCTAAGAACATACTCTCCTGTTACCAACATGTGCTGTTCAGTTACATTTTATCTTCCTATCTTAATCCTTTTTTTAAAACCTGAATGCACTAAATATTAGGTCATCATTGGAAACAGACGTTCTGCTCTTTACCTAACCAGTTTAGGAATGAATTAAGGCCTGTCTGTGGCTGTAAGCCACCAAAAAAGGAAGGTTTTCTGAAGTTGGTCTCCAGTTTCAGTGAATGCTCTATCAGGTTTAAAAGGACACAGAACAGACTGTGATTTCGTTTTCGATATGAGGTCCTGTGCAATCTAGATTATTAATTCTTAGCATTATTTTTAAGGGGATAAAGAACATTTGTCCCCCCTACCCTATTATTGTCTGTCTTGCTAAATAACAAAGGTTGCAAGAGAATTTAATATCAGAATGTTAAAATTTGAGGTACTGACCTTTTCTGGAAAATGTACTGCTCGGGGTGCCTTTCACCTTACATACAGTTACTGGCTCTTTTAGTGTTCACATAATAAATTTTTTAAGGATGTCTTTAGTACTGCTCGCTGCAGGGTTGGGGAGTGTGTGATGTTTGTTACACTGGCAGCCTATGAGATGTCTGAATTGCTCCAGTAACTTCACACGCCCATTGAAAGCAGAATGAACAGGAGATCAGACTCAGATGGGAAATAAATGCTTTTTCTGTTTATTTCACAAACTGTCAGTTCCATCTGTTCTGTCAGTCTGTCTTGTGTTTTAGTAATTACCTTTATTTGCCCCTCTGTTTCCTTCTCACTAATTATCTCCCTGCACATACATTCATGCGAGAGAAGCAGGGTTTAGGGGGAGATTATACCTTGTGTGATACCAGTGAAGGGAGTTTAAAAACACTGAAACTGTCAAGTACAGCCAGTGATGATCTTGTGTTACATAGGCAGTGTTGTGTCAGTGTATTTAGTACAGAGGATTACCCACTCTCACCCTTGCTTCTTTTACACCTTCACCATAACATTAGGAAGCTATAATTCCAAGCTTTTTATTTGTATTACTAATATGATTTGCATCTGCACATAGATGTGGTCTATTCTTATCATTATTAGTATAATTATTGCTATTATTAGTATCTGCAAATAAAAGTGATCAAATCATAATGCCCTCACACTGGGCATAATATAAATATAATGGAGGATAGTTTCTGTTACAAGTTTATAACCAAAACCAGTAGAAGATATAAATCCTATTGATCCTAATCTAAAGCTAACTAAATTTAAAGAGAGCTTTAAAATGCTGTAATGAGCTTTTGAGCAATGCTGCATGACAGTGGCTGAGGACTTTAAGGTGAAACAAGTAAGACCATATTATGCTGGCTAATTAAGAGGATAGTACTTTATTCCTTCTTAGGTTACTTTCTGCACGAGGTGTGGGCAGGTCTGTGTGTCTACAGTGTAGAGCCTCTGTTTCTTAGGTGTCATCAGAAACGGAGAAATTCAGAGGGCAATGCACAGCATTAAATTAGTTGCCTGTGACTAGATATGTTGATTGTTCAGAGGGCTTCACATTCTGGCTGTTGTGTTTCTACATCAGAACGAACATCACCTTTTCTATAATGAAGAATAAGTCATCCTGGGTAGTTTAATTGCTTGCAGTAAGCAGACGCATGACTTCGAGAGCAAATTAGCTAGAGAAATCAGTGGTCTTTCAGATTAATTAAAAGGCATACACTGTACAGGAACTTGAAAGAAGGTATGAGTTGGTAACAGAGGAAACTGAAAAGTGTATGGTGGAGAAATAATAAACTAATTCATTTTTAAACTGAGAATTTTTGTGAAGTAATAGGTTAAATGCAATAGTGAACAAAGGGGGAGAGAACAAGTTGTGGAATGGTTTAAAAATCCTAACAAGAAGCTTGAACTCGAAAGTGGAGATGTAGATAAATTAGAAAAAATAATTCCTGCAAGAGTGAAATAAACAAGAGGGATGCTCTTGCTGGCTTTATTTCCAGTAGGTTGGAGAGAGACACTGTGTGTGTGCCTGTGTGTGGGTACAGGCACACGTGTGCATGTGTTTGTGCCGTGGAAATCGGAGAGGAAAGAGTGAAATCCTCTTGATGGAGCAGCTTCCTTCCAGCTTATACTCCTGTGATGGCTGCGCCTTCTTCCTGACGTTCCTTTTGTAAAAATCTTCAGATAGATAGGAACAGTTATTATATAAGTACATGTACAAACGTTGTAAGTACATGCAAGTTCGTAAGTAGATGTACAGCTCCTAACTGTGGCAAACCTCTCTTCAAACAAAAGGTTAAGGTGTGTCCATAGTGTGGTTGTGGACAAGAAAGGGGCTGTACCGTGCAGTCCGCTGACTGTCAATGTCTAAGGTTTGAGTCGAAAAAGCTACTGCAGCGTAGAACAATTGCAGCGCCAAGGAGACTGCTGAAGAGCAGAGGCAATTGTCACTCTGACAGGTGGTGTAAGTCAGAGAACAGAACATTTTATCAAGTATCTTACAATAAATGTTTGCCATATGATTTCCTGGGGTGTATTTAATGAGCTCCCCAATTACAATTACAACAGGATTTTCACAGTATCATGCTAGTTCTTTGAGAGCTTTCTTTTTCAACTAAAGATAACTTTTATTATAAATGTGTTGAATTTGAACATCAGCAGCAGGTTATAACTTTGTTATGGAAGATCTTCCGTTCGGTTTGTATTGCAAACTAGTATTAGTTCAAGAATTAAATGCAAACAGGTGTTTGAAGAATGGTTGTCAAAGGAAGAAATGAGAAGACCTTGGAAAAGAGGAGTATGCATATTTTTCATTGAACATCTACTAGCTAGGCTGTAATGCAGAATTTCCTTTTTCCATGAGTTTATGATTTTTTGAATAAAGCTTGCATAGTAGCTGCTGCTGTACATCACTGCTTGCTTTGCCTCTGTGAGAAGGAGAGAACAACATGGTTTGTCATATGCCTATTGATCCAGTCATTTCTCATTTTTCTTTTACCATTTTGATCTCTTCCTTTTGCTTTGTTGCTCAGTGTAATTCCAGCTACAGTAGTAGTCATCTAGACATGCTTAAGTTTTATATATTTACTGTGTTAATATTTATATTTGTATAGCATATATAGTGTACACATTCCTAATAGCATGGTGTTTAATGACCCTCAATTATTCTTTTTCTTAATTTGGGATGATAGAGGCTGAGTTGCACCTGAAGGCTTGTTCCTTTGCAGTGAACACCATGCAGCAGGTGTGAATGAGGACATGTATAGTGTCATGCTCATATTAAAATTCATGTTTAAAGTAATATTTTGTTTTTATGTGTTGTTATTAAATTTGAGTTTCTTTGGGTTCCTTAAAAGTAATTTTCTGTTGTTTTGCCTGCTTTTGGATTATGCAGTTTTCTCATTCTTAATTTCTTGTGTTGCAAGGTAATCCGTATTTCATTTTCAAGTAGAGCCATAATGTTTCTATCCTTTGGCTTCTACAGTGAATTCCTTCACTTTGTTTTCCTTATGAAGATACCAAGTGGTGCTCGTTAGTCAAAAATGCTAAAATGTGGTCTGTTCATGTATAAAATAATTAGGGAAAAGTTCTTATTTGAAAATAATTAAACTCTACAATATAGGAGAAGGTACAAGATATGCTATTGATCAAAGTTGGGGTTGGATTTTTGCTCTTTCACTGTTATGAAAGTTCTTTTTATCTTTGAGATACATATCTGTCTGTGGGTATAATGCTATAATATCAGCTTCCTGTATGAAAAAAGCACGCTGCCAGAAGTGTTGCTGAATTTCTTACAAAGAATAGTTTAATTATTTGGTTTAATACAAGGATTTTGTCATCCTACAGATGCCAGGGGAGAGAGGGGATTATTTTGGTTTCCATCTTTCAATGCCACTTAATACGGATAGTAAATAACTCTAATCCCAATATTCTTTTCTCACATCTTAGAAATAGTCTTAACATTGTTATAAGATGTGTTCCAGTGAAATTTTAATGTAAGTGTTCTTAAAATAGTGAGGCTGGATACTTTCATTAGGACATTTTACTACACTTTATCATCTATGTTGTGACTTAAAAGAAAAGCAAAGTTAGAAAACTACTTTGTATAATGAAGAAATATCATTTATAGGTAAGGAACATTTTCAATTCCCCTTCCACCTTTATTTTGTAGTGACTCACAGATTCTGTAGTACACACAGAACAATCTTTCAATGCTGCTTTCTGTCATTTTTTTGACACAGACTGGTATATGGAATTTGTAAGCAGTTGTCTACAAAAGAGCTTTTAAGTGTGTATTATGCCTGCTATATTATATTTCTATAACAATGCCTGTGGCTAAAAAAAAAAATAAAAATAAAAAAAGAAAGAGAAACAAAACCAAAAAAAAATGCACATTGCCACCAAATTAGCCTTTTTATTAGTTTTTTTTCTTTTTGTTCAGACATTTCATAGTCAAATGGTTCCTTTTGGTCAAGTGCCCATATAATTAGATTTAGGGTGTTTCAGTGCACTGACCTGTAAGGGTTAGACAAAAATAGAGGAGAGAGACATTTTCTTTCATGAATAGGCCCTGTAACAACAGCACTGATCAGTCTCAACCTTAATTCTAAATATTCCTCATTACAAGTGGCACACCTTTGTAATTTCAGTTTAAAGATTTTAAAACATCTCTGTTTGTACTACTATTTCCTCAAAATAATAATTCCTACATCTTAGGCATTCTGTGTATCAGAACTTTTTTCTCAAGCACTCATCTCTTTCTAAATGTAGAAGTCAATTGTAACAGAGAGCACTGTAGCATGGTTTTATTAATGACCTTGGCAGCAGACCATGTACAACCTTTATTTATTACATTCACTCTCAGTTTTTATATTGGCATTGTCTGTGATATTGTTGCTCTTCGATCTGCTCACCAGTCCTGTTGGGAACGGAGGTTTGCACCTGGAGATGTTCACTGCAGCACCTTGCACCACTCGGCTGACTCTAGCCTGTGCTTCACTGTCGGGCTCCCCATCTGTTTCCATCTCTGTGTGTTTGTGTAGCTCAGATGAGGCGTTATCACTGTTGTTTCTTCACCATTCTTGGTAATATGAATGTCTTCCATGAAACCCCTGACTTTACATAGTTCTGTTTCGTTAATGCTTTGTAGTTTGCCCTTACTGCAAATGCCCTGTCTCTGACCATACAAGTATTGGCAGTGCTACAGAACAAAGGCTCCTGGTACCAAACGATTTGGCAAGGTACAAACACTGTGCATGAAATTGAGCTAGGAGTTGGTTCTTATTCTAGCTGCTGAGCAGTCTGAGTTTAAATGTCTGAAAATGTTATTGAAAACAATGTCTGTCTACAGTGTCTAAAAATAATTGAAAATGGTTAAGACCTGCTCATTTCCCATGTTTTGGCATGAACAGTTGTCCATGTCTGAACCCCATCGTTCTTCATGTGCCTGCTCATGGCTAATTTTCTGTCAAATCCCCTTGCAGACAGCATACCTTCCCCCTGGGCTTTATTTCTTTTTCTGTTGTATCTGCCCAAGTCTTCCTAGCTTGCTGGACCATCAAGGGGCAATCGTTTTGTCTCTGAGTATAGAGGGAAATGATGGCGATCCCGTCAGCTTCAGTCCCTTTGAAGCTGGAGACAGCAAGCGTTTGGAAAAAAATAAAATGAAGTGGTAACTCTTAATCATGTCTTTTATGAGACTTTTATCAAATGCCTCAGAAATGTTTCAGTATTGCTGCCACTTACAATTAAAATGCCTAAATAGGTAAAGAACTGCTAATACTCTTTAATTTGTTCTTGTTTACTACATAGATAGCTGTAGGTTTTCTTTCTTCACCATCTATTGTAGTGTCATATCTGCTGTAAGATTTTGAAGAGCATAATTGTACATCAGACACTATTTTCTAATAAGCTTATACTTGCATGCTTCATTGTGATTCTTATGCTAGTCTCAGTATCTATATTATAGTTTTAAAACTGTTTTAAGACAGATTTATGGTTATGATTCTCTTGTACAGCAGGAGTATTTGAAACCTTCAATATAAAGATTTAGGTACAAAGTTAAGATATGTCTTAACTCAAAGAAATCTTTCCATTTTGATAGTGTAGTATTAAATGAAAATTGCCTCTCATAACAAGCTTTAACCACATAAGCTGAATCCCCAACAGCAACGATGCAAAACTTCCAGTAAAGAAATCTAAGGACTTTATTTCATGGTTGTCACATGCCAGCAGTTTGAATCCCAGTGGAATATTCTAAGTAGAAAGATTTATGGTGTTTCTCTACAAGAATGGAGATACTTATTTTGCAGCTGTATGTTGAGTAGTGATCTTCTGAAAAAACAAGTTCCTTGAATAGTATCTTAGTAAGATAGGCTGTCAGTGTAATCTTTTCCATTTGATAGAATTGTTAAAAAGAGATCTGTAAAAAAAAAAAAAATGGAACAGATGCATCTTTTGAAAAATTAAATGTGCTAAAGAATGTGCTGAAGCGGTGGTAAGCAGGAGTGGAAATGTCAGCTGGGTTCAGTTATAAAATATGTCATTGTGAACCGTAATGTGTGAAATTAATTAGTAACTGGGGTGTTCCTTTTGCAGTGAGGAAATATAAGTATTTTCCATGTTTATTTAAGTAAACAAACATTTCAATAAACTTGAAGAACTTCTAAATTATAGTTCAATCAGCTATCAATTAACAAACATGTTTTTAAAGGCTATCTGTGCCTTACCTCTGTAGAGCTAAGCACCTTCATAACATATCCTACCAAAAATTAAATTACTTCCCTGAAAAAAGTTCAAACTTGGTATGAAACCCAGTAAAGAGAGTTATCTGAATGTTGGATTGTGCTGGAATAGGCTTAGGAGCAAAGAGAGAAACAAGCCATTCTTCTGCAGAGATCTGCAATGACAAAAGCCAGACAAAAGCATCATCAACAAAGCTGGCTAGAGCTCTCCTGTAAGAATTCCACAGTTTTTGTCTGGAATATTTTCTATCTTTCCAAACCTTTTTGCATTACAGAATGATGTCAGTCGTTAAGCATGTCCACCTCTAAACTCTGCGATTTGCTAAATCTTTAGAAAGGCATCAGATAACAGGATGTCTTAGAACTGCGTGCTTGGTAATGCTTATGCATTTTCCTAAAGGTAACCCACATTGAAATTCATAAATAATTCAAAAATATTTAGAAAAATATGTATTTCAGTGCACAACACACAACAGAGGCAGATGAAAAGTGACTGCTTCCTGCCGTCACAGATTTCCACAAGGAGAGCTTGAGCTTCTATAGTAAACTTAATCATGTTTACAGCAGGATGAATAAGCAATTGAATTTCATTCAGGTATTTGTTTCCATTTTTGATGCATTTGCTGAGCCTGCATAGCTGGACTCCTTGTGTTTGCTTGTATGGCTGGAGAGCATTCTGAATCCCAACTGAAGAAATATTTGCATAGTGATATTCATACAAGGAAATTATAGCAGAATAACTGTACGCATCCAGGCACCTGGCTCGTGAAGAGTGTATTTTGAACACAAACAGTATTCAGGGCCCTCTGAAGCCAGTAAATACTCTTGTCCCTTTAGGACAGCTCTTCATGCTTTAACTCTCACACCTCCTTGCACACACACATGTATCTATTTCTGCAAATACGTATCTAGTTTTATAGTTAAAAAAAATTAAAAGATAAAACCCTTAAATTCTACAATTTTCAGGGCAATGATTAAATCTGAAAGCAAAGAAAAAAGGGGACTTCAGTTAATTTGTGAATATTATTCAGGTCCTAATTGTTCAAGTAAATTAACAACCAGGTCTGTAAGAACGGTTCTGCAGTAAACTGCATTACCCAGAGCACTGGGAAATGGCAGAACGGTGGAAGCAGCCAGCCGGGATGGATACTGCAGGATACTGGATGCATGTTGTAGTTTATGTTCAGTCAGATACACTTTGTGCAGTACTGACGGGGCTGTTCGAGCGTCTAGATCAAAGCTGACCCTAAAATAATATGGTGCAAATAAAGTGCCTTAGCAAATAAGTCCTGCTGGACTAAGCTGGCTATGCGTGCGTGGATCCAGCTCCTATGCGTGGATCCAGCTCAAGCATTCCTTCATTAGTGCATTGTAGGCGGTAGTTGGTTTAATAGGATGTTAATATACTGCTGATTATGCCTGTTGTTTTATTATTCAAGAATTTTAGAAAAGGACTCTGGAATGAAGATTGCAGTGATAGTAACAGGAATTGAAGAAGCAAATCTGTAGTTTTAAACTAAAAACATACTTTAAATGTTTTAAGTGCCATGGTAGAATACTGCTGACTCCTTCCATGAAGCTTATTGTTTCTTTTGTAGAATCACTGTTTGTCATTTGTGTAGCTCTTGAGAAGATGCTGGTGGTCTCTTTAATAGGTTACTGTGTTAATAGCTGACATCTATTAACTTTACCGTCTTAATTGGATACTTTTAGATGTTCAGCCAACTGGTCAGGCACACAGTGTGAGAGGCCAGCTCCCAAAAGCAGCAAGTCTGACAATATCAGTACAAGTAAGTATTTCAAATAACTTCTCTCACTTGTCAAATTTGGCTCAGTTTTGAGAAATTTTTACCTGGGGATATTTTAGAATGTGAGTTTGTGTCATGAAGCGTGCTGGTTGCCTGTATTTAAAAGAAAACCCAAACCACAAATATAGATATCTCAGCATTTTGATTGACATTCGATGTCTCGTGAGGCGGTTTGGATGGGAGCCATATGTGCTCACTGCTTGAAGGGCTAGCCTGCCCTTTTCTTAAACAAAGCCTATCAAGTGGCTAGTGCTTGGTGATACTGCTGTGCAGAGAACTAGTATGAGACCTTCTGACCATTTAAGTCCTACTGAAAGCATAAAAAATGGAGTTGTAAGTAGTCCATCACTCTTGCATTGGCTGTCTGTAGAGGTTTGAATTTTACCTGCTGTGAAAACCATCCTGAAAGTAAGAATAGTTTCTCTCATACTTTTTTAAAAAACATCTGTAAGCATAAAAGGATGGTGTTGCTAAACTATTAGCAGTTAAACCGGACAAGGTTCCCTGCAGTGCATGGAGTATGCTGATGGTACCCTGCTGTACGTCTCTTGGTCACATTTAACCCAACTGAAGCAGGCAAATGAATTGCCCACCGTTCGGATCAGCTTGATGCTTAGATGAATTTTTTCTAGTGATCCAGACAAGTGAAATAACATTTACAAGCTGGAAATGGGTGAAAAATCAGCCAGAACCTAGATCAGTATTTCATGTTTTCATAGGACAAGGGGATTGGTTTTAAGCTGAAAGGAAGTAGATTGAGATTAGATATCAGGAAGAACCTCTCCCCGTGAGGGCGGCGAGGCGGTGGGCCAGGCTGCCCAGAGCAGCTGTGGGTGCCCCATCCCTGGCAGTGCTCCAGGCCAGGCTGGATGGGGCTGGGAGCAGCCTGGGCTGGGGGGGTCCCTGCCCGGGGCAGGGGTGGGAACTGGGTGGGCTTTAAGGTCCCTTCCAAACCAGACCCTTCTCTGGTTCTATGATTTAAACAACAGGTGCATCTGAAAACCACCAACCCAGATGAAGACTCAGTTGTACTAGGCGCTATAAAAAACAAGCAGTAATCCTCCTGAAAGCTCTTGAAGTAAGGGACTGATAGTTTAGTTCTCCTAGGAAGACTAGTCACAGTGAATCTGTAAACTATATTTCTGTGCAGAGCAGAGAAAGCTGTTGGGCTTTCATTCTTGTGGTTTTTTTTTCTTTTTTTTCCCCCCATTCATTTCAATTTTAATGTCAAGCCTATGGCAGGGGCTAGGAGCTAGATGACCTTTAGGATTCCTTCCAACCCAGACCATTCTCTGCATCTGTGTTGAGGGGATACCTGCTAAAATTTGGGAAATGGATATTCATCTTGTGCATGCTTCTAGACCCCAGGCTGCACCAGGGTCACCAGACGGGAATTAATGCCTGTTGGGCTGTTTTTCAGGTTTGGATTAGGTTTGGGGTTTTTTTGTTTGTTTGTTTTTAATATTTACCTGCCAAGGCAAAATGAACTTTTTTTTTTTTTTTTCCTAAATTGAACTTCATCCAGTTAATTGTCAAACGTTATCTTCAAATAGTGTACTTGTTTACATCCTGAATCTTCATAAACCGTAATGAACTCAGGATGACTCAAGTCTTTATTCAGTTGTACTTCATTTCAGGCCTCTGACAACCTGACTTGGCTTTCAGTAAGACTTCAGGCAGAATTCATGGCATCTTTTTCAGTTCTGCATTTTGACTGTGTTTAATGTAGAGCAGAGATTGCCAACAGCTTATTCTTTTAATAGAACAAGAATTGTAACCAATGAAACAACCAGCAATATTTTTGTTTTCCACCAGTTAAGGGCTGTGATAATAAAGTAAATGCATGTCATTCCACATTTGCATTATATTGGAGTCCTGCGCTTTATAAGGGCCAGCGTTTTATAACATAAAATTATTTGTTGCATGTATTTCTTTATTGTCAGATACTTACATTAAAGCTGAGAAATTCTTAGAAGGGTACAATTGCTGACCTTCTTTTTACAGGTAGTCTCATTTCAGTGAACCTATCTGCCAAAATAATGTTAAGCTTGTTTTCTTTTTCCCTGTTCCCTCCTCTCCTTTAACATCACTGTCTGATCTGTGCACTGCTTTTCTGCTACATTAAGCATTATTGTAGTTTCCTTGATTGCCTATATCAACATAAGAAAATTACTGGTTCTTGAGTACAATGCAGTAAAATACAGGAATGCACCAACCAGCTAGAAATTAATATTGCTTTCCACTTTTAATTTTCCCTCAAATAAAAGTAATACATACACGGAAGTGCTAATAATGGAATTCTTCAATCAGGGCCATGCCTACTGAATATTTTAAAGTAATAGTTGCATGACTCAGACTACTGAAGATGATGGTGGCAGTTAAACGCAGTGGCCATGCCACTGCAGTCCAGATTGTTCAGCAATTCCACACACCTACGTACAGTATTGCTGCAAGTGCGGGCAGGGTGTCAGTCCAAAGCATAGCTGTATCCAGAAAGCGGAAACTCCTGGCTTGTTGATAAAAGCACTTGTGTATACACCATTATGTGTAAAGATATTTTATTGTATTGATCAACATTAAAATGTCAGATCAGTGAAGGTTATCACATGAAATTGCATTTGTTGCTGAGGGAATTTCTGTTTTACAGCTGTGAAGTAATTACTAGACGTAGCTGTGAGTATTCAGTGATTTTTCCTTTCCCTGTTTTAGGAAGCATTGCAATCATTGTTCCGCTTGTGTTACTGGTGACTTTGATCACTACTCTGGTAATTGGACTGTTTCTTTGCAAAAGGAAACGAAGGTAAGTAATTTTATATTGATGTATGAAGCAAAAAGATGAATCTTTAAATTATGTGTATCTTTTTGATATAAAATAATCCACTTTATATATGTTGAGCAGATATTAAAAAAAAAAGCCCCGAACACAACAAACAACCCAAAATTTGTTTCTGGATGTGCTGAGTTATGTTTTGGTTCTTGCTGGAGCAATCGTGTCTGTTGTTTATACTCACATTTCACATCCACTAGATCAGAAAATTTAGTTCTTTACTTACCCCATTTGCTCAATACTGCCAAGTGTGTCAATAATTCTGTCCAGAGACTTGGTGAACTTAATAAAGAGAATTAATGTGTTTCACTGGAACCATGTAATTAATATTGCTCATGTCTAGAAGTACTTTCAGATGGAGCCTGTGCAGAATTTCTAGTTTCTACTTACAATTCACTTCAATTTACTTACTTTGATTAGTTCATTTTGATTTTATAGAAGTTATAGTGACAGTGGAAACAATGTTCAGCATACCTACTGTAGAGTCCCAAGACTTGTCATCGTTGTATTTTAGTACCTTGCATAGGAAGCCAAAGTCCAGCACTGAACAGTGAGTCTTTTGTTCTCTGGAGTGGAGGTACCTTAAGGCTGATAATGAACTTGGGGAGTGAGGTGGACATTTTGACTGTGACTGTTTCTTCGAAGTCCATGCTGGGTGGCAGGGGAAGCGTTTCTACTGTGTGCAGGCACCTGAGAGAGCTGCAAACTGTCTTCTGTTCAGAGAAACGAGAAACTGATGTTAGTGGTGGTACAGATTTAAGAAGGAAAGATTCCTAATAATAAGAAGGTGGCCAACTAAGGAAGACCTGGGGTGGGGGTCAGACAGTGAACCATTCGCTTCAGGCCTGTAGCTGGCCTGCTGCCTGGCCTTGAGCAGCTGTCGACCTTTCTGCTGGGGCTTTGTTACCCCACCTCTGAAAGCAAGACAAATGTCATCTTTTGTAAAGTTCTTCTGAAATCTGTGATGAATCTTCTCTTTCTGCAAATGTGACCATTTATGAGACTGTTTCAGTCCTCCAGACTAAAAGAATCTTTGAAGTTACTATCATCTAACATCATACATAGCATCTCCCCTGCAAACTCTGGTGCTAACTAGTAAGCATTAATGTTTAAATCCTTTTCGAAAAGCCAGTGAAATACATTCCCTGACCATATTGTTAGCAATGCTGGCCCTGCCAGGCTGCATGGATGTCATTACATACTGCTGTACCTAAACCACAAATTTTGTGATGGACAGATCCTGAAAACCAGTTGCTGGTCTGTAAATTTTTTTAAGTTACTGAGAATAACATGTTAAATAATAAATCTTCAGTAGAAAAATAAAACTAACCTCAATGAAGAACTTTTTTTCCCCTTAAAATTATATTTGAAATTGTATTTTGGGGGGGGGGTACCTCTTCAAAGATGACTGTCAAGTGCTAAACTTGATGTAGATGTTGAACACTTGTACGCTACAGATAAGTGCTTATTTTAGGAAATATTTTGTCTATGTCATTTCTGAAAAATGCAGATCCTTTAATGCATTGGATTTCAGACACTGACTGCATCATTCTCAACCAAACAAGAGAACTCGACTGTTACCATCCCAACTGTGAGCTCCCTATTATTCCCTTGTAATTCTAGAGAAAGTATTGCATTGGGAAAAATTACCCTCTTGAGCTTATTTCAATTGCTCAGACTAAAACCACCTCCTTAGCTAGAAGAAATGAATTCAGCAACTAAAACAATTCAACTCAATCACTTATCTTTACTGATATCTAATTCAAGGTTAAAAATAAGACTCTGTCTTTTATTAAAGTTTGTAAAAATTGAAGTTGAACTTCAACTTTCCAATAACCACTGGCAGGGAATACAAACTGGAACTACGAGAAGTTCATACATTTTTAATGCGTCATAATGAAACCATTTGCTTGTCCTCAGATTGCAACTGACTTTGGGCAACTGATTTCAGATGGAAGTGAAATGAATGAGCAAGGGAACATGACTCATATTCGCTCCATTACTGCAGGGAATCTGCAATGAATTTGCAAGGCTTTCCTTCGGAAGTGAGGGAAATCTGGAAATAAAAGGAGGAAGTCAAGGTTATAGACAACGAGTTAGCACTTTGTATGAATTCATACCACTCCAGCTAAACTGAGAAAAACAATAAAAAGCTACTTCCAGCTTATGTAAGATCTACACATACACTCAAATTGCTACTTTGTTTGAAAAATTGAAAGATTTTCTGATTGTCTCTGCAGGAAACACTTTTTCATCCTTTTGGTCTTAATGATTAAAGAGAAATAAAACAAAATTTTTACTGTTTTAGGATGAAGCATCCAAGAAATTACCTGAAAAGTCTCTAGCTGCTGCTTTTTTTTTTTTTTTTTTGTCTGTGCTTATGCATTGTAGGACAAAAACTATCAGAAGACAACCCATTATAAATGGAGGAATCAACGTAGAAATTGGCAATCCATCATACAACATGTATGAGGTGGGCCATGATCACAGTGAAGGTGGTCTTTTAGCCTCAGATTTTACTGTAAATGCAGAAAAGGTAATTTTTATCTTCTTCTACTTATTTTATGTCTTACAAATGTTTTGGCTTTAAATGTAATTAATAGAAACATAAACCAATGACATTTAGCTTTAGTTAATGAATATAAGGTCAAGTTAGATTTAATTAGAATGTCATGTATATATTAACAGCTGTCTTGCAGTCTGATGCTTGCTGATTGACATTTTTTCCTAGTGCCTGCATTTTACCAAAATATAATTGCAACCAAACTATGAAAAGAGGGGGTGTTTGTTACAGACACATCTGCCCCATATTGCCAAGTTGCAACCTATCTTTTTTAGTCTAGTCTCAAATCCTGAATGGAAATATATTATGGTACAGCCTACCCTCTGAAGCGTGAAAGTGTAGACACATACCTATGAGACTAACTTATTTCATATATGAAAACTTCCAAAGGCATAAAGTCCTGGCTGGATAGATTAAATGTTTACACAAAGCTAGTAAGTATTATCATTTTCTTGTAAAAGATGCTGTCACTTCTGCAGCACCACTCTTCGGTGATTGAACTCCCCGAGCGATGTGACATGGGATGAACGGGGTAATGCTGCGATATCTTTCCTAGAGCTCCGTAATCAGACATACACCAAAGGGCAGCCATCATTCTGTGGCATTTCTGACAAAGCAATAACCGGATTACTGATAGCTCTAGGAATGTCATCGCTGAATCACATAGACAGTGTGCTGAATGCAAGAGGTAAGCTGAAAATGGAGTTACTCGCTGGAGGAAGAGTAACTGAGCCAGTGCTTACGGTGGAGGCTGGCTCTAATCCCGAATGAAAAAAGATTTTAAAATGCTGGATTTTATTCTCTTGTCGAATGCAAGAATTTTTCATGATGAAGAATACCTGTAAGTAGACTTTTTTTTTTAATTGTAATCACTCTAAAATAATGTTTTTAATCAGTGCACTGTTTATTTAACAGTGTTGATAAGTACACATGCAAAATGCTCTATTAGCACAGAAACTAAAATTTTCTGTTTATACAGGCCAGATACATAGGGGGAGGGCCCACTGCATTCAAGCTTCCCCACACAGCTCCATCAATCTACCTAAACTCTGACTTGAAAGGACCACTATCAACAGGGGTGAGAAATGATAATTCAAATCCATTTCATTCCACCACAGCCCCTTTCTAAAGAAATGTTGTCTTTTTTTTTTTAATAGAGGCATTTTCTGTTTGTTTTTTAATTTTGGTTTTCTTCTTGTAATGGAAAGAAGGTTGACAGTAAATAATACATTTTCTACTTGAGATAAAGGGTCCCTCTCTGCATACAAAATTTCATCTGTACCCATCATTGTAATGTGATCTAAAAACACAAATGTGTCTTTGCAAGGAATAAAAAAGCAGTAAGCAATGTGATCATAGGATAACATAACGTAACATAAGTTTAGCACAGCATTCACAGCCATGTATCTTGATATATTTGCAATTTATAGGTAAATACAGGCATTTATCAAAGTGTATCAAACCGAAAGAAGTTCCAAAATAAAAGAAAACAAGTCCTTTTATTTTAGAGGAATGTAATACATACTAAAATAAACAATTTCCTTTAATATTTGAAATACATTTCTTAATTTTTCAGCTTTCAATTTTTATTATAAATTAGCCACTTCTAAAACATTGGTTTTTGACTACAATTTAGCATGATATTTACAACCATTGAAATTTAAAATATTAGAAAGGGACATCAATATGATATTCATTTTCATGTGCCTCAGTATATATATTCATCTTTTGTGCCATTTGCATTCTTGCATGATTGTAATATGTTGTATTTGGAAGTTTAACAATTTGTACAGGGTATGATATTTCTGATGGAGCACAAAACCATGGATGATGAAAGCTAGAATATATGCCCATCTCTAACATTAACTCTTTCTGTTATTCAAGTCACTCCAGTTACTTTCTATACCTCACTGTACTGCATTATGGTATCAGTATCCACTCCAAAGAGGTATCATGACACAGAGCTGTATACTTCTAATATATATATAAAAGTTCTGTATACTTTTAATAATCTATAAGGTACTATATAAATTCCAAGTGTCTCAGTTCTGTTGTGGGTATCATCTGTAATAATGATTGCCAATGAAATAAAAAGGCCTGTCAATTGAAATAAAACTAAATCTCTGTTTTCCTAAATTACTGATTATAACCATCATGACAAATGTTAAGATCTCTAACGCAATGGGGACAGACAGGTATAACTGAGTTTGCTCTCATAAATTACTACAGCAGTTGATTACATATTTATGTTCCATCACTATGGAAGAGTATCTTCTTTGTTATGATTCTTTTTTAAAATAAATGTGGCTCACCTTTTTCTGCCTCGATTCCAGGAAGACTGAGACACCAGGCAATCACTTTGTCATCTGTAATAGGTGGATCAGGCAGCTCCTGACTAGCTGCACGAGTGGCAGCCGTGTCTGAATAAGGAGTGTCTGAATCCTGGGCTCAGAAATGGTCTTGGTCAACAGGGAAAGGAGGAACTAAGGTTCTAGGCATCTTTTCTTCCTTGTTACCCAGGGTGTACTCAGGATATTTGCAAGTCAAGAAAACCTACCCACTGCTGTTTGGGTAATTTAACTTTTTGCCACTTCATATGTACACCAACCAAATTTATTTACCTACTCTATAGTTTAGTGGTGTTCCAGTCAGTATTTGGGTAAGCAAAGCTGGGCTGTTTCATTAGGTATAAGGAAGAGGAAGATTTGCACCACAAAGTACCCTGTCCAGTTATTGTAGGTAAAAAGCTGAACATCTAGTGGCGCAGCAAAGGTCTTTTAAGAGGCAAAAAAGGCACCAAGTATGAAGGAATTAGTGGAGACATTTACACGGTAAACCTTGGATAGTGCTTTCCCCTTAGCACAATTGATAGGAGAGTAAGTTTTCATCCATGTTATGTATCCTTCTGTGCTGTCAGACTCGGGAGATTTCTTATATACTGCAGTGCTTTGCAAAATTAAAAATGGACTTGTCCTATACTGAACCACCACTCATTTCAATAGATTTTTTTGTTACAGTCCAAACTACCAAAACTGTTGAGAAAATACTTCTCAATCTGTATCTACTATGATATATGAACAGTTATGCTGGTTTATTATTAAAGTTTAATTTACATTACGAAAGTATTGAATTTTTGGTCAAATCATGTTGTATATTTGGGCCACAGAATTCGAAAACTTGGTCAGCTATTGATGGGATGCTGATGTCTTAGAACAGGTAATACATCTGGAAACTGTTGGTTGCAGTTTTCTACTGTTAAACTTGTCACATGGTCTCACAGTGCACCTTCTCTATAAACTCCTTCATATCTCTTCTGAAATCTTCCAGTGTAATAAGGTGGACAAGTCAACCTCAGAGACATTTTTCAAGGTTTTTGTTTTAATTTGTGTCATTGTTTTTATTGTTTTACTATCATCAGATGCTGCATGTCATGTCATTGGTTATTTTAATAGCATGTCTCATCATGAATTTAGTTGTTAACTAAATAATTAACTCATTATCAGGTTTGCAGAAGTCCAGGTATCTATTAAATATGTCCAGTTATATTTTATGTGTACTTGTTCTTGCTTTAACAAAACCATTTCCATTTCCATAAACATTTATTTTGGTTTAATCCGACTGATCTAATGTGTGATTAATTTCTCCACAGCCAACAAATTACGCCAATCCAGTATACGCAAAGTTATACATAGATGGACAAAACTGTCGAAACTCCTTAGCAAGTGTTGATGAAAGAAGAGAACTCCTTCCAAAGAAAATAGATATTGGGATAAGGGAGACTGTGGCATAATCTGCTGTTACCTTTTATACTCTGTATAAATGTATAAAATATAAGGATTACTTTTCTATGTACCAACAGTATTATAATTGTTTTGGCATCAGCATTACCTCTGTTTTTTGTTTGATTGATTGTTTTCTGGGTTTTTCTTTTGCTGATGACTTTTGACTGACCATTTGTAAGGTATTTTTATGAAAAAGAAACTGCACTACGGTACAATTTACAACAATGCTGCTGAAATAACACACCTTTAAATTTGTTAAAATTGCAAACAACATATTAGTTTGTAGTGTGAAAATGAGCAATCTATTTTCTATGAACTTTTTTTGGTTCTACTTAATCGATGAAGATGGTATCTGCACTTTTTCATTATGTAGTCTGGAAGCTGTAGTACAGTGTGTAATTTTGTTTATTTTAAATGGTGAAAGAATGATTGAATGGTCTACTCTCTTCTTTGTGCCCATTAGAATTTCTCTTCAGATCCTGATAAAGCTAGATAACTTCTCACAAACAAACAAACTTGCTTTTAAATTAGCTTTAGGTTGCCAAGAAGTAAATGGGACTATAGAAATGAAACATCTAATGGTCTGCATGAACACAATGATTATGTTTCAGAAATTCAGTGACTGTACATGATATACTAAACATATATACCATGTAAACAAGCTTTGTATTTATTAAAACCTTATAGAACATAGTAACGATATATCTTGGAAGCTGAAACCTTACTTGCTGTGGGATGAAGCATATGAACTCCAACAGTCCTGTAGGACAGTAGCCACCCTAGAGCACAAGAGGGCATTGCCTACACATGCATTATATGTTTATTCATTTAATCACATGCATTACTTATGGATTAGTAAGTCCCCAACACATACCAAGCAGTAGGAAAAAAACCCAAACCCCAAACCTTAAGCACACACGGATGATCACAGCATTCAATTCTGACAATCACAAAGAAGTCGTACCTCTTTAGAGATATTAAAGAATACAAAACACAGCAGTTTCTTTAAATGAAGATAAACTACGATATTGCGGAGGTAAAACGTAACTAGGTTGCCTAGTAGTGAAACCTTACCTAAGCCCAAGTTTCAATAGTCTGGATTAAATACAAAAACACAGTTATCGAAAGTGAAAAGCATCAGTATCAGTTTCCAGCACTTGCTCTGACCTGGTCTGCTTTCTGTTGTTGCTAAGAGGGAAGATCTAACTTATCTTTTTTTAATTTTGATGGAAATAAAGAATACAATTTCTTTCAGGTTTGAACTGAATCGAAATATTTTATACATAACTTTAAAGGCACAAAAGACTTATTCACACATATACTGTGGAGGACTCTTCCTTCCTCTGCTAGACATGACTGACTTTTAGCTATCATAATATATTAACCTAACAGATTAAATATGTTTGTGGTTGCTCTTTATTCCCTTTGTACAAGCATTACAAAAATAACTGCTGTTTTATAAAAGATTTTTGTTGTACTATTGTGCATGCATACTACCTATTTCTAAACTTTGCCATATTGGGGCCTTTATAAAACTCTTGATTTATGTAATACTAGTGCAATTTTGCTTGAACAATGTTACGCATATCATAGACTTTTTCAGGTTCTTGTTTAAGTACATTTTTTTAAATTGAACAGTATTTTTCATTTTGGTTATAATAGTCATTTTGCCTATGTTTCTACAATGAAGTGTTAAATACTTTATAAAAGAATTGTTGACTGATTTATTTAAATGAAAAACTACATACTTAATTCAGTGTGTTGACTAATTTTTAAATTTAACTGATAAAATGAAAACTAAAGGAGAGCAAATTGAAGGGAAAGAATGTTTCTTTGTACAAGTGGCTAAATTCCTTTTCTTAATGACAATTTTTGCTTTTTATACAACTTCTATTTAAATGTTTTCGCAGCTCTGCACATGTTTGGGTAACTTAGGTGTATAGCTGTTTATTGTGTCAATAGAACTTTAAAACTATTTCATTTTCTTTAAAAATACTGTATTAAATAGTTTCATACCATACAGCTATGATTCCACAGGTTCTGCTTTTATTCCACTGACATCATCAGAGATGGATTTGGCCCTCAGTTTTTGCATAATTACAGTTGTTATGAGGCGTGAGTAGTTGGTCTTTTTGAGAGACGTTACTGTTTATTTTCTGGCAGAGAATGTTGTATCTTTAATAATTAGGTAGAACTAAATTCTAACTAGTGGGTGTACAAGTAACATGAGTTTGAAATCATTAACTCTTACACAGACCTGATGAAATTTATTTCTTGTGATGCCTGATGTTTCTTTTCAGTGAGACATTTTTATTTACTTTACACTGGCTTAAGTGTAAATGGCTTCTTTAAAAAAATTAAATGTATTTATTTTCATATTTTTTCCTATGAAATATTATTTTTATATTTTCTATGAAAAGTATATTTTCATAGAAGTACATAGAAAAGTCGATGTCAGTGGAGCTATTTCGGTATTGGATAGAATTTTGTCTTGAGTTTATTGGCAGAATTTTGATGGAGATATTGAGCTCCACCACCACCGTGCCTTCAGGATCTTTAAATTACACATAGGTGTAATAATCTCCAATAGATTTTTTGTTTGTTTGTTTTTTACTTTACCAAGGTTTTCCATAGGAACTGTTCCTCACAATCCTTTAACAGCCCCAGAATCCCCAGGCTCTGTAGCTGTGCCAAACACATAAGGAGCTGGAGAGTGAAAGATTGAGAACCTCATCAATAACCTATATGTGCATCCTCATAAGTTCAGTAAAATAATTTGGGGCAGGAAATAATATAAACTTTTACAAGGAACAGCAAAAATTTTTATTTTTTTCATTTCCACAGCCTTCTTGCTGTTATTAATGCCACAGATTCATGTATGTTTTAAGCTGACATAAGCTTAGAAGAAAAAAATTTGGATAAATGTGCTTGTATCACTGATGAAAACATCTGTCTCTTCAGGTTGTAGTTGCAAGGATTTTTGTGGTTGCTTTCCTGAAAATGCTAATGACATTTCATGTGAAATGATATTTCACTGAATTCATCAGGGTAAAATTTTTCTTCCACAGTACTAATAATTTTTCTTGGCAATGTGAAACAGTTTTTGGATTCCATAAATATCAGGTATTAAAATTATTCAGGGAAATGAAACTGCTGATAAATCTAACCCTGAAATACACTGTTCGTTTACTTTTTACTGTTAGACTAAGCAACGGTTCCAGGTTCCTGGGTGACCATGATACAGCTCTATGTCTCTTGTTGCTTTCATTACCCACATTTTCATTCAACAGAAAAAACCCATACATGTGAACTTGAAGGGTGGCATGGTGTGCTCCTTCACAAATTAGGTTTTTAAATTCTTTGGTGAATGGAGAAGGGTGATGAAGGGCTACACAAAACATATTTATTTATATATATATATATAATATGTAAAATGCCAAACTTCATCTAATTGTGTCTAATGGATCTTTTTCTTTCCACAGAGGTTTTGCTAGTATATTTATAAGTAACAACAGCGCAGTGGAGTCTCTGCCTTGTGGTAGATCTCTTGTCCAATGTGACAGTTTGCAAAAACAGTAGATCATGACAACAAAAGCTCAAAGCAACAAATTGAGATAGGTGATGCTCTTGAGCCTTTGATAAGTCATCCCATACAACTAAGATTGTCAACATGAATACAGTCCTGTTCATAAACACGCTAGGAAGCACATTTGAGAATATTTTTTTTCTGCGTTTGTTTTAATTGGTCTAACATTTCCAAGAAAACCATGGGATTTGATGTTTGCAAAAGGGAAAGCTATATAGTGGAATACCCTTAAAACTTCTACCTAAGTTTATTATCTGTCAGTGAGATTGTGAAGAAGGTCCTAATGTAACAGCAATTATTTTATTTTTATCAAGCTCTTAGTGACCAGAATCAGTGTGATCACGTATGTAATAAAATTTTGTGCAAACACATTTCAGAAAATTTGTTGCACATAGAAGTGCATAATGTATCAGAATGAAACAGTGTTTCTTCTCTTGTATCCCACTTTTTGGAGGGTGATGAGAAGATAAAGGAAAGAAATGTCAGTGATAATAAAAGGTCCTCAAGGTATTCAGTCTTAAAAATAAAGACATTTTTCATGTGAAACAAGCAGACCAACAGTGAATCTTGTCTGTCTAGCCCTGAGCATCTCTGCAAATATATTGAGGCATTTGGATTTTTTCAAGTCTTAGATGGGCAGAAGTATGGCTGATGGTGGGAATGATAATTTATCATCCTACTTCTCTAATTTATTGAGCTTACCATCTCCACATGAGTGAAATACAGATCTGATGAAAATAAAGGTTTCTAATTTAGTGCCTGTATTGTAAGATGACAAAAAGGAGGAAAGAAGCATAAAGCATCTTTTTGCTTCTCTATGCCAGCTGCACATCACTTAGCACGTGTTGTGACTCCCATGACCTCTGACAGTGGTCTTCAAAGTAGTGCTTGAATAGAGGGAACTGTCTGCTGGCCTCAAGAGGGTGCTGAATGAGTTTTTCCTGGAAAGAAGATAATGATACTACTGCCTCCACTACTGCTACTAAACCTAATAGTGATCCTTTTTTGTCAAAAAAAAAAAAAAAAAAACAAAAACACAAGATATGTGCATGTACAAAATATGTATAGTATCAGAACTGATATGTAGTTACTCCAGTAAAACCTCATTTTCACAGGTGAGTAGAAAGGAAGGCCTGAAACTGCCATGGAAACTCAACGGATATATTAATTTAGGATTACCATTAAGCTCTTTTAAAGTGAGTGTTCAATCGGGGGGGGGGGGGGGGGGGGGGAGAGATTATATAAGTTGGTCAGTGATTTTTTTTTTTTTTTTCTGAATCTTAAATAAACAATTTTGAATGTTACAAGAGCTGGCATCTGGCATCTCAAAAGTTCCAGAAAAGCTGTGCAGCGAAACAGATTCTCACTTGGGTTTAATGTCGGTAACGCACAAACAGCAATTTTGTGTCACATAAGTAGGTGTTTGATGATTCATTAGTGATAAATAGAGTAAGATAAGCACATGTAGATTCACAACAGCACTTGCTGAAGAGATGATGTGCTCAACAGGTCGGTGTTCAGCCACATGAATAGCTGAAGAGGTGGGGAGGGGGTTGCACCTGAGCATTGGGGGAAGGGGATTCCACCTGCATCGACATGGCAGGGTGTGCTGATGCATGAATCTGGTGACCTCATGTGTGAGCTGCTCCCTGGGCTGTGTAACAGCCCAGAACCTCAGTTGGACCCTGAGCATCAACCATTTTGCTCTGTCCAAAGAGCAGTAGGTGATGTTAAGGTACACCGTTTCAATTCCATCGATGACTGTAAAGTCTGGGCATTACCCACGTGGCTAATAGGGTATCCCAGCCTAAGGGTGGTGGCATCCTCGTGTATTGGGCAGGAATGAACCTTTGAAGGGCACACCATTGCTGGGTGGGAGAGCAGCCACATCTGATGGGAAAGTGGTAGCAGGAAGCATGTCAGGTGCCAGCCCTCATGTCCTACTGGTGGACATTGTCATGCACTGCCTTTTGCGGTGTTTAGAAAGCGTAACCAAGTGTCTGTACCTCTGGCTGAGAGGCTCTGGGTGCGCTGTCAGCCCAGAGATGCTTCCCCTGTGTAACTGACTGTGTCTGGGCTTGTGTGTCAGGCCCGAGTGAAACGTGTCTCCTCCCATGACAGAGCAGCCACTTGGAGCTCCGTTGGCGCTTGTAACATGTCTTACTCCAACCAGGAGGCTGCTCTTCCCATTTGTTTAGGTCAGAGGCCAGCACCTTCCCCTGAGAAACTGATGCCGGTATGGATAAACTTTCGGGGGGTTCTCTGGGGTGCGTTGGCAATGTGTAACCCACAGCCCATCCTGCTGTGTTTCACTGCCAAGAAATGGGGTACGGAGAAAATTGTGACTTTATTTGGGAGTAAAAGAGAAGGAGGTTTACACCCCTTTCCCTTTCATGAAATCTAAAAAAAATACAGTGAAAGCTTAGACGTGGCCTTATGGATACTGTGCCGCAGTGCTGGCGTAGAGACGTGCTTCCAGCGTGCGGGTACCTATAGGCAAAAGCCCTTAAAGAGGAGCTATGCCAGGTGGGGGGGGTGGGGGGATGGGTGGGGGTCTGTGTGTGTGTCTGTCTGTAATTCCTGATGATTCGCATCAGTTCTGGATTTCAGACAGTAGTTCCCAATATTAGTAAGGGTGAAGCACAGCAAATGGACCTTTGCTGGAGTTATACACTGCCACTGTGAACTTAAAATAGAAAGAAAAAAACCCAGGATTTTTATCTGTTGATTCTGAAGCTCAGATCTTGTTAAGAGCTTTGGTGTTATTCGCACAGCTGGCATCCTTGTCTGGAGCTTGCTGCCATATCGTTGGCAGACCTCATCTCCTGTGAGAGCTAGCTCCCATAGCCTACGGGAATTTGATGAATGCCTTATTCTGGATGCCTTGAAAAAGGTTGGAAGGAGGAACTTTGTGTCATGTCAGTTTGGGAGTTGCCCAATAGAAATTCTGCACACTTGGTAAAATATGATGTTAAAACAAGTATTTTGTAGATCAGGAACTTCAAACTTACAGGAGTGCAAGTACTGCAGCGAGAGTCATGTTCTTATTATGAGCTGATAGAGGTCCATAACTGATTTTCTTTTTGAAAGGAAAAGGAAGCAATGCTCAAGAAACGTTCCCGCATACTGGGAGGGGGTCTGCCACACCTTATAACAACATGTCAGAAGAGATGCCCTTGAGGAAGAATAGGCTGGTGAGAGTGAGGTGGGAAGGGGTGTCTGCCTTGTGTATCAGGTAAAGGTTGCCCTTCTCAAAGCACGTCTGTAGATCCTAAAATCTCTTTTCTCCCACCCCACCCAAAAATATAACGTGAGCACTTATCGGTGCTCATAAATGCTCTACTTTAAAAGTCTGATCTATTTGCGGCTTTTCATAGTAGGAGGTGTGTAGCATCCAGGTAGTTTTAAGACAGCCAGTGCATCCTCCACTGATCAGAGCCCATTTATTGACACAGCATAAGGTATGAAAGTATGCAGTGCTGCACTGCTGTCCTTAGTGCAGGAGCCACAATCTTCAAATTATAGTTCGTTGACAGTCATTTGAACTTCTTGTATGTGGTGGGACGATACCAGGACGCTTTGTCCAGCACAATCAGAGTGGCTGTGCAGTAAAAGCACAAAGTACTTTTTACAAAAGTAAAATTGCATGTGAGTGCCCAGGGCTGGTGTGCAGCCTGTGCTTCCCCAGGCTGAAGATCCCATGGTCTTTTAGTGGCCTTCCAACTCACTGTGGTGAGCCACCCTGGTTCAAAACCACACATCAACCCTGTAAGGTTCTGTAGTTCAATAGGCAGTCTGAAAATACAGTAACCTTCTCCAGGTTTTGCCTGTGTGTGTGTGATTGGGTTCATACATCGTACTGCCCTGATGTGTCTTATCTGACACTTCTCAGAAGATGTTAAGCCTTTGTGAAAGATGTGTGATGATTTTCTGCATATATTTAGCTATTCTAATCACCTCAAAATTCCTGAAGTCTTAATAGTTCATTGTCCCGAACAGTATTTTAATGTAGATTATTCTACAATTGTAGCTTTAATTCATTTTTTCCGTTTATTTCCTATATTGCAGGATCAGATATCTTTTCTCCCTATTCTTAATGAACATGAGTAAAATAAAACGTAATAAAATGGCTAATTTGAGATTGCTATTATATATAGTAGCAAAGTTGCGCCTGAAAGTCTTAGGTTGTCCTTTTTTCTGCTTAAAATTAAAACATTAATGTAGCTTTCAGTGATAGGTACTAAAACATCTTTATAAATATTTGAAAAGACGCTGCTCAATGAACTGTGCAAGACAGGAGCCTGACCTCGCACAACTAATTAATTATCGCAATCAGAGGAACTCCAGACAAAGTACCCTCTCCAGCAATTTGAAAGCTAATTAACATTCATGTCTTGTAAAAGTCACTTGACTTCCAATTATGATTAAATATGCAAGGTCACTGGGACACAGCAAGTGGAAGAGCTGAAAGTAATCCCCTAATACTGTGGCAACAGTTTAAAAGTAATGTCATGCACTGAAGGACTGTGCAAGAAATGGTGGTTGCATATCGTTGTGTCCCACTGTGCTACATGAAGGACCAATGGGCACACCGCCACCACCACCAGTGGTTTTTGTCCTGCTTCTGTAGACCAACAAAATGCTTAACTTGTGATTTCCAAAACTGAATCACGCGGGGCAGTTAGAGTTGTCCACAGGCCTAATCAAAGCATTGGCTACCCAATTTTAAGAATATCTGTCAAGCTCTATGACTGCTGTCATCATGCATGTTAATACAGAAGCATTAAAGGATTGAGCAGCATCTCTTGTCACTGGAAAGTTCTGATTAATCACATCTGACTGCACAGCAGTGTTCTTTGTTGAGGAGCATCAAAACTGAAACAATATTACATTACTTTTAAGGGACTATGATTAGGAGGGCAAACCCTTTTTTTATACTAAGAATTTCAACTATATTAGCATTTGTGCCTATTGCTACAAGTATTTTAAAATGTAAATAGCGTATTTCAATATTTGAAAATAACTGAAAATATTTTTTGCATATCTTCTCTCATATCTTATCAAATAGACCTTTAAATAATTTTTGAAAATTAGTATTTTGATGGAGGAATAAAATAATTTAGGTTAACAGGCACATTAATGGTAAATGAAATAGCAAAATGTTGACCACAATGACAACATAATCAAAAGGCAGCAATTATATTGTCTGTTTAAATAGCCACGTCCAATAAATACAGTATGACAGCCTGAATCTTGTCACATATTACTGTATCACATCCTATTTTTGTGGACATCGTTATTACCAGAACAATGCTGCAGTCCACCAAGGAGAAAAATGTTGAGGTCAGTCACCCCACGCTCGTTGTCACCCCGCTGTGGTTCACTGCTGTCACATCAGCCGGGATCAAGCCATAACCTGTGAACACTGAAGCTCCATGTGGATGCTGCGTCAAGTGTGTTTATTTGTACAGCATGATGTAAAATATGAAAGTTCACTGAAGATGACACTTCACGCTGAGATGTGCCCGGTGACTCCCCAAAGGGGTGGGGGGAGGAAGCATTACCCTTCACTGGGACAAGGAGCAGTTAATTAGTCCATCAGGAAAGAAGATGGCTCTTGTCCTAATAAAAGCAACAGTTACGTCTCAGAGGAAGAGAAACGATGCACTTCTTAATTAAGAACACTACCTACACAATGTTATAACAGCAAGTTTTGGAGAGCAAGATTAAATCTGGGACAAGCCTTTGGGGGACCTGCAAAATATGCTTGGCTATAGGAGCAAGTGTTGGGTACTGAGAAGGGACTGTCCCCAAAGGTGCCACTTCAGAGGTTTGCAAAAGGATGGAGACTCCAGGAGGTGTGTGGAAAGCTATGGGCGAGTTACCTAAAATTAAAAAAAAAGAGGAGAAAGAATGAGACTATGATTTTGGGGTTTTGTTAGTTTGCAACTACATGGTCTATTTGGAATGTTGGCATTATGAAGAAACACTTCTGTTTAGATTTTCCCTTAGCTGACTGGAGCTTTGAGGAAGCTCAAGGTACAAGATAACAATCAGGCATTCCATGCAGGAAGGTATGACAAACCATAAATCAGATGATTAATACCTCCTAACAGTTGCCTTGGCTTCACAGAGCACCCTAGAGAGGCTCCACAGAGCACCCCAATAAACATCCACTATGATGTGTAAGCCCTGTAAGAGACTCAACGCACGCATCGAGAGAGGACTCAGTCTCCTCCCCTCCTCTGGCAATCTTGAAGGTTCCACCAGCAGGCTGAACTATCCCAGAGACCACACTTGAACCCTGAATACCTCCAGGCACTCTTGTTACAATGATTTTGTGATGTGTCACTTTCTGTGCAAGGGTGACAATCGGAAAGAATAG
The DNA here is from genome assembly GCF_023634085.1 of Falco cherrug. Lineage (NCBI taxonomy): Eukaryota > Metazoa > Chordata > Aves > Falconiformes > Falconidae > Falco > Falco cherrug. The sequence continues at coordinate 37,562,704 of NC_073704.1, read as the reverse complement.
TGGCAGGATGTGCAAGGGCAACTCAGTTCATAATTAGGTGTCCCAGATTCTGCTGCTTGCAGATGAAAAGTACCAACGGCTTTCCAGTGTGGCAAGGTGAAACAGAGCCATACCCCAGTACCTGCCTATTTACAAGTCAGTTTTGGCTAACAGGGTATTCTGTTTCAAGGTACTCGGACTATTTAAACAAGAAAAGTAGGTTAGCCAGGAAATCACATGATGGAGTTTATATAGTAAAAGAATTAGACAGGTTTCTTTTAGTTCTTGTTTTCACCCATTTTAGAGAGTATCTGTGTTTATCCAAAGTCTGTAGGACTCAGTTGCCAGCAGCATCTTATTTGTTGAACTGTTTTCATCCCTTTCCTTATTCCTATTCCAAAGTACTCAAATGCATTTCTATTTCTTTAATGTTTTTGTAGTGTTTTTTTACTTCCTACTCTCTATGAAGCAGTTCACTGGCAGGTTGAAAAAAATCAGGGAAATTAACTGGTTTTCCATGGATACAGGTAATTTGTAATAGAGTTCTTTGTACACAAATGTTCTTTTTATTTTTACTTATTATATTTTTAGAGTTTGAGTTACAATTTAAAAATGTGTGATGTTTTTGCAAGGTTTGAATGACAGAAAAACAGATTCATGCTCATTACAGATGACAGAAACCCTGTAGACAGTGCTGAGGGAAGGAACTATTTAATTAAGAATAACAAATACAGAATCACAGGGCTTGACAGGACCTCAGGGGGCCTTCTTGCCCTCCATGCTTCCCAAACAGCATCAGCTATAGCTAAGGCAGCCTCTATAAGCATTTCTTCAGCATTTTTGAAGAGTGACAAAGATGTCCTTAAACAATCAATTTCAGCACTTGCTGTCCTGCGGTTTGGGTTTTTTTTGTTTCTTTTCCAGTCATGCATATGTGTCTGTTTCCATTACTGAAGTTTTAAGCTGCTTGTCCTGTCCATCGTGGACAAACCATATGTCTTCCTACAGCCTTTAAGAAAACGAAGAGTTAAAATGAAGCAAGGAAGTTGAACCCATTGTGGTGTGCACATCTTGGTCGTGCTCCACATCTCAAGAGCGTGGAGAAGCATCTCTATCCAAAGTATGGGTGGCAGCACAATGACCAAAGGTGTTGTGTTGTCCTCTTTCACTGCAGCTCTGGACCTTGCCTGGTATCTGAAGATGTCAGTGGGTGACATGGGACTCATGGAGCTGCTTTCTTTTCTGTCTCCTCCTTACAGCAGTCCAAACGAACACAGAACTCTAAATGGTCACTTCTTTGCTTGTACATCTTACTCTGTAAATGAGGACATGCATTAATCCCTTGCTGATGCTAGGCACAATCTGTAAGAAACTAATTCTCAAGCTGAAATGACACTGGAGCAAATATCTTCATGTTTCAGCAGAAAAACCCCAAGGGTATATCCATACCAAAAAAAGGCAAAAGGTAATTTTTCTGCAAATCTCAGGACATCAGAGAATCACGTAGACAGTATCTAATACAGCCAATGTACCTAATATAATTGCATCTATACCTGTAAGAACAAGACTTGGTCCTACAAAGAATTAGTAATAATTTCTGCCAGAGAAAGCTCTGAGCTTTGTTGGTTTGAAGGAAGGTCTCTGCTGCCTTGCCTGTCCTGCCTCATTCATCTGTTGAAGCACCAGGTAAGTAATGCAGGTAATGAATCAGGAACAGCAATAGTGCAGCAAGACGAAGTGTCAGAAACTGAAATACTAACTATGACATTTAGAGTGTCTTGAACAGGGTTGCTGAAGGAAGGGCATAGCTAAGCTGTGGGGCTGGAACGGGTCAGTGATTAAAAAAACAACAGCTACGGCTTTGCAAACTTCTCACCACAAAGAACAGCTTGAAGGGTCTGCAGAGCCCTTCATCAGAAAGGACAGAGGCGTGCAGGTGAGTCTGGAGTCCATGGGATTCATTTAGAATCAGGTAAGTGACATTTGGTGACGTTCAGGGTAGAAGTATGTTTTTGTTTAGTTCTGAGGCTTTGTTTTTGATCAGTTGGGATAGATATTTACCACACAAATTACCAAGGGTCGTTGTTGCAGTCTCCATCACTGGAAATCTTTACATCAAACCTAAATGTTTTTCTAAGCAGATAACAGTGTAATTCAGCCAAGGATTAATCCAAGTGTTTCTTACATTATACAAGGGCTCACTTTAGAAGTTCAGGATGTTCAGGCCATGGTGACTATGATTCTGTGGGCTCGTTACAAAAACAATTCATAAGTGGTTGAAAACCTTCCGAGAGGTACAGCATTCACCATGCGACCTGCCAACCCAACACCAGAAACATTTGGGTTTGTGTTTCATTTCAAACCAGTACCATTTCATTTTCTCGCATAAAAGTCAAGGTGATAAGCTGCAAGTCACATACTTTACCCATGGAACAGGCTGCATTTAATGGGCACGACATTATTCAACTGTATTTTGAATGCAGAGCCACAGGAACGCATGTGATTAAGTTGTCTGATGATACTCGTAACATCAGCCAGAAAGCAATGATGTGCTCCATTTGTAGTTCCCGAGATGAGTGAGCCCATTAACACTTTAGCACCAACGACTGATGGTAAGTACAAGTGCAGATCCTCTGGCTGCAGAAAAGAAGCCTGAGGAAGAGCAATCTGTAGTATTTACTGAGTGCGCTGGGGCTGCTGGTGGTAGAAAGCCAACAAATACCCCAGGACTTTGGTGCACCACTGAACTCTGCTTAGTGTGTTATATTTAAGAATTGGCTGTTAACCTTCAGGAAAACAAATAGCATTGTGTTTGTCCAATTAGGGGAAAAAAAAAAACCCCAAAACATTTGTATTACTTTTCCTATGTAACTGATACTAACTGAATTTTTCATTGGGTTCAGAGACTCAGGCCGTAAGGCAGCTGGAATAAAGCTGAGGCTTTCTCTGGGATGGTGGCTCAAAATAGCTGCTGGCCTGTCATGTTCCCAGGTCATCTAGTGAGGTGGGTGGGGTTTTTGTTTGGAGTTCCCCTCACCCCCATCCCCTCCCCCAGCAGTCAAGCCCGCTCGCTCCGTGCTAAAAAGCAGATTTCAGAGCTCAGAAAAGAAGGCAAGATGGGTGAATCTGGGTACACAGAGCAACCCCAGGAAGGCCCCACCCACACTTTTCCTTCAGGAACGGGGGAAAACATCCTTCTGTGTCTATGCTGTAGGTGTATAACGCATTAGATCTGTTCTGTGTAACCACAAGGATCACACCCTTTGTCTCTTCAGCTGGTTTCGACAGCCCTTAACTTACACTCCAGTCCCCCCCCTCTCAGCCTTCACTCTGGCCACCACTCTCCCTGTCTCCTGGCCCCGAGGAACTGAAATTCTGCTGTTTCTCCTAGTTAAGGCTTTTGCGTCCGTACTGGCTCCCACCGCACGCTGACCTCTGCTGGGATCAGTCGCGGGAGCTACTGGGGACGGCTGGCTCGCTCCCCTCGTAAGGAACAGGCTGCTTATGGTTTGCGTGCAGAGATACGTATTTTCTCCAAGGCAATCAGGGGATCATGGTAACCTTACAAATTAATTGAGTTCCTGAAGTGGTATTTTGAAAGAATACACAGGGAAATGGAAGTTTATGTTAACAACCACATGTTGCATTTTGGTTTTCATTGCTATGACTTCATAGGAATTGTTCCCATTGAAAACGCTCTCTGACCTAACCTACAGCTGCCTTACAAAGTGCCCCATGATCCTACCTTTTCTCCTGTCATTTCAGTTTTGAATGCTTTTAAGTGTTTTCCACACCCATTCTGCATGCCAAGCTGGGGGGAACTTGGCAGCAATCACCACAGAGTTGGACCTGCTTTACTTGACATTGCTCATGGTGCTACTTGGTTTCGTGTTTGAGTATCAAAACACACTTATGTAGGTATTTCTTGTGTCGGTACAAGGTAAGGTGACACTCATCTTTTTAAGAATTTTTAGGAATTTCAGAATATTTGGGGTTATCATGCCACAGAAACACATGGGTGACTTCTGAAATCCAGGCATGTAGGCAGGAAACAAAATTTCTGGGTTTTCATAGCCTGGTCCCACATAATTAAATTTTTAATAGGAAATGGACATGTACATAACCTGCTCTTTAAGAATGCCCTGAATTTCGAGTTTGCCAGGAACTAAGCAGTTGTCATGGTATAAGTAACATGGATTCAGAGTACACAACACCGTTGTTTGTGGTGCTTTCCTTAGGCTATGCCAAAGAAAAATGCCACCCATACGACTAAACAGTCTTGCTCATAAAACATAACAAGTGTCCAATTTTAATCTAATCTGCTTAACTATTTTATCAACATGCTTTGAGCTGATTAAATCAGTTTCTTTATGCTCTAGGATTTAAAATCCCATCTCTGAACGTTTTGTGTGTGAGCTTGGAGTTCACCACCCAGCATGTGTGAGAATGTACAGTGGAAATTATATACTGATCAAAATTCTGTGTAGCAAACCTACTTCTTAATGATAGATATTTTTTTTAGGTTCACTGTGCAGTCAGGGCACATGAGATGTTTTTTTTTCCTGAACCAAGTTTCCTGCTGAAGGTAGCAGTGTAGTTTGCACTAAAGCATAAATCTGCAGTCTGAAACCCTTGTAAGAACACACAATATGGCTATTGAGAGTACTGAAGTGAAAAAACTGAAAAATTATGTTTTAAAGTGCTTGTAAAACCCCGTTGCCCTATGGTTTGCTGATGTGTACATGTATCATCTTGTTTACTTTCAATTTTTCAACAACAATAATAATAATGTCAATGTAATGAACATTATTTGGACACTGCTGATGGGCATCTGGATGTGAAATAATACCCACAGGCCAAAGGCCAAAAAGTAAGGAAGTCTATCACCCTCTCAGAGCGGCACCATCTTCTCCACAAAGCCTTGAGAAAAAATTATTTTTCCCACATACACCCCGGGACTCCCTGTGATTTAATGCTGCAAGTAAACAGGCTCTTTTGTGCACTGATGGAGCTTTTTGCTATCCCATAATTAGTACTGCCCGAAAGGGAGAGATTGGCAATACCCAGACTCCTGGAGCATAGGCTGGTCTTGGCGAGGAGCACTCCTATACAGACACTAAAATTTCACAGAAAAGAATTTCAAACTAATTCCACATGCTTTCCACTTTCCCATCTTCCTCATTCTTGATAGCTTTTGCTGATGAGAATATTTTATACAATTGAAGTGTATTCAGAATAGTTTCACGAGGAAAACACGTTGATTTAAAGTGGATGTTTAGATTTAACCGGGATGACAAGATATAATCTGCTGAAAAAAGGAAAAACCTAGTTCTTGGGAGACAGAGAGAATTTAATTAACTTGAGTTACATCACTTACCACTGTATTCATGGATCCTGATTCAATTCTCTTTGACATACCTTTTAAAAAATCCATTGTTATGGAAAGTGCAGCTTCATTACTAAAAGTCGTTCTGAGTTGCTGCTTTTCTCTGCTACTTTTAAGTTCAGTACAGATGTGACAGGGAGCCCTGCTCTGTTCCTGAGCCCAGGGAACCTGGGTTGTCAGCTGAAAGCAGCACGAGGTCGTTAAATCTGTGTCCCTTCTTTTACACCCATTCCGCCTCCTGGCATAACCAAATGGCTTTTATCCTCCTTCAGCAATCCAGATCCTATACAAATGATAATGTTTTATATATATTATCCATTCATGAAGGATAATTAGTTTTGCCAATGAGCTCCTGTGTTCAGCAACTCTTCTTGTCCTTGCTGTCAATCCTTTGACACCAGTGTGCAGCTTGCATTGCATTACATTATATTATATGATGTTATATGATGTTACATTATATCATATAGTGTTATATTACATTATATTATATTGCATTATATTATATTGCATTAGATTATATTGCATTATATTGTATTACATTATATTATATTACATTATAATATCTTGCAGTTCTTAGCTGATATTTTGAGTAGGTTTCCTCTGATTTAATTTCCTACGCTGTTTACCATGTAGATACAGCTGGGAAACATGGTGTCATCACTTAATAGGGAAAGACAATGCATAACAAAAATTTTGCCTTACCACCTTACCCTTTTTTCCATTGGACTGTATATGTCCTACCCATGGAACTACTTTCCATGAATAATATGAACTATGGTCACAAATCCTGGCCTACCGGTACCACTGCTGGTTGTGGCATAGCAGACGATAGAGCAATGTAAAGACACAGCTGGTGGCACTCTCACATAGAGAGTTAATTATACCTAATGAACCCAGTGAGGTGGAAAGCAAAAATCCACCCACTCCCCAGTTTAGTTCTCCGTGGCCCCGGTAAATTGTTCAGTAAAACTATTAACTGAGGAATAAAGGCTGCAGGAGGCCGCTGTTAATGGCAGGGCATTGTGAAATGCATATAACGCTCCTCTTGCTTTGCTATTGTTCTTTCTTTGTCTACAAAAGTAAGTTGGGGTGAGGCAATTCTTGCTTTTGTGTCTGTGAACCCTGACTGTCCTACGGCACGTCTGGCTGCTGCTGAGCGATGGCTGAAAGCTATGAGCGATGGAACCCAGGCGCTCTAAGAATGAGCCTCCCCGCCCCCAGAGCCATCTCCAACCCTGGCACATTTTTTCTCTGTCTAAAACCCAACAGGAGCGTTCGTGAAATGGAAGAGGAAAAGCCAAACCACGGCAATGAAGCAAGTGCCGGTTTTCAAATGCTTTTAGCAACTTTTGGAGGCCTGGCTCGTCTGTGCCCCATGCACCAGTACCTCCCAGCCTCACCTGTGACCGTGGCCACCATCGCCGAGGTGACAATTCATGTGCCTGTGCCCGCTGCTGGTGCGGGAAGGTAAGCTGAACAAACCTTCCTGTTTGGAGCAATAATGCTTGTGACTCTGAGGCATACTTACAGCAAACATCTCCTGTGCCAATTCAAAAGTGCCAGTCTTCGCTGTTTAATGAACTGAAAAAGCTGTTTATTGCTTTCTATACATGAGTGTCTCAACGCCGTGCTTTAATTAACTGTGTCGGGCTTGGCTGTCATTCGACACAGGTTTTATTGGAATAGATGTTAAATCCCGTCTTTCATAACTGTGTCTTAAACGCATCTGTACTGAACTCTTTTAAGTAATAATTAGTTTCCATTAGCTGTCTTTTATTCATTTCCCATTTGCTCATGGGCAGCCCCACTGAAGTCCAACAAAGCTTTCTTACACAATGACTTCTCCCATCTCCTTGGCTGGGGCGAGGGATGCTCTGGCCCAAACTTGTTTGCTCCTCTCCTGGGAAGCACGCCCAGGGCTGATCTGCACAAATCCAGTTGTCTTCTGGGGTTACTGCAGCTCCCTCAAAGTCATCTTATGCCGGGGAGACCTCCCCAGTGACTCCCATGGCAGCAGTGCGATGTCAACCCTGGGTGCACCTGAGGGCTTGCAAGCTCTTGCAAGGGTGTCTCAGTCTTGCAAAGCCACTTTTTCCTCCTTGCCATGTCTGGAGGTCTATAGCTGTCTCCTCTGCATCTTCCTCTGTTCCCTCCATGCATGACCAAGCGCGGGTGCATTGCCCAAGCATGCAGCTGCTGCAGCATCCCAGGTGAGCAGTGGGTTTTGCCTCCCAGCCACTTCAGGGCCCCATGCTTTTCCCCGCCACTGGTGTGTCCTCCTGGCTGTACTTCATCACATGGGATGTCATTTTTCTGGATTGCCAGCCTGATTTAGTCAAATGTTTACCCACCACCGTAATATTTTATATTCCTCTTTATAAATGTCAGGTTAGAGCTTTCTAATTTTACTGTTGTAGATCCTTGGAGAGTTTTTGGAAGGGGAAAGGATATGTTTCTCCATGGCTTTAGCTGCTGGAGGTGGCACGTCTGAGCTGCTGCCCTCTCCCCGAGCCTCGTCCTGAGGACAGGCAGTGCTCTCTGAGGAGCTCCCAAAATACCATGCTCTTCACAACCCACGGTACAGTCCCCTGCAGGGCTCCGGTCCCACCTTCCACACAGAGCAAGGATGCTTGTTTATCCACTAATAGAGACGCTGAGATGCCTTCTTACTTCCGTGTTTGTTTGTCTTTATTTTTCCCTTCCTGTTAGCATTTTAGACACTTACTGTTATTTGTCAGCTAATACAGCTCGGCTTTTTATAGTTTAAGCAAGGTGGCCAATTTCCTCTTCATGTCTCTTTGTTAAATATTTAAGAGCACTTAGAATCCAGCCCGATGCTCTCCTGTACGTGCACTAGATCACTCCCAAATATGTATTGTCTTCTGTAGGACACAGGCTGGAACACCTGCCCTCCTGAGACCCCAGCATCCCAGCCCACCACTGCCTGCTCTTGGGTAGGAAGGTGCTCAGATAACAAGGTAGGAGGATACTGAAGGGGAAATCTTCTCCCTACCCCACCAAAAAAAAAAAAAAAAAAAAAAAAAAAGCAAAAAGCACATTATGTCTGACCAAATGACCAAAACCTGCTGCAGATTCTGGTTTTTTTCATTTAATGGTGACATGAGTCAATGCACACACCTAAAAATGTCCTCAAGGGCTTTCGTCTCAGTGTGAATTCATGGTTTAGGGGGTCTACCTACATTAACATTACAGCTCTCTAAATAGAGGATTAGAAATTATCAGAATAAATTTGCCCTCGCAGGGGAGACCCAGATGGTAGGTTGTAAGGAGAATATTTAATGTGCAGCAATGTACATTCCAATGCACCATGATACTGTCACTATTGTAATTGTACTTGAAGTTTTCCCATCATTTTTAAGTTCTTTTGGGAGATGCTATGAGACTCATCTTTCTGTATAATGATATTTATTGATGGAGATAGTTTGAACTACTTTGAAAGTGCCGTGCATTTATATTTACCATTTAATTATTGCTACTTTCTCATGCCTTTGGGGAATGATCTATTTCAGTATTCTTATGATGTCTACTGTGAACTTAGTTATTATTACTCATAATAGAAAAAACAACAAAAGAAATTTAGTTGTTCCTTTTTGTCTTTATTATTCTAGAAGTGACCAAATGCGCACAGCTGGTGGCTGTTTATGCTGAGGAGCCATAACACAGACTGCCTCCAAGATCTCACCTAGAAAGATGGTTGAGAAGCTGTCAAAATGGTTCATTTAGTGAGGAGATGAACTACTTGTGGGAAAACCTTGCCGCTGAATGGTTTCCTGTAAAATCCTAACGGCAGATGTGTGGATGTTTGGCCCTAGTCCAAAGGGCACACATCCTAGAGTCGGGACCAGGCGTATTTTGACACAACACATTAATGCTAATGGGAGGGTAGGGATGGTACATTTTATACACTTTCTGAAAAAAAAAGTAATAATTCTCTGGCCTAGGTGCAGGTGACTTAAGAAAAGAGAAATTATTCTTCTTTAAATTTATGTAGGAAGTCTGTCCCCTGTTCCAGTGAAAGTGGAGCACAATTTGCAGGTACCGGCTGTAACATCCTCGTGAAGGGGCAGCCAGCACCGCTGCCTGCCATCAGATTGCACGGTCTTTGCTAGGACAGGTGTGGACCAAGGAAAAGTAATAGCTCCGAACACCACCCTCTCTCTCACAGCTGAAATACATGGGGTTTGTGAGCTCTTCCTCCCTTGCCAGCATACATCATGTTTTCTTCCCCCACGCTTACACTTCAGTAATGCTTTCAATATCGTCCTCCTCTTCCATATATTACTTGTTTTCATTTCTCTTGCTGCGTTCCTGGTATAAAATGACCAACACTTGCTCAGTATTCACCTACCTCCACCCCCACCTTCCTTCTTTGGCCCCCAAGCACACTGTAAAACCTGTATAACCAGTACCTCCCCACTGTATTCCCAAATGCGCCTGGGACCTAAGGGTGCTCCATAGTGCTGCCCTGGGGGGTGGCTGTTCCCTGAATGCTGCCTGCACCCTGCTTCTCCCCAGCCCTCCCCTGCACCCTCTGCGGGGACTGCGCAGCGGCGGAAGCTCAGTGAGGATGGGGGGCTTTCTCTTCCCCCAGCCATGGCATCCCTTTGCTTGCCCATGCTGGTCTGCATCCAACAGTAGGAAGCTCTTAAAGCACAATATGTCTCCATTGAAAAAAGGGCAGTTTGGTTGTTAACAAAGAAGCTAATCTCTCCACCAGTGGGAAAGTGCATGGATGGGTAGTGGCTCTTCTTGAAGATAAAGGTGGAGGAAAAGCAGTGCTGCTTCTCCATACAACTGTGCCTGCATCCCGGCTGCAGGAGAAGGGATTTGTCACGCACGTCCCCCAGCAGTGGCCACTGGAGTACAGGCTGTGCTGCCATCACAGCTGCATGGGTGCCCATCGTGTGATTCCTCAAAGCCACCCTTGCCCTCCTGCCCGGACTCTTACCCTCATTCCTGCCTCCCTTGCAGCTCCTAGCCCAGGTGGAAAGCCAGCTGCCAGGCCAGCGCTGGCTGGTTTGATCTATTTTCAGCAACTCCCGTGTAAGGTGTAAATGCCCTTTTGTCACACAATGCAGTATATTAAGCAGCACCAAGCACTGCAAAAGCTCAAGATGCATTTTGATCTAATCCCTCAACAGGAGTACAAAAGTCGGTGCCTACCTGCGTGCATAACGCTCTCTTTGATCCTGCATGAGGCCAGAGCCTGGCTCTATCCTGCCTCTCGCAGCAGAGCCAGAGATGAGGTGCTCCACTCCAAGCCTCCTTGCCCGCCTTGGGCAAACCAAACCATGGAGCAGGTTATTCATTTCTCAGCTGGATGGAGCACAGAGCTCTCAGGAAACCATTTGCTGCTGTTTGGGGTGAGCCCATTTCTCCTCTTCCAGGGGCCGCTGCAGGGCTGGCCCACGCCTTGGCTCAGCCTCTCCCTGCTGCTGCCACAACGCTGTTTCGGGGGGTGTGTGTGTGTGTGTGTTTATTTGATTTCTTTTTCTGCAGCAGCCCAGCTGGAGACATAAGATAATATCCAATATAATTAAGTACTGCTCACAATACAGCCCCTGCTCTGAGACATCTTCAAGGGGAGGTGCGCGAATGGGAGACCTGAATGTCAGAAAGCTGACAGCTGAGGCGGACATGGGAAGAATTATAGGCATTCAACAAACATTAAAAGGACAATAACATACTGGCTTATGGCTATTTATTTTTTATGAGCGACTTTGGCAGTATTTTGTTTGAAGTTTTGATGGCCATATGTTTTCCAGGGAGGCACAGCGCTTTCCTCTGTTTGTAAACTGTGCTATAATTGAAATTGAATTTTTATGAAATCTATGTGAAATATGATAACACATTAAAATACTCTCCTTTGGAGAGTTTCCTCATTGATTTTTGTTGCATTAAATTTGTTTACACATCAAAGGAAAATATTGCATTCTGCCTGTCTTCATTTCAGTCACACCCTTCCTTTTGTTTCCCAGAGACTACACATGGCAAAGCAAAATCCCCTCTGTTCAGAGCTCTTCCAGAACTTGCACTTCTTGTAGCGAAATGATGCTTTACGCTATAATTGGCCTTCTTTCTCCCATCTGCTTAGCAAACCAGGAACTTTACGTTATCTTTTTCTTCCTTCATCTTTTCAGCAATTCAACTATATTTATAAACCGGGACCAATCCCACCCTACTAAAAATATACGGGATTTGACGGCTGACTTTGCTAGGATGGGGATCAGCCTGCAGAAGTATCTGCTATGGACAAACTGTGTAGCTGGAGTAGACACAGTCATGGCTCGGTTCACTTTAGAGGAGCTGTGCTGATTTATCTCAGCATCTGTCCCTGGAAAAGTTTTTTGTTATGGCAGAAATCATTCTAAATTTAACCAGCATATTTTATCTTGGGCTTCTCAGATGTTGCTGTAAAGAACTGAGATTTCTTTATTTTTTGGGTGTGAAAATGCCATGTTGTATATATGTGTGTGGAACCACTTTTTATGCTATTGAAAAGTGTATGCAAAGAACAGGAACGGTGTGGGTGACAGGAAAGCATTAGCTTATTTTTAGCTCGTTACTAAGGAAAGTCTTGCAGAGTGAATCCATCTTAATGACCAAACTAAATGGAAAGTATTCTTAGGACTGATAACTAGATTTATGATGATAAACCATTCCTTGCTTTGCTCACAAAGCTCCTTGTCAGAGCATCAGCGCTGTGATAAGGCTGGTTGTATTCTCCAGCCCAGGCTGTGTGTGCGGCGCTAGGACAAAGGCCCATTTCAGACACAAAGGAAATGATCTATTTTGATGTTTTTCTCTGTCAGGGTAGGGATAATAGCTAAGTGCTATCACTAGCGCCTGTTGGATTTGCCTCTGAGTTAAAGCTGATCTCTAGCCAAATCTTAGTTTGGCTTCTCCCCTGCTAGTTGCAAAATTGTCCTCTTTTTAATTCTTCTCCTTGTGTTTGACTTTCTTTTTCCTCTGTTTTCAGAACACAAGATGTGCTGTACTTGGCTAGACCCTGGGATCCACCCAAGCTGACCCAGCGCCCTACCCGCAAAGCCTCCCACCACTTTCAGACGTCCTCCCTGGCAGAGGTCCACAGGGTGGTGGGAGGCACCCACAGCTGTCTGTGATGCCTGGAGCATGGGGCTGCATTGCCTTCGCTAGCTTTGCTTCCATGGTGGGGCTACAAATGCTTTTACCGATGACAAAAATTATCTGACTGCTGTTAAAATGCAGCAGTAGCGTAGGCCATGATGTCAGCAGGCTACTTCACACATTTTCTCTTCGCTTTTCTTTGCTGTGGTTTTCCTGTGGTTAATTTTTTCCATAAAAAAAAAAAAAAAAATAATAGAATAGATTAAGACAAAGGGCATCCAGAGAAGAAGTGGCTGAGGTATATCTATGGGACCACCTTCTCTGACTGAGATGAACATCAGCTTGTGATGCAGTGATGATGGCTTGTAAGGATAGAATGTGAATTACATAAAACCATGTGGTTTCATCACTTGGATGCTGAGGTCACCACTGAAATGGCTGTCAGACACTGAGAGGAAACAGTTCCCATTTTAAGGTAAGTTATATTTGCAATAAGAATGAGCTTCCAAAATGTCCCTAACATTTACTGCTGTGAAAGTCCCTTTAAGGAATGGCAAAGGTAACACAGACACATGTTTAATTGATTTATTAATTGCTACTTATCTATTATTTTAATTAATGTGCTACAAAAAGGTTGTAAGGAGGCAAGGTAAATTGATACTAATTTTCTAATCACTGTGTCTTCAAAGCCTAAATTTGAACCCAGTGCCCTCCATGAATGCCATGGTTCACTGGTCCCAGTAGTGTCTTCTTCGTCTCTCCTCCTGCTTGTGTGTGGCAATGTGCCTAAGGAGAGAAAATTCAAGATCTGGGGGTGCCAGATATGAAATTTATTGCAAAGCCTGATACAGACTGTGGTAACAGTAGCCAACCTCTTTTTCCATCCACAGGCTGCTGGTCTAAAGGAGGAAACTTTGCTGCACATCTGTGGGGAAAGATGCATGGATGATTGTCCCACATGTTATGAAGAAAAGGTGAGGTCTGCTGCTCCAGACTGACTGCTTGGAAGGGTGGAAATAGAAGTGGGAACTGTATTTTAAAGCTAAGCCGTGGCTTTCACTGAATACAAGGTGTGACACAGTGCCCCAGCAGGTGTCCGAATATGTGAAAGTTCGAGGAATTTATATTCCTAACCCTTAGAGTCATTATTAAAAAAAAGGAGAGCGAGAGAGAGACAGAGAGAAATTTGAAATTATTTTCTGATCTGACAAAACTGGATTCTTTCACTGCCATGCATGCTAACCAGAGCACCAGCTCTGCTCATACCTATCTCTGTCTCCCAGGGCAGATGTGGTGGGACCCCAAACCAGCTCAGGCTGGGATGAGTCTGCACTTGTCTCTTCCTAAGCTTGCAAGAAAGAGCAGAGTGCTTTAAATTTTTTTAAAAAAGCACAAAAATTCTTTCCCCCCCCCCCTAAAGTTCAAATTTGTCTAGTTACCTTCTAAACCAAGAACAGAACCTCAAAGAAATGAGCTGAGACAGAACAATAAAAAAGTGTTTCTGAGCATCTCCTGCCTCCCCTGGCGTGCGCTTGCAGGTCCATGCTGGCTTGTGGGATTTGCTTTGGTTAAATCTGAGTTTCTGAGCTGCAGCAAAATGAGCGGTCCTCTCTCTCATCCCCAGGCAGGTTTATTTGCTCATCTCCTCTGAGGCCAGGCTGCTGGCTGCTTTACTGCAGCTTCTTATTGCACCAGGCTCCCTGCCTGAAATTTCCCCCTTCCATGCCCCTCCATGCAGGTGACTCCAACATGCCACCCCTTGCGCTGCCTCCCCACCTCTGTACACGTGGGCCTGCTGGCTCTGCTCTCTCCTCTACTGGCTTCCAAATAATATGGAATAGAAACAAATTGAAACCACAACCTGACAAAGTAAAAGGAAATACCGTGAGTTAAAGCTAACACAGTGTTGTAAGCAAAAGGAAAAGAGAAAAAAAAAAAAAAAAATAAAGAAAAATTGGCAAGAGAAAGTGGAGAAAAAGAGCCAAGAAAAATCCATAAAACAATGGCTAGGCATGTTTGGAAGATGTCGTGGTGCCCTGGCTGTTGTGAGACCAGGTAGACGGGCAGGTTGCAATAAGGAGGAAACCACCATTTGTGTGTGTGCAAGCAGAACTCTGAAACAGCTCATCGTAGCACCTCCTCCTGTGACTAATTATTAAATAAACCAAAAAGAATTGCTGAGTATAACAGAGCACTGCTTCACCCTTCCGTGTGTTAAAGCCCACAGGTGCCAGGCTGTTAAACCACACAGAGCCCTTGGCGTGGTGACGCCTGCGGAAAGCTGGGATCCCCCTCACACAGACACCCCCGTGCCAGGTGGCACTGCAAACGCCTCTCCTCTTTCTTCCACAAATTGTGACCATGCCATGAAGATAAAAGAATAATCTGTATTTTGGATGTGGGAGGGGGTGGGGGAGCAGAGGTTGGAAGTTTTCCTTCCATACAGATTGTGCGTGTGTGTGCACGCGCACATGTACATAGCTGCGTGTGCACATGCAAGTATGTGTGTTATGCATATCAATATTAAAAATGTATAGATATGAGTCAGTACATGGATTAGCTGTATTAAATGTAAAGATAGACCTTCCATTTACCAAAAATGATGCCTATTTTTTCAGGGTCACCTCCATAGCACTCGTTCCCATTCAGGAGGAAGTGGCAGCCGCAGGAAGGACTTGTCCTGAGCGTTTTTATGGGGTCCCCAGTGGTTTCCAGCACACCACCCTGGATGCTCTGCCTGCCCCATGCCTTTCTGGAAGCCAGGTGAACCCTCAAGAGTCCCTTTTGGGTTATCGAACATCCGCTGTATTAGATGCATAAAGTATTTTCTTCATGCTTAAGTGAAAAACCTCATTTGGTGGAGTTTGGGCACCTAATTCTTACGAACCTCAGTGAAATGAGTGGCTCTGAGCCACAGACGTGTCGTACTGTGCTTCAGATACCACAGGAGAGTCTGCCACGGCATTGTAAATATTCATTTTGAAAAGTAATAATTTGCTTATCCAATGACAGCTGTTCTAGGGGTATTCCACTACTTCTGGTGATATGCTTAGATTGCAGTTTGAGCTCCCAGCACCCATGGGTGGGCATGTGGGCAACTGGGGCAGGCGTTTGGATGGGAACAGGAGCCCAACCTGTGGGTCAGTATGGATGTTAAAGCAGGATCAGTGCCGAGCACCAGGATGATCAGAAACCAGCATGTTCCCTGCAGGAAACTTGGCATCCATTAATTACAAAGTAATGTTAGACTGAAGAGCCATATAACAAAAATAGCAATAGCATACAATTTAGGAAACAGTATTTCACAAGTGGATTAATTAGCTAGTTACATTGTGGATGATAGGAAATATATGGCTGGTTAGTTTTAGCATAATACAAAGTAAATGTAGACGCTAATAAATAGTTATGCATTTCTGCCAAAACATTGATGTTAATTGTAGATTATGTGATATACTTGTTAAAATGAAATCTATAATGCATGAGCTGTTTTTCTGTTAATTAAACATATTGCACAAAGTATTTATTATGTTAGGTCTCTATTTATAAAGAGAATAAAATGCAATAGCTGACCAAAATTTTCCCATGATTTAAGTGAAGACAGAAACACTGCACTATACTATGAATACATTGTTGAAATTATTTTTTTTTATTTGTTCCTGTTTTGTTTCTAGGTGTCTCTTAAGCTTTAAAACCTCTCTAGAACTATGTTTAAAATAATATTTAGCATAGAAAAAAACACTAAATATTTCATGGTATAATTAAATCTTATTAATGTAATTGTCTGTATAGTTCATATTAAAAATTTACAAGGATCCTTTCCCTTTTCATTAGAAGTTATATTTTCTTACTTCCACAAAGGTTTTGAGCTTAATCCTCAGCTGTGGGAAGCATCAGAAAGTTTCTCATGAGTTGATGTTGTATCTAAGTTGCTTTACTAATATTTTTCTTTTAGCCCAGCCAGAGACACACTGTCATGGAACTAGTACTCATGTAATTCAGGTACAAAAGATTAAGCATTTGCTTTAGCAGTTGTGGATCTAGACTTTGGCATTTAATGTTTTCTAACTTCTAGCATTCTATTTATTGTTTTTCTTGAGCAGACATTTTAAGGACTGGATGCTTAATTTCTTATATTTCTGCACTGTGCTATGTGCAAGGTATGTACAGAACTATGTACAATTTTAACTTTAAAACAAATTTCTCTACAAAACCAACAATATTTTATAACCTGAGCAATTCCATGGAATTCCGTGTTACTTCTGACTTGTTACATCAAAGAAAATGCCTGGCAGTCTATGGACACAGAGGAGTAGCATGTAGTTACCATCCACCACAATGCATTGCTTTCCCTACTAATAGTTTGGAAAATTTCCTCCCCTACCTCAAGCCCCCTGCCCTAGATGTCCCTTCTGCTGCAGTCAGAATCAATATTTCGGCCCTTTCCTGAAGACTGACATTTCTATTGATACAGAAACTGGATACTCACTATTCCTCATCTTAAAACATTTCATATCGCGGGATTGAAAATGCCCACCACAATTCCCTTTAAGCAGCATGGAGAGAATGTGTTTCCGTCTTTCTCTAATTTCCAAGACCTTTTTAATGAAATTGAAATCCTTATGAAGTTGTCCTGAATCCATCAAACATTCGTCCAAATGGTTCTGTTTATTGGCATCTCCACGTTAGCATATTGGTCTGTTAAAATTCATGTAACCATCCATCTGCCTGGTGGCTCCACATCTAAGTAGACTTCTACTCAGCCGCTAGTACCATTAAAATCAGCTTTTTCACTTGAACTTGCTTTCATTTAGGCTACTGCTAACATAGAAAGGAGCTCATTTAGTGATGCTTTTTCACCTTTATGTTAACTCTGAATGCATCATTAACAGAAAGATGTTGACTAATTTGGAGGGAGTTTAGAGAAAAGCTATAAAAATGGTTAGTGGGTCAGCAAAGCATGCACTGTACAGAAAGATAAAATGAGCTATCAATGTCTAGACTGGCTGGAAAACCATGATTAGAAATTTTTAAAGGCTTTAAACATGGATAGTGGAAGAATTCTGTGTGTTAGAACTATAATGAAGAGCTGGCACAGGTGGTATGGAGACAAAGCAGAAAATCTTTCTTTCGATGTTGACAGTGGCCAGTTGGGGGTGGTCAGGACACCACAGTGCCAAGGGACAGACCAAAGGATCTCAGGAGCTCTTGCCTAGTGCATAAGTGTGTGTTTTCATAGTTAAAGAGGGGAAAATGCCACCAAAAAGTGAGAGAAAATGCATGAATATATATGAATATACAAGAAGGAGAGAGTCATCATTTTTTCATGGCAGTGTTTTTTCTGGCAGGACATATTGAGCTGTGGAAGTGTCACTTCTGAACTATTGTGGAGTTTATCCTGCAGGGCTTTTGAAATCACAAAACAGTATTATGAAAGAGGGAACAATCCAGCATTTCCAGAGGTTTTTGACCCAGATCCCCACAGTGGGCCAGCTCTAACAGTAACTGCCACCACCTGACAGTATTACCCCAGCATCACTCCATCTGAGGGGCTCCGGGTGGTCTGAGACGGTATCCACTGGCAATTTGTTGCCTCTTTGTATTTGACTCCCAGATGTGCAAGCTGGAGACTGAATCTGCAATTTCAGTATCACTGCCAAGTGATGTACAACTTCACCTTGCACATCAGGCAGGGTTTGGAATGCGTCCACCTTGCTTCACCTGGCCTTCATTCTCATAGGGAGCCAGTTATATAGCAGGGCCAAAGTGGTGTGGTGGAATCCCATACAGGAATGACTTTACACAGTTGCAAAATACTATTTAATTTGTGGGTAGACTGCACGAACACTGGATGATGGAGTTTAAAAAGGAAATTAGGTTGGGAAGAATTCAAATGAAATATCTTCGTCAGAGAGTAAACTCATTTGTAGTCCAAAATGCAATTACAAAGTGGCCTCGGGAAACTCTGTACTCCTTCTGGTCAGCAGCACTGGCAGATCTCTGCCCAAGATCATGGATAGGTTTAATTTCCAAAGAAGAAACTCACCAAGAGGAACACGGAAACCATTGCAAAGTAAACATTTTATAAGCCAACTGACAACCACACTAGAAATATTAAACAAGCTTAGAAAATGTTACTGAGTTTGCCTACGAATTGTAATGTGCTTGGAGAGAAAAATGTTAGCTGACTGCTTCACAGGATCCAGTGATTAGGAACCGAATGAGACCTAAAGACCATATATTTCAGTAATCTGTCTCTGTCAGCAGTGAGATGCCTGAAAAAAACTAATGAAGCTCTTTCCCTAAACTTCAGATACAAAGATACAAAATAAAATCCAGCCCACTAATACCTGAAACATAAATGTTTGAATTTCCTTCCAGCTTCTTTGGAGCTACTAGGTATGTATCTAAATACCTTGGGTGTCCATAGGATTATCTAGCCCCTTGGGAAATTCTTGTCCTGTGGCAAATTCAATCTACAAGTAAAGCTATAATGTAGAGAGCACCCCTACAAATGCATTCAGTTCTTCATTGACTTCAGGTACGGGTGTATTTTAAACATGTCTGCTCATTTGCTTATAATTAGTTTCTGTGTAAGCTTACACAACCTAGACCGATGGGCAAAGCTTCAAACAATCTTTACTAAAAAAAAACCAACAAAACAACAACAACAAAAAAAAAATAAACCCAAACCCAACCAAAACCAGAGATGAGAAGAAACTTTGCTGTGCTGTACTTACAGCCTTGGAAGCTGGACACCCGTACCTCGTCGCTTTGTGGGAAGGAGTGGAGGAGAGGGGTGGCTTGCTGCCCTGCCTACAGGATGGATCAGGAGACTAAATTATAGCCATTACTTACAGCAGGTGTTCATGCAACGTGTGCTGCCAGGATTAGTGTTTGGCTGTAGCTTTCCATTGCCAATACGTTACATGACAGAGGAAAGAATCTGTTGAGTCTGGCTTGATCTCAGTGTCCAGCCAGCCCAAAGCAAAACCAGGCACTTCCATTCAGGGGATATTTAAAAAGTAAGTGGAGCAGCTTTGTCCACTCCAGTGGTTGTCTATGTGTCAGTCTGTGCTTTATTGCCTTTTATTTCTGTAACCACTGACCACTGTATTCCTAAGGAAAACTTCCATGACACAGTGGAATTTGCAGTAAAACCATAATGCGCACTACTGTTCCAACGGATATTGCAAGCGACATTTGATCCAAAGGCCAAAGTTTCCCTTATTAAACAGCAGAAAGGAGCATATACTTTCAAGGGAGGGATGTTTGCAGGGTAAAAAGCATAATGTAATATCCTCTCCTGCAAGTTGGATTGACTCTGCTGTGAGATGGCAACCCTGAGATTGCTTGTTGTGCTTAAAAAACTGGTGAAGCATGAGTTTAGCTTGAGGGAAATGCTGATGCAAAGGATACTCCAGGAGAAAAATGATGGGTAGAAACTGTAATTTATCTTGATCTTCTATCCTAATAGTTGCAATGCAAAAAAAACCCAACAAGACCCCCCTTCAACCCTCTGGAAAACCTCCAAGAAAACAGCCACTGAAGCAAAACAAAAGTAAAAATATGTAAGGAAAAGGAAATACCTACTAAATGGCAATAAGTAGCTCATTGTTTTTTAAATACTAAGGACAGCAGAAATAGCAAAATTTCAGGGGCAAAATTTTTATTGCATTAAAAAGTTGTTGATATTTTATAGCAATATTCTCACAAAAAAATCTCATGCTATATATGGTCTTGATGAAACCCAGGGGTTTCTTACTACTAACCTTCCCATCACCAGCCCCCCCCCCCCCCCTTACTTTGGAAATAATGCACTTTGAAGTCAAAACAGTCCACAACATGGTCTGTCTATAAAAGACTTCAATGTTTTCTCGAAGATGGGTGGTAAAGTGAGATTTACCGAAAAGTACTGAAAATTAGTCTGTCTCTCTTCATTACACCAAAGTGCAGCAAAATCCAATGGATGAACAAGCTATGCCAAAGGTAAGAAATGTTATTTCACCATTAAAAGCCTGAAGTACTATCACTCACAAAGGTGAAAAGATAAGAAGTGTTTATTCTTTCCAGTGCTTATAGCTCTCTGCATTCAGCAACACGTATTACCATAATTAGCTTTTATATAAAGTGCAATGTAAGCGTGTCCTTGCAAGCAAATTTAAGCACATGTGTTAAAATCTGCTTGATATTTCTTGGCTGGAAATCAACCGAAATTCATTGCAAACATTTGCTCTACACCTGTATAAGATCTACCTTGAACCGAGTGGATCACAAAGCAGCATCCCCCCTTTCAGCGCCGGGTCCACTCCTGTGCTTATCCCTATCTCTTGTTTGCGTTTCAGATAACACCAGCAATGAGCAATTTCACAGCCCCAATTAGTGAATTTCCTGACAGCTCATGGTAAGAGGAGGAACACAAGCATTCTTCTCTTTCTCTAAGCAGGCTGTTTAAACTTGCCAGTGCTGGTACCTAAACACATCCTGTAGCTTCCCTGAGCGCTTCAGAAATGAGACATTCAGTGTGTAGCTTTGTTTCATCTTTACATCCAAAGTGCTTTATAGGAGCTCATGTCACCTCCTGTTGATGTGTATCCAGGGATCTAACAGTAATAACGCAGGTCATGGACAAGAAAAGAGGAAAAGAAAGCAACCTTAGTTTTCTGAAAGCAGTGAGGGATGTACATTATGTCTACTTGCTGGGAATTGCCTGTGCCAGCTACAAGTGGAAAAGCTTTATTTCAGAGCTTGGCTTGGATTAGCCAACATGCCTGAGAAGTGGGGAAAGTTGGGAGGAGCCGAGTGCTGCCATGCCATGACCGCGGAGCTCCTGCTATCTGCCGTAGCTCATGTTGTCATGCTGTTATAATATTAAAGCTGATGGTACTGTAAGCAGGCCTCTTTTCCTTCCAGGGAAGATGGCTTTATTTAGGCACTCCAGCATCACAGTATTGCTAATGTAAACATGTAAATAAGATGGGATCAGCATCTGTTTTTCAAAGATTAGCAGCATATGATTTAGGAACCGAACGATTAAGAACTGGGATGAAAAACTCATTTGAACAACAGACATGCAAAATCCCTTCTTCAAGAATCATGCATTGCACTGAAGCGGTGGTGACTCGGAGGAAGAGCATCTGGCCTCCAGGACCGTGTGTCACAGACATCTTCCATCCCGTGTGCTGCTGCTCCCAAAGTAAAATCTCTGCTGAGTTAAGAACTCAACACATTATCATGTAACACTTATGAGCTGCTAATATTATTAATAAGGATATTGTGACTTTTGGCAAACCTAAAACAAAATATCAATGAACCCAACCGATGTTTGAAACCAAATATAGTTCACGTTAAACTTTAAAGCTTTGAATTACATCAAGAGCTTCACAAGTTCTAGTTCAATAGACAGTAATTGCAATTTGCCTTCAGCTACTGTGTCTCTGCGTTATTTTTCTTTGTTGGTGTGGGAGATAACAAATGTGTGAATGACATTTCAGCCTGGTAATTGGGCCATTTATAGTTCCTTGTTAGTTCTTGCAGGATAAGGGTTGTGGTGCTGATTTTACATAAAGGATCAAGCACCTCATTAAAACCCCAGTGCTGAAAGTGTGCCTGTGATACCTGACTGCAAGACAAATGTTGCCATGTAATACATGAAAAATAAGTGACTTTGTACTTGCCGTTTTCATTAAAAGCTGGCATTTTTGACAACTAAGGCAACACCTTAGTCTTTTTCTGTATTGACCTCTCCCTTTGGGAAGGCTTTGCTGGCTCAGGTGGTGTTACTCCCTCCTTGTCCTGGCTTTGATTTGGCAGGAGCTGGGCCAGGGTGAGCAGCTCCCCAGCTCACAGCCCCTCACCAGCCCTGCTCCTTGCTAGTTTGGCGGTCAAGGCTGGTGCAAGGTGCCGGCAGATGTCAATGGCTCCTCAGTGCAAAGCCCTGACTGCATCCAGTTCAGCCTGGGTCTGCACCTTGGCGCAGAGATTGCACAGTGCAACATCTTCCTTGGGTTTTTTTTTCAGCATCTCCTGTGTTATGATTTATTCCAATTTGTGTGTCACTTATCTTCGTAGGTAGGTAAGCCAGGACACAGAACTGCAATCCTGTTTTCCTCCCCATCTTTTTGGGACAATTTTCATCCCAAAGACTGTGGAGAGGCTTTGCTTGTTGCTTCAGAGTGAGATTGTTATTGTCCATCTGTGGCAGCACCAGAGATAGTGAGGGTTAGAGGATTCCCCAGCATAGCTGGTGTGAATTAATTATGAGCAGTTATAGGAAGACAACCAATTGCTTCAGTAGGAAAAAAAAAAAAAACCCCACAAAAAACCCCCCACAAAAACCCAACAACCCAACTAACAGATATTTTCAGGCACAAAATTTTTACCATGGGCACAGATTTCTTCCAGCTATGCCAACTGGTTTAATAAAAGGTATTACCTCTCCCCCTGAAACCCTTGTCTTTCTTATATTGTAAGACCATCACAGCTATTATAATGCTGCTATCATAATATTAGCAGGAAAATGTTATCAGGATATATTCAGCTACAAGCCATTCCATGACACCATTAGGTAACACTGTTTTTTGTTTTGCTTGGATATATAAAAGCAGGATGTGCAAGTTATAAATACAGCTTTTGTAGAAAAAGTCATTTCCCCACAACTCTCCGCTGATGATTTGTAGCACTTTTTATGTTTGGTTTTGGCTGCATTGTTTCATTGTGGTAGCTGCTGGAAGTGTTCAGTAGCATAGCAGAGTGGGAGGAATTCAGTGAACATGTGGGAGAAAGTCTGTCTAGACTTGTCGAGATTGTCACTTAGGAAAAAAAATTAGAAGAAATACAGGTTGCATTTAGCACTTTGCTACCAGTGACTCAAAACCCTTTTTATCATTAAATTCAGGGCGTTCACAGTCTCAAAAGCGAGTGCAAAACGTGCCCGACTCCTCTAATGGATTTTGGAATCAGAAAAATATGTAAATGCCTGAAGATGTTTCTAGTGATGTTGTCATCATCTATCTGCATTACATTTTTGCCTTGAACTAGACGATTCCTTCATGGTGAATAGGATGCTGAAAGGGGAGGCTTCTAGTGCTTCTTTTTATTGATTATTAATGAAATCACAGTGCTCTCAGTCTGTTAAGGCTGCAGCCCTAAAATAAGGCTTGGCGGTGATAATTACTCCTCTTAAATCATGAATATATTAAGAAAGGGAGATTTTCTGGAATAATTTATGATTTATGAAAATTGTATAATAATCATGCCTGATTTCCTGGGAATTTGGAGAAGTATTTGAAGCTTCTTAGGAGAATCAAGCAGATCTCATGTTTCTTGAATTTCCAGGCATTGGGTCAGGAGCAGTAGCTGAAAAAACCCCAAAAGATAATGATGAAAAATGTGACTACACTGAAGACTCTTAGTAAAAAGACACTGTAGAAAGGCATTGTCTGGCTTAGCATCTAAGAAAGCAGAGTGGAAGTGATTATAATGAAATCATACTTGTGTTTTTACTGTTTTTCAAAGACTGGTGATGTGCCAAGTAGCAAATAAATTTGCTACATGAAACTTGAAGACATCGAGAAGAAATACATGCCCAGGCTGTGAAAGCAGAGGGGGGCACAGCCCCTACAGCTGTCCTTTCACGTGTCCTCAGAGTTGAAGAGCACCATCTGCGCAGCTGTGCCAAAGTACGTCGTGTGCAATGGGTGCCTTGATCTCTGCACATTTTAGTAACCAACGTTCGTGTGCAGGTTGCCTGCATTGGGTATCTCCACTGTCACACTCTGAGCAACTTCTTTTATCCTGGACCGAGAGAAGCCCCTGGCTTGCACTGAACTCGGTGTGCAGCCATATCTGTGAGCTCGTCCCATGGGCACACAAAGCTGATGTGCTCTGCAGGGCATGTTCCAGCAAAGCCAAATCTCCCTGGGCAGGTTAACACTGCAAAGCCTGAAGTGTTTACAGTGAGTTCCATATGAATTATGAAATGCTATCCATGGCCTTTTCATTACTTTGGTCAACTCATGAAAGCGGTCATGCCACTGTATTGGAGCAACGTACAAGTGGTGTGGTCGATCTCATTTTAGTGCTCACTTCATCGTAAGTTCAGGAATGTGCCTTAGTCACTCACGCTTCTTTGCTCTTTCTTAGCATAAGCCATCTATTTACATCAATATTTTCTTTCAATTGGAAAGAAAAAAGAAGCAAAGCAGACATTACACCAGTTACTACCTCTTTCGTAAGAATCTTAATGCACAGCTTTTGACAAAGATAGCAGATTCCTTAGTGGATCTGTGCTTGGCCAGGCCTGTGTCCTCAGACACAATGCCAAAATGCCTCATGGCCCAGAGTGTCTTGTCCTGATGTTACAGAGAAAACTGAAGTTGCTTATAAAGGTATAGAATAATTTCATGTAAAGGTACAGGAGCTATGCTTGTTATAGTAAACCATTTTAAGTGAACAATTTTAGAATTTGTCAAAGCTGAATACTCAACGAAGTCTTGTGGGATCAAAGGAAATAATGAAAATAATTATTCAGGAGTTACTAGAGGAAGTGTTTTAGAACAACCAAATGCATTAAAATTTAAAATTTAAATTTGCAAATGGCATAATATTGTTTCTTAACATTTATCAAGGTTAACTGTCACCTCCTTCCTATTTGTGTAATCCCACTTCAAGTAGACAAGAGAAGTGTACGGTAGAGAAGCTGATGATATTTTGTCTTAGATCATCCCCAATTATTTCATAAAATCATTACAAACCACATTCAAATGTCATTCTTTGGCAGAGCTTTGGTCCACCCAGCCCAAACCAGTGAAAATGCAGCTGAAACAGCAGGGAGGTTTGGGCAAGGCTGTGTCCCAGCATCTCTTCTGCTGGGAAGCCAGGGCTGGGACAGGACCGACTGCGCTCCTCACTTATCTGCGGAGGCTTGTGCCTGGCATCACCACATATCACACAGCATGAGACACCACCTCTGCCAGGCACTGGCTGATAAAAATCTTCATTCCTTTCATTTTTGTCATTTCCCCAGTGTTTCCATAGCATTACCATGCCAGCAGGATCAGGTCATGACTAGTTAATATGCTGCAACACGTGCGGCTGGGTTATAATTTTTACTGAGCTTGGTGGCTGCGTGTTCTCTGCCTGGGCAGAAATTACTTTATATTATAAAAGTTTCTATTTTATTTTTTCTTGCAGGACATTTCTCGAGCTACACCTTTAAGTTTCTGAGGGTTTGAAAAGGAGCTGAAATGCTCTTTCAGGTCAGTTCATTCTTATTTGAACAAAGAAAGACTTCCAGCTTTAAGCATGTCTTCTTAAATTCAGTTCTCACAAAGGCTTTGCATGGAGTGATCACCAAAGCAGGTATTGTCTCTTTTTAAGTATCTTTGTAGGGATATTTCTTTCTAGTTTTGGCAAGGAAATTGCTTAAGAATTGCCAGATAATGACTGCATAAAGTATATTAATATTTTTTAGCTTTTTGATTCTAAAGTCAGTTGAAGGAAGATTGGAATTACAGAAAAATATGATTTTCAGAGCTCTCTTCTTAAAAAGTTTTGTAATTTTGACTGCAGCAAAACACAAAACATCTGAAAACAGACACGCGAGAAGAACATATCATTTCGGGGCTGTGAAGAAACGTATGTAATTTTTCACCTTTAAGCAGGCAGATGGATTTGCAGAAAGAAACTTTTTCTACTAACATTTCTCAGCAGTAAATGTTCTTAACATTTGAGGAATTAGGAGTTTAGAATGCTTATGAAAAGGATTAATTTTATTTAGAATCATTCAAGCCCACACAAAGGCTTCTAGAAGTGAGATTTTTTTCCTGCAAATGGAGGTGAGGAAAGAGCTGTGGACCTGCCACGCTGGGGGTTTGCTGTCCTCCTGCTGTCGGAGCAGGAAGGGCATCGCGGTCTCCCTGCCACAGGCTGCCCATGGCTGTACTGTGAGGGCATGAGAAGATGCAGAAATAAGGCCTCGGTAACTGAGGAGCTGCAAAAGGACATCTGCTTTGAACAACACAGTTAAGGCTCCCAGAGTCTGATTTTTCATGATGCGCAGTGGAATAATAAGGTATGCGAATGGGAGCTCACCTCGCTATGCAAGCTCACATCTGCTCTTCCCCGAGATAGCAGCACCATCATTAGCATACTCAGCCAGGGGGAGAAGCTCAGCGTATCTCATGCAGTGCTACTTAGATTTTACTCTCAAGTTCTTAAGCAGGTTTTATTTGCAATATCTTGTTTTTGTTATTTTCTTGTGGTTTTTTTTTTTTTAAAAACCATTTCTCACAAAGCTTTCCCCTTTCTCACGCAGGAGACCAAGTCTGTCAAGTGAAGAATTATTTTACAGATCCATTTTACACCCAAACCCAATGGAAAGGCCATGTGCCCACTCATCTAGATGGTAGAAATAAAAGCAAAAGGAAAACCAGTCCCCAAAGCCATACCTAGTTATTTTTCCTGCTTTGACTTTCAGATGAAGAGCACCCGTTTGTCTCCTGCCAGCTCTCACAGACAACATCTTGATCTTCTCCCATCTCCTCACCCCCAAAACCACCTCTCAGAATTTCTCACTATGCCCTTGCTGTATTAGAAGTCCCGGACTGACAGGGGGTAACTGCCCAGGCCAGGCTTTGGTCTTTCCCCTTCTTTCTTGTCCTTTTCTCTCCCTCTTCTCATCAGTAATGCTGGATGGGTCTAACCACCCTCTCCTCTCCTCTGGTCTTTCTCTGTCCCAGGCCAGGGCACTTCTGGGTGGCCCCCCAGGGTAAAGAGGAGAGAAAGCAGGAGGAAATGTGGGTGCTTAAGTCCCTCTCACACTATGAGGACACAGGTGAAGAGCCTACTCTCTCAGTTCATTTTTACAGTTCTTATCTTTAAAGGTCACCTTGAGCTTTTTCTGGATAAGTGAGCCTTTCCAGAAAGTGGGGTAGAATTTTACATATAAGCTGTGAAAGATTTATGGCTTTGCTGTGTTCGCAGTTTTTTATAACTTGGAGTTTATTAAGTTGCTATCAAATGTAGTATTCCAAGGGTATTATGTTGCAATATTTGTTTTGCATATGTAATGCATGTAATACTTCTTTTAATTGATTTTTTTCCAAAGATATGTAAAGTTAGATATCCTTATAGAAAATTATAATCTCCTTGTGTGTTTTTTCAGG
Source organism: Falco cherrug (assembly GCF_023634085.1). Classification (NCBI taxonomy): domain Eukaryota; kingdom Metazoa; phylum Chordata; class Aves; order Falconiformes; family Falconidae; genus Falco; species Falco cherrug. Next base: position 37,535,065 of record NC_073704.1, on the reverse strand, counting down.
ATTGCTATCATTTAAGTACATAAGGTTCTTTTTCTAAAGAAAAAACAGATTGTCTAATTGATAAAAGGGATGTATACATCCATGCATTCTCTCTAATTTACAGTAACTTTCAGCAATGGTCTTCAAACTCAAGTAGTTATTATAATGAAATATTTAAAAAGTACTATAGATGTCTGAGTCATACAGACTGTGACTTCATAAGTTATTCAGGTTCCCAGCTCCTCTAAGCTATAGTTCTCGGAGAACCAAATCCTTCAGGTTCCCTTGAAAATTTCTGGCCTTAAAACTTCGAATGAGTTTTTGTCAGAGCGAAGTTAATGCTTCATCTTTTCTAGGTTATTAAGTTTTAGTCTTACACTACCCGTAAGAACAGCGATAGGTACATAGAGAGGGCAATTGACTGTCTCAAAAGGTTAACAGTCTTCTGGCTGAAAATGAGTACGATTACTCACCGAAAAGCAAATGACTAAACCCCTCATCTGAGGGGTTTTCAAATGCAACTGCAATGGACACTGTTCAGTCAAGGAAGGATGGAATTTATAGAAAGAAATAAAAAATTTCTCAAGAAAGGAAAGCTTAAAGTGATTCATGGTAGTGTTCCAAAACAAATGTAGATTATTTTGGCTTTTGGAAGTGAATACACCATTTACTTTCTGAACTTGGTTGCTTTGAAGTGGTATTAAATTGTTTGGCTGCATGGTGGAAGTGAAGGGAACGAGAGAAGGACACAGGTCAGCGCCTGGATCAGTTCATCCCTGTTTGCGGTACCGTGAGAACAGATTATTTACCAAATTGAACAGACGATTAGATATTGCTCTTTTTGGGCCAAGCCTGGCTCTGTTATAATGATTGAAAGGTTTGCTATATACTTCCATGAAAGCGGTATCAGGACATAACCATGGGTCTGGTGGCAGTAGGAGATGCAAAAACTGTCAGCTAACCCCGGTGAGCTGCAGGGGGGAGCCACAGCTGGAGCACTGAGTGGTTTTAAACCAATAAAAGAAAACCCATAAATGAATGAGAAAAATTAGTAGTGCACTCTTAAGAGAGTTTGTTTTGTTGTTGTTTCCCCTCTCCTTCTCTCTTTCATTTCTTTCCTCCAGCTAAAGAGGAGTTCAGCATTTCATCCTGCTCTAACAGTCCAGGCCAACCCCACCGGAGCACAAGTGATGATGATTTCAGAAGTGGATGAGTTTTCTGGCTTTCTGGGATGATCTAACAATGGGGAGATGACAAGTAAAGTCTGAATAGAATAAAATAGTAACAAAATGGAAACACAACATAATTTGGACAATCAAGAGTGTTTAACTCGGCCTAATGTGGTAAGTCTTGTAGCATTTTCAAGTTATGATTTTTTTACCCTTTTGGTCATTTTCTTGATTGGAAAGAAATATATGCTTTTGTCCAAAACTTTTCTTTCTAAAATATTGAAATGAAATATTTTCAAAATAATCCATTAGATTAAAAAAAAAGGGCAAAAAAAAAAAAAGCCAAACCCCAGCTAATTAAATGAGTAAAAATTACACAGGAATTTTCTGCCCCACCTTCTGTGACTCTGTGCCCCAAAATCTCCAAACCCATCATGTATGAAAACCTACTTTTCTTCACTTTCTTTTCATTACACCCAAGTCTTATTTAGACATATCTCATGTTCTTAATTGTGGGGAAATTTTGCAACACTAGTGCTTGTCCTACAGCCCTTCAATTTTAGTGCTTAAAAGCAAAGAAAACAGAGAAAAAAAATCAGGTAGCTTTGCTGTCTTTTTGCTAGACAAAGACAGAAGTTTACCCCAAAATATTTGTCAGTATGGCAGTTGTGGCCCTACTCATTAGCAACATTTTCTGGGTATGTAATGCAACACCCTCATGTACAATCTGTAGAAATGCTGAGCGCCTGCAGAAGCAGCTGACAGCGATAGGAGGGGCGCGTTGCGTGTACCTAATGTCACATAGTGCTGAACACTCTGAACAAATTCAGATCCCTGAAGTCCCAGACTGGACATCCAAAATTAGGAAACTGTTTTGACCTTCATCTGTTAGTGCTTCATTTTTCTACAATCAAATTAGCAGGTTACCCTTCTGTCGTCGAGATGTTGATGGCAAGATCAAACGATCGCTCCACGCAAAACAGGGGGAATAATGAATGTGGTTTGAAAGTCAGCGAGGAGTTTAGCAGGTCGGTCCTCAGCACAATGTTTAAACAATGCTGGTATATGTGATACAAACACACAATTAACAGCGGGGCTGAAATAAAATATTGACTAGCTGTACTCATTAAAGGAGCCCCGGTTGATCCACGCACCAAATGAGTCATGGGTCCTACGGAAATAATAGCATGTCACGGTGTAATTACAGATCGCATCAATATAGTCCGTGAGAGAGCAAAAAAGAAGGTTGCCCAGACAACCTCGCTTACGAATGCTTGACTTTGCAATATTAATGATAAATGTTAATAAATTATTAACATTTATATTTTGTGTGTGGTGGGTATGAAATGTAACAGAAAGCTTATCTGAATTTTTTGTCAGGGTTGGTTTTGGCAAGACACAGACCTGGTTCAACAGCCGAGACACATGCAAGCAGCATTCACCCAGGCTTTGCTGGGACTCCAAACTACCTCACCTGAGCTCCTGCTGGGAACAGGTGTTTTTTCTCCAACCACAGTAAACAAGCTGAGGAGTTTAAATCATAGGAAGCTTTGTAACTGGGGAAAAGGAAATCTGGAGAAATTGTAAGTTTTGGAAAAAAAACCCCTAACTAAGAAGTTGACAGTAGATAAACCTACCCTTCCCTCCGGGGCCTGGGTACCAATCCTGAATGCTGTGCTCCTCCTCATCAGGGGCTGTGAAAGAAGTCCCCTGTCTAAGTTGCTGCCCCTGGTTCCCTCAGACTTGTAGTTAATAAAATTGCCAGTAATGGCTTATAGAAAGTCAAGAAAATTAAATGCTAACATAATTAAAAATTGGAAGATTATGTCAGGCTATTGAAGGACAATAGGATACATGGCTTCATCTTATGAATGCATGCTACCGCTCTGGGTCGTTCTCCAGAAATGCATTTTTGCAGGACTACACCACTTCCTCAGCCTGAAAACTAAGCAGAGAAGTTTTTTTCAAATTCCCTATAAATGCAAGTGCAACAGAAAACCATGATTTTTGCAGTGACACAGCTCTCAGGAATTGGAAGCCAGATAACCGCGTTGCTTGCAAAGCCCCCTGCACTGTCAAGAGAGGATGCATCATGACAGCAGTGGGTAGCACTGACAATTTGGACAATCCACGCCGTAGCAAGGTACCGTGCTCCGAGAGGTAGGGAACTGCTCATCCAGCTGGCTAGCATGAAATTAAAAGGGCCTAAGATCAGTTTTCATACTGTAAGAGTGTTTTCCAGTGAGCAGTAAATAACTGAAATTTCGCCATGGAAAATATGCTTCCAAGGTTGCACTGAGAAGAGGCATAGGCTGTTCGTTTCCAAACAAAAATCTGACTTTTAGTGCTGTTTTCTTAAGCAACAATTGACTGTCGGTACGATATCCATCGATTTTTGCTGCCTTTATTTAATTTCATTTGTTTAGGCACAAACCATGGCAGTTAGCTCTGGTATGGACCTGCCAGCTTCAGTTCCCTTCCTCTGGGATGCAGGCAGCCTATGCTGTCCACCATAGCCAGTGGTGGGTAGCATCTGGATAAACAAAGATTGCAGCTGATTTGGAGCTATGCCTTTATATACTCTGCCTTTTAGTAACAACAACAACAACAAAAAGTTACAGCTTTTTCCTTTCTTTTTCCTTTCTACTTTTGATTGATCTTAACTGACCTACAGCATTTCATACGAAATGCAAGCTTTTTCCTATAGCCCTTCTGAGCATATGCCTTGTTGTCTCCTAAACTCGTTAAGAGCTCCATCTGTTTCGCAGTCTTCATTTCAAACATCATAAGATATTCAGGAATAGTAAAAGGTCATTTAGGCCTTACAGCTTTGTTCTCTCTGTCTCTGGGAATTTTGTACCCAGCCATTTTACATTCTGTCTGGTCTCTTGGGCAATATATTTTAATAAGCCTCTAATGCAGAACTTAATTATGTGAATCTGAAAATCGAAGCTCCTAAGCATCCTTTTCCTCCTCTTCTTCAGAGAGCTTCAGAAATACAGAGAAGTACAGAATTTTCTTAATTACAGTTTGTTTTCTTTTGGCTATTAGCTGAACTTCAGTAATGTGTTTAAAAGCAACTCATTTTATAGTTTACGTGACCAGGATTAATTATTGCTAGGCAGTTGCTGCCTGCTCAGCACCGCACCCTGGGACTTTCCCTGCTGGGAGGTAAGTGCCCTCTCCTGCCAGGGGCTCTGGAGCTGCCAGGGTTGGACCTACCTGCCGGGAGACCTCTGCATACAGGGAAACCTCAGAAAATAAAATATAAAACCGACTGTGCTGGACTAGGCTGTAAAGCTATCCAGTTCAGTGTTTCATTTCTGGCCGTGGCTATTAGCAAATACTAAGGAATGAGGGTACACCTGCTTGCACTTCTGCTCTCACCCGGTTGTAGCTGTGTCTTATGTAGATTAGCCCCAGAAGTGCATTTCTTGCCTATATTAGTTTAATTGCTTTTGAACCTTTTTATGATTTTAGCATCTGTAGTACCCTGTAATAATCAGTTCCACAGTTTAATCGTGAAGTTGAGAAAAAACATGCTGCCCTTTGCCTGTTCTTAAATTACATAAATTAATATAGTGCACCATCTCAAACTCTTCTGTGATAAAAAATAGCAAATAATTGCTCCCTATTAACTTTTTCTATGTTGTTCATAACTTTCTCCAGTGACATCCCACCTCAACCATCTCTTTCCCAAACAGATTACATACCAACCTATTTAATCTCTCCCCACATGGAGGCTGCTCCCTATGTCTAATAGTCCTTACCTTTCTTCTACATGTCTTTCCTACCACTACGATGTATCCCACATTAAATAACTACCTACCTGGTTTCTAGTCTGAGTCCTATCACGTGAATTGTATAAAGTCAACCCTGCGTAACACATGTAAGAAAAACCATTCTAAAATCACACTTTGATGTTACTTCAGATATAACTTTAGACTAGAGATCAAACTAAAGCACTAAATAGGGTCCAAGTGTGAATACATACATTCCCATGAAGCAGTACTTAGGTTTCTTTTACAGAAGACAGTTCCCCAATTCCCGTTTCAAATAAATACAAGACGTGCAAGGTGTGAGAGAAATGAGAGCAGGACCCTTGAATCCTGTATTTATTCCCTTTATATGAGAAGATACAGTCCTTTCCCGTACCCACTGCTCCTTACTATAGGTTGGGCAACAGGTTTTGCTGTTGCAAGAGCAGGATCCACATAACCGGGAGCAAGCCAAAGGATCGTCCGTGAATCAGGGAGCGGGAGTGACTTGTAAGTTGCTTTTACAGAAGCTAATTTTTGAGGAAGGCTTTTGAGGATTTGTGCTAATTATATTTGAAACGTTTACTTATGCTTGAAGATAGTTCAGAATCTGGTCTTATAAACCAGTCATCCCTTGGCGCCCAGATTTTGATGTAAAGTGGGTTGTACCTCCTAGGCAGCCCGCAGAGAAGATGCTCTCAGGCTGTTTCCCTGGCACTCTGTGAGAAATGCTGCTCGCAGGCACGAGTGGCGTGCTTGCAGACCACACTTAGGAAGCTGGTGGTTTTGTTAGGGTGTCTGGTTAAAGGCTCAGCCACAAACACACTTGAAGGGGCCCACGGCACAACAGCACAAGGGGTATGGTGGAACACTGAGGCTCTGGAGGGTGGGTCTGTGCAAGGGCTGCTGAAAGGACAGGGGTCCACAGTGGCTGCAGGAATGATCGTAAGGTCTGGAGGTTGGGTGGGAGACCTGTTTGTATGCATGTGTGCATGTCTGCTTGCGAGGCAGGGTGAGATAGGACACCAGGGGCTAGGTACTGAGTGGACTCGGTGTCCTAAGTCAGCTGGCGGGGGGATCCACTCCACATCTGTATCTTTACTTCCCACAAATCGACCTTCATCCAGATCAGGGTTGAGGCCATTGGTACCACTGGTGTTAATACAAGCGTTACTGTCTGTGTCAGCCTGTATGTATGCTGTACATGTGTGTTTGTGGTGTGTCTGTTGGGAATACGACTCACATTGGGAATACAGCCTCGCTGCTGGGTGGGTCTCAGCGCATGTTGCTGCAGCAGCTTCACCTCGACTGGGCTGCTTGGCTTGGGAAACTTGTAAGATTTTTAAAGGTGAATTAGGAAAAATAGCTTGTAAACAGAAAATTGCTAATTGGCCCAATGAGTATTCCTTTCTTCTGTGTGTGTATTCTGCTTTTAGCTATTGGAATTTGCCCCCTTAAATCAAAGCATCTAGCTAATGCAGGTTCTTCAAGAGAGTGCTGATGTCTCCAGCTTCAGGTTTCTGGTGCATTTATTCAAGATTAAAGAAAATTCAGTCATTTACTGAAGATGCCTTAGAAGTTAGGTCAGGCCTACTGAATTTATATGGCTTTGATGGAATTGCCTGTGATGTATCAGTTGGCCCAGATACTAAAAATATTTTTTTTAAAATGCAAGCATGGAATTTTTCTTTGGTTGTTCTTGTAGCCCACAGCTGTATATTTAAATGTACAAACCAGTATCTCCCCTAACCTCTCTCTGCATGTTCCCAGCTAACATGCTTTAAGGGAACAATCAAGCTTGCTGTGATTATGTCAGAGATATGATAAGTAAATTACAGGCTGTATGTTACTTCTTATTTTTACCAAATAAGAAACCCACAATGAAGTGGTAATTACCACACTATTTCTACATTTTTGCTGCCTTGAAAGTGGTAAAATAATATGTTGTATTTTCTTGTGAATAATAATAACAACATACTGTACAATATTGGTCCTTCACCTGAAGATCTGTCTCCGGGGAATCACTAGCCAAAGCCATACTTTACGGTGAAGGTCTGGCTGTGTGGGACATCAGCCACCCGTGCTAATAGTTCTCTGCCGAGAAAATTACTCTGAAAATGTAAATGCAAAAGATGCAGTTTGGATAATCTTAGGAAATGAAGGAGGAGTAAACAAGCCAGCTGGGACTGAGTAGCATTTTCTGATTTGTGTAGGTCCTGTTCCCCTCTTGTTACCAGCATGTGTGCAAACAGTGGCCATGCATTTTGTACTGATTAGCCTGACGGTTTGAAAGATTAGCTTGGTTTGACGTGTAACAGTGAATGCAATTAGGAAAATAGGACCATATGTTATAAGGACCTTAGCTGGATAATGAGAATGGAGAGAGATGAAAAGTGTGTTCCAAAGTCTCAGTGAAGTGATACGTTTAGCAAACAGAGGCTGTCAAATCTCAACTGACTAGACAGAAGGGCTGTTGCATGTAGTTATTACTGCAGAGGATTTACGGAACATGATGAGTAAATGGCAGATAATTTCACAAAGCAAAGACAAATAAGTTAACAAAGACAAAGTCATCAAGAGTCTACTTGAACCGAAAACAACATTGTCACAGGCACTAACTCTCTTTAGCTACAACATTTAAAGTTACAAATAACAGATTTAAAGAGAGAGACAACCTGCAAGATGATGGTAATATATAAATTGTTTTGAAAATGAGGATCAGACCCATCTGAACTTTGCACACAAATTTTTCTATGGTGGGTTAAGTTTTTCTCATTCATGATATGTGATCTCTGCTTCTCAGAGAAGGATTCTTCCCTTTTCCTTTGCTTGACACTGAGAAGGATTCTTCCCTTTCCTTTGCTTGACAACTTTTTTTGAGAAGTGTAAAAGCTGCAAAGAAACCCAACACCAACCTGGCCAGGTACAGTTAGGAAGCTTGTCCTCAGAATTAGGCTGATCTCAGACATTTTTGCCTTTGTCTTTATGAAATCACTGTCTGTACCACCTTGTCATTTAGTGCCATGCCTCTGCTTGCCCCAAACTCAAGGCTGGTAGCTGTACTGTGAGTTGCACATTTTGTAAACCTCTGGTCGTGCTTTCTGCCCTTCTAAGCCACTGCTGGTTGAGCTCCACATCTTTTTCTGATTTACAACACCTCTAACTAGGCACTCTTCATCATCCTGTATCTGTGCAGCTGGTTGTTCCTGTTTAAACTTGAAACTTGTTCCTATTGAATAGTGCCTTTATTTTTCTTTCCAGATCAACTCTACAATTCATCAAGACCATTTTGAATTTTCTTTTTTTTTTTTTTTTTTTAATTTATTTTCATGTTTCAGTGTGCTTGCAATTCCCTTCTGGTTACTGCTGAAACATGGATTTGCAGGGTGCTGAGGATCCAGGTCCTCACCCTCTGACACTCAGGTCCCTGCTGCCTTCCTCCTCAATGTGGATTTGCTGACATTTTTTCACTGTCCACCCTAGTGAGCTCATCTAAGCCATGTTAGCAGAACAAAACATCATGTAAGTAGCACAAGTCTCTTGCTTTCTTTTAGAAGAAAATTGTCAACACAATTCTTGATGAGGAATCTTGTCATAATAACGCCACAGTTCTTGATGAACTTGTGTTGGCTGTTACCCCTTTCCCTCCTATCTTCTGGGTATTTGCAGTTAGTTAATTTAAGCATTTGATCCATTATTTTTCTGGTAAGAGAGGTTAAATAGACTGGTTTGTAAGTCTCTGGCTCTTTTGTTGTTTTGTTTTCTTTCCCAAGGGTTTGGAGCTTTTTGTGTTTTAAAGATCTTTGACATTTCCCAGTCTTCCTTTTCCTCACCTATTTTCAATGCATTCTAGCTGACACATTCGAAGTCAGACAGAGCCACCCATCATAAAAGATTACGTTGTAAAACATTTTCTGAAAGTGCACCATATATTCACAAATGTTATTCAAAAATCCACATGCTTCATTTTTCAAAACATCAACAAAAAACCCCTCTGGGAGCAGAGACATGCAAACACTGAGGGAACAGATGAAACCCACAGAAAATACTGCTGTGTTACAGTATTAACCTGGTGATCTTACGAAACATTATCAAACATTTTAAAGAGACCTTTTTCCTACTCTGAGTGATTGTACTTTTTCTCCTGTGATGCTCTCATTCCTCTGACGTACAGAGAAGACAGCATTTTTTCTAATCTTTGCCTAATTAAAAACAAAAAAATGTATCTCTAATAAAATAATGACTATTACTTGGAGCCATCAGCTCTCCCAGCTAGTCATTAATCCCAAGGAAATGAGCCAGGCTTGATTGTTATTACTAAAATATATTGCTAATGTAATTTAGAGTTTCCTAGAAACAGATTTCTTAAATATATTCTAGTCCTTCTGGTCCACCAAAGATAGTGTGCATGAATTTATTTATATACAAATTAAAATATGATTGCAATAAAGGTTTTGCAAACAAAAAAATTAGGGTGTTACTCTGAAAAGTAAGGTAGTTAGAATTTAAAACAGCGATGTAAATGACAAATTTAATTTTAACATCTTTATATCAAGGTTGAATGCCTTTCTGGAAGACAGGTGTTCGATAGACGTTATGGAAAGTCAGATACATTGATCCAGAGTCCCTTCTGATCTCAAAGTAAGAAAAAAAAAAAAAGCAAGCAGTCATTAGGGAGTAGCGGTGTATGCAAAAGGAGGCTGCAGCACGATCAGTGTGAAGGGTGCAATTATTTTGGTAACACTTGGAAGGAGAAGAAGGAAACCAGAGAAAACAAGCGCGAGGTGATTTAGAGGTGACTAAGAGACGAATAACATGGAATTATTATCCCAGGGATTGAAAAGGCACATTTTTATAAACACCTGCACATATGAGGCATTTTGCTTCATTTTGGGGGACAAGCCATGTGCTCAGGGATGATCAGGGTGTTATCTCAGGTGATGACCTTGCTGGGATGAACACGTGTCAGGGTGACACGACCCCTCGCAGCGGCACGGCACTCAGAGGTGCATGCGGGATACAAACCTCCCCGCAAACGTGAGCGGAGCTGCCGCCTGCTCCTGCACTTTTGGTGTCGCAGGGTAACCAGCACCTCTGGCTCCACTCGAGGGGCAGCCGGGGCCGTAACAAGGGTCATTCCAACCAGCACGGGTCTCCGGAGGAGGGGGACCACTCATATTTGACACTTGAAAGAACCACACTGAAGACTTCTGCCTGTGCTACTTCCAGCTTCCATGTTTTCTCCATGTCTCTGAAAGTTTGTGAGCAGTTTTTCCCCCATTTTTTTTCATTATGTGGATCTTAATTGGTAAATCATATTAATGTAGCTGGCTAAACAAAATCTAGTTATATAATGATATTGAAGATAGCTAATTACATAATCAATTTGAAACATTTATCCATTATTACCAAGAGATGCAGACAGAAGTCCATCACAATTGATGAGTCTTCTCATATGTGAATTGAACTTGGAGAGTTCAGTCTAAGATGAAATAAGAATTAAAAAATGTATATACCCCAACAAATTCAGAAATTTTGTCCATGCTTTAGGGGTCATGCAGGCTTCTAAATATTCTCCCATTTGCAGAGGATAATATGAATAGTGTTCTGGAAAGACAGGAACACCAAAACTGCCTCTTTGTAGTAACACGAACACAGATTCAACATTGAAGTATCGGAGGCTTAAGTTCTTTAGTTCGAAACTGTAAAAAGAAAGGCAGCCAACACTGTCTCTGGTCTCAGTTTAAATAGTGGAAGTGCAGAACTCAATGAGTGAGACTTCAATATGTTGTACAAATGGCAAAAAAGATACAGCAGACCATGATGGGGAAATATTTTATTTCAGTCTTCCCAGTGAGTAGAAGTTGCCTCTGTCTTAGAGCTTTATTTTGTCAAGCTGGAAATAGGTCTAAAGAGGTCCAGATTTAACAGATGAGTTGTGAAATTGATAATGTATGTACTGTACCTCCGGCAGACTCTTATACCCGTTCTTTCATGATTGTCACCTCCTAAATACATATGACAGCAGTAACCCTGAGTCTGGCCTGTGTTTCACAGCTGGAAGTGCTGTGCTAAGAACAAGCTTCACAGCTGAGTGGAACCCCCGACCTCACTGTCATCCATGGTTGTGTGCTCAGTGGCTTCACCAGCTCTCACCCTTAGACAGATGAAAAAAAACAGCAAATGACTGAGAACCCCTCAGAACTCTTCTTGGTCTCTGGACAGTAATTTCCAATGCGTGGTTTATGTACTCAAGAGATAACTCTAGTTCCCTGGTGTTCTTGTACTGGCACCCCAGTATGGGGATGTTCTGCCCACCTCAGCCCCGGCCCTCCAGGTAGGATGCTGAGGTTTCAGTGGGACACACAGGTGCCTGTGCTGGGCCAGCAACATGACACGACTGTCCTGCAGGGCTCCCCAGACCCCTGTGCTTTCCAGGTTAGCCAGGGTAAAGGTATGTCCTCCATCTGGTTACCTTGTAAGGTTGCACTTTTATATCAGCAGTATGTTTATACCGGTGTAATTGCCTCCATAAACAACAGTGCTGTGTTGACAAGGTCCAGGGATTCCCACAAAAATTGGTTTTCCTGTATCCTTGATGCATTTCATATGCTGTAGTTCTTTTGTTATTTTTCTTCTCTTCAGAATGATAGCTTTCAGGTTGTTATGATACATATTTGATGATGTTAGCTGATTAGTTTGAACTTCTGTTGCCAGTGTTCCCATGGATGTGCAATGGAGCTGATGATGCCTCCCCTGTGCTCTGCCTCTGGCAAACAGCAAGGATATTGACTAGCAAGTCACCAAATGATGAATGTAAAGTGTCAGCCAGGAAAAGCCTAATATTATAACAGGAAGACCGTGACTCTAAGATCGCAGTTACCTTAGGTTGGATGGAACAGTCTGGCTGGGGATTAGCAATCAGGAAATAAGGAAAATACCTATTTCTGGGCTAAAACCCAACTGCCTCTGAGTTGTCATCTATGAGAAATGCACAAATTATCCTTGCTGTGCTGTCTTAAATCAGTATTTCTTGTCTATTTTACAGAAGTAACTTTTGAAAGTGTTGCTGTAGCTATGTTTTGGATGCAGAGGAAGGCAGGGTGGAGGGCATGCTCCCCTGGTGTGAACCCCCCTGCTGTGGGACTCCCAATTCTGTTTGCTGGGAGCTCCGCTGCAAACCTCTGACCCAAACCACTGAAGTTAAAGGAAACTCTTCTATGGGCTTCACTTAACTTTGTCCCTGACCCTAGCAGAAAAAGGAGAGAGTTTGCTGTTGAGGAAGGATGCCTTTTAGTTGGTGCATTAAAGCATGCTTCATTACTTTTCATTTATTTATTTTTGTGGCTTGGAATATAAAGTTAGAAACTGTTAAGTCATGTTGTCTGCAGGGCCCCAATGAAAAGATAACACCTTAGAGAAATTTTGATTTGATGGATGGAGTAATTGCTGGATGCTTCAGGCTACTGATGTACCCAGCACCTAGATCATATGCAAGATGAGGGATCCTCATACAGCGCAGTTCCGTTTGTAATTAGTGATGGGGTATTGTTTTCCGCCTTTCTGGTATGTACAGAGTGATTCCTGCCTCGTTGATGACTGTAAACATCATTCTAAGTATTATTTTATGATCCCTGTGGGAATAACAATGTAAACAGCATAATTATGTTCACCTTTGAGGCATATCTGGAAACTTTGTTCTTCCAGAAGAGTGATAACAGAGATGAATGCTGCTGACAAGGTAACCAGGGAGAACCACAACCTGCCCGTGAGAGACAGCGGATGCTGGAGGGAGCAGCGCCTTCAACACCGTAAAAAACTGCATTACATATTTGTCTTGTGCACATGTGGAGATCGATTACTACATGGGAAAATTATTAAAAGCAGCACATTTTGAGATCTTCTGAAGAAAGCGTGAGGACTTACTCTTAGTAAACCTTATTTCTGTTGTTATTATGGGTACCGTAGATCGCATACCTATTTGTGTCTATTTTTGCCCACACTTTTACAATACTAACAGGGTTCTTCCAGGGCAGATCTGTGTCTGGGAGGCACACACTGGCTTCAAACTTCAGCTTTTCTTTGTCTAAACAGAGTATAGCAAAGCATCCTACTTTAGACTCTCAGGGTTTTAGCTCTTCACAGCAAGGAAACCTCAGGAATATTTCCTATCCCTTGGACTTCTTGGTGTAACACAAATAGACCCTTTTTCACAACTGCAGGTATTTTCAAGGGGTTTTGATACTTAAGATAAATACATGGATACGGTTAGGGGTTATAGGTCATAATTTAACCAATTGCTTTAGATTTACCTACCATAAAACTGAGATAGGGGTTTGGGGGTGGGGGGGAGTGGGGGCAAGGGGGGGACATGTCTATATACAATTCTGAGAAAATTCTCTACCATTTTCTCAGTTTCTGTATCAAGACTGAAAGTCTTTTGGCTTCTGGCTGGAGACACTGAAAGGCTCTTGGGTCCTGGCATATAATTTCTGTGCCATTGCTTGGAATTTCCCTCCGCTGCAGCTCAGAGCTCAGCTGAACAGTGAAGACCGTACGGCAAAAGTAAGCTCCTTCCTCCAGCCCAAGCCTCCTGCAAGTTTAGGTGGGTCAGGGTTTTTTTTGTTGGTTTTTTGTTGGAGTATTTTTAAGCTGTCCTTTTCTCTGGCTTTTGGGAGAAGGGCTAACATCTGTCTTCTCTTTCACATATGAGTCTGTTCCACTCTGTAAACATGAGTGCTTTGAAAAATAAATTGGGTTGGATTGGTTTCTCAATATTTTACACCAAGGTGCAAGGTCCTGATTTGAATTGGAATCCTAATATCTTCCTGACCCTCCATTATTATAATAATTTGAGTTAATTGCAGAGGTGACATGTTCCTGTTGACAGACCTGAGAACAAATGTTGGATGCTAAATACACAGAGGCATTCATGATATGGTAGTTTCCTACCACTGCAGACAGTTTCATAGTATAAGACAAATTCTACAAATAGATGCACCTGCTTATCTGCAGATGGAGAATATGAAGTGCGTTATTACTGTGGAACTTCTGAATACAATTTATGTATTTGGCTTAGTCATAAATTATAGACACAGTTTTAGAATAAACATCTTCAGCTTCCCACTGCAGAGAGAATTATTTCCAGCTTTTAAATACTGCTTTTCAGCAGATTAGTCCTGGTTGTAAGATATCGTAAGGTAATAAAGGTACATTTTTCCACCTAACTGCATTTGGGAATGGAAAGTACCTAACGATAACAATAACAACAATTCTTGACATTACTATAGCAACTTTCACCCAAAGATCTCCAAATGCTTTACAATAAGTTATTCATTAGGCCTCACAGCGCCCTGGAGAGTTAATTACAAATTATCAAGCATAATCTCAAACTGTTTCCACTATTCTTGTATGCTTTCCAGAGGAAAGGAAAATATGCTGGCTATAATACTATGACCTTTCTCTCCCCTGCTTCATTTTGAAAACATAATTAGATGAAAATTTGAATGTATCCAGTTTTAGGGAAAGCTAATATAATTACTGCCTGACCACAAAACTCATTGCAATTTTCAGTTTCATCAGTGAGAGGCTATTTTTTAATCTCGCTCTGTTTAATAAAACAACAACAGTGACAACAAAAGAAAAACCGCCATGTATTTCAGTGGAATTCCAGAGAGTTTAAATTGTGGATGTCCATCTGTTCTTCTGTCACAACGGTGTGTGGTTTTGAAGATGTTTGGTACAAACTTTCGTTCTGACACAGCGAGAAGAGGAGGACATGTCTGTGCTGCCTCCACACTGAGTGCTCCTCCTGGGCCGTAGCCATCTCTCCCAATCCAAGCGGCATCATTTGGGCTGGAGAAGGTAGGTGTCAGGGAGTGTCGTGTCCCAGGGAATATCAGAAGAGAACAACAGTGTTTCATCTCACATTTTCAAAGTGGCCCAGACTATAAGAACTCAAACACATGTGTAGAGTGAGCTGCTCTAAGATGGCCTTCTAAAGAAATTAGATTCTGACTCGGTGAAATAGAAATAAAAAATGGGAGGAGGCAGAGAAAAGGAAGGAAAAGAATGACATCTAAACCAATACCCAAAATAGCATGATTAGAAACATCCTGGCTTTCCACAGACAAGAAGTAGAAGATGCGGTATAACTCCTGCCCATCAGAGACCTGAAGCTGTAATTTTACCTTCATCTCATATAATCATAGGAATAATTAAAACCCCTTTTATTTATGCTAGGTTATGTCTTTTGCTGCAACATAGTTACTGGCTTGCTTTTGATACAAGATGAAACTAGTTTACCAGGGTAATTATCTGAGGGCAGAGATTTCTCTCTTTTCATATACTAATTTTGTAAAAAGAAAAAAAAAAAGGAAAATAATGATGCTTTTGTTTGCAAGGATAAAGCTTGTGGACAATTTGCCATCTGAAAGAGTTCCAATATTTTAGCATTGAAAATATAGTAGACATCCATGTTCATAGCAAATATGTACAAAAATCATACAGATATTTAAACAACTTTTATGCTTACTATGTGAAATTAACAGTGAAGACTGCTTTTTTTGCCTCTAACATAGACATCTAAAAGCAGAGATGAGAAAAAATCTGGTGCTGTGGGAGCTAATTGTACGTTTTGCTTTGCTATTTGCTCTAAGCGGTGAGATACATATGTGTAAGCAGTAAATATTTAAACGCACATATGACATACTATAGTACAAAGTTCATGAGGTACCTTCCCCTTTTTTAAATTGTAGAGGGAAGTTGTTAACAAGAAAATTAAAGGTTTATGAAATTTCATAAGAACTACCAGAGGGAATTACCATCCCAGTAAATTTACAGACAAATAAAAATAACCTTTGGGAAAATAATTGAGAGTTATGAGTTGTAAATACATGTTTACAGTTGCTTTTGTGCCACTGCTGTACCCCATCAGAAAGGAGAGCTAATTTTCTGAAAACTTTATTTTATTATGCATCTGTTGGTCTCATTGTATCTTATTTCCATATCTGCACATGCAATCCCAGCGAAGCCGACAGTTTCATCCAGGTGTGAAAGATAATTTGATCCCAGAAGTGATTCCGAAGTATAATAGAAATGAATGTTATTTGTCTCTGCAGTTTTTTAAAGTGTAACCCAACTAATGAGAAAAGGTGCGGAGTCTGAAGTCAGTTTGATTAAAGCTCTGAACATTGATTAGGCCAAGAAGATAATTTAGAGGCACACACAGAGAAGTTTAGTGCTGGTAAAGGCATGATGAGAAGGAGAAGAAAGCCCTAGGAAAAAGCTGAAATGATATAATTACAGAAGGGAGCAGGGTTGTTAGTGTGTGCTGTAAAATGTCCATATGCAAATGAGCATATTAACTGCTCAGGCATTCTGTTTTTCAAACAAAAAGAGAGGTATGGTAAAGAAACAAGAATTTGTAATTGCACTGTGGGACAGAAGTGAACTGAAGGATTTTCTTATAAACACTTTCAAGAAACCATGGCCTCAAGCCATCCTTACTAGCACAGACCCATCCATCTCCTGAAAGTGAACACTTGATTGGCAGTCCGTCCTATTGAAATATCGAGCGAATAAAATCTATCCGCTCAGCCGTATGTACAAGTCAGCAAAAGCCACACGGGGAGAACAGGGTGACTTCATCCATGGTTCCGGGAGACAGCAGTTCTGTGTTTATTTTCGATGGATCAAGCCAATTAGAGCATCTTGAGCAAAGTTTTCTCTGGTTTATGTTTATTATTACTTTTAATAAGAGTAGCAGTATTTTTCTATATCAGAGACAGGCTAATGCTTGATATTTAAGACAAACTTAGATACTAATCCCCCTTTAATGCTAGTCTTGAAAAGAACACTAAAGTGGGTCAATACAGTGTTAATCTTTTGCCAGCAAAGCTCTTAATTTCTTTATACAATTTAAGCCCCTCTTCTTCCTTTTCCTGGAAGTTATCAGATAAAAATGGGTAATTATTAATAATACAATGCAGATTCAATACGAAACAAAATATCCTCTATGGGAGTTCGGAAAGGAAGCTGAAATCTTATATGTGCACTTTCATGCAATCTAATAAGACTAAACAATTACACATCCTGTCAAGATAAAATTAAAATAATAGTCCCCAAGGACCACCTAGTTTATTTATATACATATCTATATCTATATATATCTATCTATATCTCAGCAGCATAAATTTATGCGATGCTATTTAGGCTCTACCCATCATCAAAAGGCTGAACTGTGGCTGTGTCTCAAGCACGTTAAGTCCAAGTGGGGGCCACCCCTCTTTTAGGTGCCCCAGAAAGAAACGTGCACAGCTCATTCAGAGCACACAGGCGGCTGGCGAGGGTGGCACGGGGCACTCTGGGCAGGTCCCCAAGGGGGGAACACCCAAAGGACAGAGGGAGCTGCGGGCTGGCTGGGGCAAGGGCCCCCATTCCCAAAGGAGAGTTCCGAGCCATCTTTCTTGGGGTGATGGACACAAAGGATGTGTCTGTAGTGACCCAGAGCAATTAGGAGTACAAGCTGGTGACTTGTTGCAACTAGGTTCACAGTAATTTTAATTTCGGATATTTTAATAATTTAACAATGAAAATACAGGTCCACAGAAAACACGTTTCTGTTGCCAAGTCAATCTAGGTTTCCTCTGCGCTCTTGTTTTTTTCCTTTTCTTTTTTTTTTTTTTTTTTTGGGGGGGGGGGAGAGGTGAGGCAGACAGGGGAAGGAATCAAGGGGTGACCAAGGAAGCTTTTGCAGGTACACTGTGAATGTTAGCGTGGCAAGGTGCCTTGTGCATGTTAAGGCTTTATTTGCTTCAGGAATGATGCTATCAAGGAAGGAGATTGGCCTAGTGACATTTTCCAAAACATGACTCTTCCTGGGAAAGGTGGTGGTGACATTCAGTCAAGTTTTACTCTGTGTAAACCCCTTGACATCAGTGAAAAGGCTAAATAGATCAGTCTAGGTGTACTTCTGTGTTCATGTCAGTGCTATATTTTCTCCCTGTGGACCTGTCCTCATGGGAACCCCAAACCACATTAAAGCAGCTTTCAAAATTCTGTTCCATTTAAAAATAATAGAATGAACTTATTAAAATGTTAACCCAGAGAATGTAGACTATGAATTATTTTTAAATGGAAGAAAGTTGAATGATAGTAGCTATAACAGAAAAAGATGCTTCAGGTATGTAAGAGACATGGCAGAGTCTTTCCTTGAGGATGGCCATGAGCAGGCAGAGGCAGAAGTGTGTAACCAAGAGCAGAATTTAGCTCCACTGGGCCTGAGTGACAGCAGACGCGATGTCTTTCTTTTACTTCTCCTTTCTGTGGGGATGGAAATATGGGGCATTTCTGAACATAGTGTTTAACGGTGGTAATTGAAACCTGAATAATGTGAAATATTGCTCTTTTTCCCCCCCATGAGTCTTTCCTGAAATATTTCACATGGTCAAAGACACAGAGAAAGGAAGTTGGCTTTGCTGTTAATGTAATTATATGAGAAGAAAGGTAATCAGATGTTTTCATGCAATCTGATAACGAACTACAAGCTGTGCGAATCTGCTTGCATAGTAATAAGAAAGATGCACAATAAGTACTGAGTGTGATTAATTATCTGAGTACATTTGTATCCAATTTAGCATCAAAGAGTGACACGATCAGAATATTTGGTCCAGAGACCGGAACAGAAGTATGAATGAAAGAAACTCAAGTGCATTCAGGAAAATGCTGCACTTGATGTATTTGGTTTAGAATTTAAAGCCTCGGAGGTAATTAGTAAACGTAGTCCTGATAGCAGTTTGTGCATGACTCCCATTATTATTAGTGGCGAACATGTGCTTAACACCCTGAGCTCTCTACCAAAACTTTATTGAAACAGTTTCAAAAGATGTCCAAAATACCGCAGAGCCTGAAGTAAAACAGACAGCTAATGCCAACTAATGTGTGCACTAAAATCCATGGCGAGAGAGCACACTGATTAGGTGAGGTGTTTCAGGTTCTTATCAAACGCTTACTAATCTTGAAAACTCAGTCACCAGACACTAGGCTATATAGAGCACATGCTGCTTTGTGATGTAACTAAATAAATCTAAAGTGCCTTCATACAACTCAGATGTCTACAACCATAAAACTGGTGAGAGAACAGTCATTTCTCTGACCAGCAGCATATTGACATGTTCTTGTCTCTCTAATCTGCATGTGGTCAAAGTTTAAAATTCATCATCCTGTGATTTCTGCTTAGTGCGATGGACAAATATTTTTAAAATCCAATGCATATTGATAAAGAAGAGCAAAGTTAAGAAATGGCAGAGCTCAGAGTGAAAATTTTGAACTCGAGGGGGAAGAAGGTCAAAGGTTTTGCGGTAATAACTACCACCAACTGCAAGGTGAGACATAGCGCATACCGACCTGTTAATTTGCCTGGCTTTCCAAGGGCAGGTTTTCTTTAAGGCTTCTGATGTCATATCGGTTTGAAAAATACATTATGATTTCCATGGCTTACAAAGTGGCAATTACCCTCTAATTTATTCTGCTCCCTTAGAAGACCCCAGGCTGCTTCCCTGTCCTGGTAGGGGCTCGCTCCTTCAGCCCACGTCTTTGCAGTCCGAAGCTTGGTCAGCGGGCAGCTCTCAGAAACATGATGTGGTAACCATGGTGAACAGGCACCCAGGGGAGGGTACAACCATTATTCTGTATCTTTGAAAACAAAGCCCCACAGAAACTATTTTTCAGGTTTTACTGAAAATGGCAAGCAGCAGAAGGAAGTTAGGATAAGAGAGGAATTATAACCAGAGTGGCTTTCATAATGGAGCATTTGATACTTGGAAGCATGGGTAAAAAAACCCCTCTCTGCTGTTCCTATTTATTTGCTCAGAACCTCCTCTTTCAGAGTTATTCCTTGAGATCAATACTAACTTAAAGACCCACAGAGTAAATCCAGATGACTGGTGCTCAAAGTCTTGTTAAATGGTTGCTAATTTTTCCCTGAAACTGGCTCTTCCTCAGCTTGCAAGCCAGGCTTTGCAGAAGCTGCAGCATGAAGAGGAGTGATGCGCGCAGGGAACAACGGGGGCTCTGCACGCTCTTGAGCAGGCGGAGAACAAACGGAAAGAGCAAAGAGAGGAAATTGCTTGTGCACGGGGGTAATGAATATGTGGCACAAAAAGGTAATTAAATGAGGAATGGTTAAGCGAAGGAATAAAGGTATGGTATATATCTTCATGGAATAAACAGGCAGGGGGGTTGTGTAAAGTTCACATCCCTGTGCGCATCTACTTGCTACTTCTATGTAAAGAGGAGCACTCGAGTGAAATAGCAAATACTAGAAGCATGGTTTGTGAGTGCTCTCAGCTGTGGCCTCTATGTTTTTGAAAACATACTGTCGTGGAATAGCCTGCATGTTCACGCCACATGAGACTACCTAAAAGCTGCCTGAAGTAGATAATATGGCAGAATAAAACTATTTCCAGGTTATAAAGCTGAAGTTTGTTGTAAACGCTGAGTCACAGTTGGTTAAGGAAACGGCAGTCACTCTGTGTGCAAGAGGAAAGAAATAGTCTGGAGCGAAGACAAAGCTCTGCAAGATGCTTAACAAACGTTCGTTATCATTACAGGTGATGTGCAGATAGGAATGTGAATGCTACCGGTAAACATTGATCTGAAGTATTCACACACACACAAAATACACACAGATCAGGCTCATAAAGCAAAATATTTACCGAAAGTGCAAAGAGTCTTTACAACTCAGATGAGTTTCAGCATATTAACATTCAAAGAAAAGGTGTTTATTTTAGTTGCAAGGATGAGTATTTTAACAGTGATGATTTACCCAATACTTATGCAACACCTCTGTGTCTGTGTCTTATTATGAATGGTTTATTAAACTGGTTAAAATGGTCAACAGGCACTGCAAATGCGTTTCACTTTAATATTGCATTTTGCATTAGAAATGGCTGGATAAACATATCTAAGACATTTAGCAGTGTGAAGTGCAAACCTAAAATTCAAGTAAATGTGTTTTTAATAGTGGTTGATGTGTTAGGACTATGCTGTGCCATAGATGTTATGCATACTATTCTAGAGGTATTCACACATTGCTAGATTCCATCTATGGTACTCCTGTGTTTATTAAATTATATCAACAAACATTAAAATAAGTGTAACAGTCAAGCGTAAAGTCCCCTCTCAGAGCCGCACAGCAGATACCAGTTTGGATATTCCAGTGTTGTTAAGCGTTCAGGATGTTCACTGAAAGCAGGAAGAGCAAAACTACGGTTCAGAGGAGAATAGTTGGCATGCTGATCTGAGATCTGTTGGTACGGAGATCAGGAATGGCAGGTTTCCTTGTTTCCGTGCATTCTCAGTGAAATCAGCCAGCACAGCACTTACGATGCTAAGGCCTGTTCATGAGGACGGCAGAACAGCTCATGCCTGAGCATTTCATTAGGTCTAGACTTCTTTCTAAGCAGTATGGGAAGCATACCTCCAGTGAGAAATATGGTATGTTTAAGGTTGCCTAACAGTTCCCATAATCAACCTTTAATAATCATTTGCTTATAACTGCCTCCTCACTTATGTTTGCTTTTGGCTATGTAATTTAAGCCCCATTTTTTTTTATTTCAACTCCAGCTATATCGACAAGAACATTTTATCTGACAGCAGTCCTCTTCTATCAGAGATGCTTTGGGCTGACTGTTGATCAAAACTTCCCCAGAGGGTGCATCTTTGCAAACCTCAGCCCCCCAGCCTGGCAGAGAGCTGCTGCAGAGCTGTACGTTTGGCGTGCACGGTCCGTGCTCTCCCCGCTCCCACCGGGGGGTGACTCAGCCTGCTCATGCTGGGTCTCCAGCTGCTGGAGCAGTCGTATCCTTTTGCACGTTGGGGGTTTCTGTCACAACAAGGCTTAAACTGACAACAAAATTCTCTCTTGCCTTTGCTTTTAGCCGTGCTGGTGCCAGAGGCAGGTAGGGGATAAGAAAAATTATCTCACTCAAACGATGACAGGTAAGGACTGAGATGAATAAAAAGGAAGGAAACAAAGGAGGGGGAGCAAAGGAGGTCATAGGAAATGGATGGGATATGAGGCGAAAGTAAAAATAAGAAAGTAGATGAGAGTATTAGGAGCCATAGAGAAGGAGTGATGACGATAATAAAGGAGGGCTTGAATCAATGCAAGGACACTAGTTTGAGCAGAAGTGGGGCAGGAGGTAGGAAAAATAGCAGCGAGCAGAAGGAGCTAGGGGAAAGGGAATTGGAAACGAGAAGCGAGCAGACCCACATAAGAACATAAGCCAGCTGACAATTGATGTACCTGACTCAGCTGTGTTTGTTGAATGGGTCATTTACTACCCGATGCACTGCTAGTAAGGGCCCTCCTGGTAAAATGTGGTCCTGTACCTATATATTGTGTACAGCCATGCACTGTGTTGTAAAGCAAGTGCACAAAGAGGACATCACAGTTCATAACTCCTTTAGTGTTAGACAGTCAATCTAAACATGCTCTTGAGACGCAGAAACACACTTCTGAAGAAGGTCGGTCACGAGATGTCCCTCTTAGATGTGTCCCAGTGGCTGTATGCCTATGCTTTTATGTGTCTGCAGTGAAGAAGATGAATCTGGGTAATTCAGTTCTGGAATGGATGTGTCAGGGAAAGGTCTCTCTCTGTGCTATGCAGAGAAGCCTGCAGCGAGCCTTGAAAGGATGCCACCGATGGGGATGAAGGAAAGGACCCACCAGGTATCATCCAGGGGGCAACAAGACCTCTGTTATCCTTCTGCTTGTCTGTGTGTGGGGGAGGGGTGTTGGTGGAGGGGCAGTGTTTAGAAGCTCCCCCCTTTCTCATTCCCATCTTTTCAGGGATAGAGAAATGCTGAAGTCACCCAACCTGCAGACTGCGCACAAGGCAGCAGCGTGCCGCGCATCGGGTGGCTGAGGCAGGGTGAGCCTGTGGCTGGGAGCACCCACAACTCTCTGTTGCATAAATAAGAAAACAGATCTTGTCTGTACAAAGTGTGATCATCTTCATGGTTTTACGTACCACAAGAGCTCTCACTGCGTTGCCTACAGTCTGACTTGCCTTAAATGAGACTTTTATCTCAGCAGCTTGTGATACTTCCAAGCTGGGAGGAGACCCACTGAAGAAATGGATATTAGGGCATTTCAGCACTGTCCACAGCTCTATTTAGCTCTAAATTATACAATTCTTGAATTAGCTACTGTCTGTTTTCAGTATTTTCCATTACAAGGGGTCAGGCACCAGAGGAAATAGTTTTCTAAACCAGAAAGGAATATTAAATGACACAGCTGATAAGTATGAACAGTGGTGCAGAAGATTTATTGAGTAATGTGTTAGGTTGATAAATGATAACATTTATTTGCAATTTGAGGATGTGACCCAAATGACACTCATTAGCTCAGCTTGTGTAGAACCGATTAGTTTTGTAAATTTATTATTTGTCTGGTGCTATTGGAAGGAGAGTCTGTTTTAATTGATTGGAAATCTGTTTTATTTCAGTGAATATTATGTATTCTGTTTTTAATTGTATTCTGTTGTTTCCTCCTGAATGTCAGGGTTATTATAGTCTATTACTTGAGCAGGGGAGTGCTTGGCATCCTGCTAAAAGGCTGTAGCGAATGCATTAATCCATACATGGAGGGGTGGTAATAAAACAAGATTTTTATTTCCCACTGGGCTTCTTAGGAGTATACTAGGAAGCAAGCAAGGAAGCAACTGGCCCACGGACAAGCTGCCCTCCTTCTGTTGGTGGAGCTTGAACAACACCCTGTCAGTTTCCGAAAAAGGTCCATGGATTGAAGAGCAGGTTTCCAACTACACTGAGCTTTTTGCCCATGCCCATCACCAGTGCCACATGAGGAACTGAGGCAATATCTCTGGCTCTCTTCTGGAGCCCCTGCAGTCAAGTGCAGGGGTTTGGGGAACCTGAGAAAAATCTTGTGTTTGGGGCTTTGCTGCAAAACTCCAGTGAATGTTAAACAACTACAATTTTCCATAGGTCTTTTTCTATTCCAGAAATTAATAATAATAAATAAATAACAAATATATAAAGAATATATATTCCTTTTTCTATAAAATGTATTACGATAATATGTTATTAAATATCAATATATGAAAAATATTAATAATAAATAAATAATGATGATGACGAGAAATAAAAATAAAAAGGATATTCCAGAATATGGAATAGAAAATTGTACCTTTGTTTTAGGAGGGTTCAAAAAGCCTAAAGCAAGCAAGAGGGGTTCTGGGAGCTGACATCTGTGCAACAGTGTGAATTAGGCAA
The DNA here is from genome assembly GCF_023634085.1 of Falco cherrug. Taxonomy (NCBI): domain Eukaryota; kingdom Metazoa; phylum Chordata; class Aves; order Falconiformes; family Falconidae; genus Falco; species Falco cherrug. The sequence continues at coordinate 37,510,860 of NC_073704.1, read as the reverse complement.
GAACCTTGAAAGGTGTTTTAAGGAGAAACACTGGCCTGTTGAAATACTTCTTTCTGCAAAGATATTGATGTAAAACTCTTCAGAAAGGAAGGCTTGCATGTTATTGAAGTGCTCCATTGCAAACTTTCCTAAAATACATTTAGCTATTTTCTGAAGGCTGGAAATGAGTTTTGTTTTGATGCATTGTTATCTTCTTACTGAAGTGTAAACATCAGAAGATCAAAACTGAAATGAAACTTGAAGAAAAATAAGAAAATTTTACTAGACCCATGAGAACTCCCTCAGTCTCAAAGCCTTCTTATAACGGGGGGCGAGACCTTGCCCCCCACCCACACCTGGCAGCAACAAATGTCCAAGACAGAAAAAATTCTGGTGAGACCAGAAAACTATTTCTTGCCTGGTTGTTACAAAGGTTGAGGTGATCATGGATAGTGGTTTCATTTAGTTTCACCTAATTCCTGCTTTCTGCAAGTACGCTGTAACATGTTGGAGAGAAGAGACAAAAAAAAACCCAAAAAAAAACCCAACCCAAACCAAAAAAACAAAAAACCAAGCTGTGCTTTGCTTTTGTTTCTATAGTTGCTTTATTTATTATATCATTAGGACATAGGGCAATGTTTCCTGAACCTCAAAAAACCCAAACCAAAAACCAAAACAAAACCCTAAACCCTAACCACCTGGTGGATTTTTTGTTGTTTTTGTTTTTTCTTGGTGCCCAGGTTTTCTAGGACAACACAGACTAACTTCAGAGTGAGGAGACCCTGTGAATGGCATGGCACAAGGAATTAAGTCATCAGATTCAAGGGCTCCCAAGAAGAAGTTCTGCTGAAAGGCCACGATGCGAGGCTGGATGCCTGTTGTTCTAAGAACACACAAGGGAACAAGCATTTCCTTCCTAAAAAGAAGCATTTTCCTCATGAGAATCACAGATGGTGGGGTCGGCAGGGCCTCTGGAGGTCAGCCAGCCCTTCCCCCGGCCGGAGCAGGTTCCCTGGAGCAGGCTGCACAGGGTCACGTCCAGGCGGGTCTGCAATGTCTCCGGAGAAGGAGACCCCGCAGGCTCCCTGGGCAGCCTGTGCCAGGGCTCCGGCACACTCCAGGTAAGGACGTTTTTCCTCCTGTTCAGGGGGAAGTTGCTGTGTTGCAGTTTGTGCCCGTCGCCCCTTGTCCTGTTGCTGGGCACCCCTGGAAAGAGCCTGGCCCCGTCCCCTGGACAGAATTTGTCCTTCCTGGGAAATATTGAGATTTAAATAATGTTCCTGGGGAAAGCTGCCACCCAGTGTTTGGCAGCACGGGACATGACCCACTTGCACTGCAATTCCTCCATCTCCCACGAGCAAGCCCTCACCATGGCGTTATTTACTGTTGGGCAGAAACGGGCTTTCAGTCTCCTGTGTTTGAGCCGTACAAGTGTACTCATTGGGAAAGGGACCTTTTCTGCACGTCCCCATTGTCTGTCCTGGGTACCAGTTTGCTGGCTACTTCAGGGGATGTTTTTCATCCCGAAAAGTACTTGCAGCTAAAAAGTATTTCCTGACAAAAGGGTTTGCTCAGCCAGGGTTTTTCTACCAAAAAAACAGTTCAGCTATGATAAATTATTCTTCACTGATGGCAATTCATTTTGTCAAAAAAATTCCCAAATGTGGTGGGCACTGACACAGCCTCCTTGCGTGTTTGTGCAGTCGGTGCTCAGGGCTGGGTGGTGGCAACCTGCTCCGTCTCGAGGCGGGACAGTACCGTTCCCACCGCGTTACAGGGGAGCCTCTGCGTGCACAGGGCACATACATTACTCTAACATGTAACAAATATACCAGCACTCTGCTTTTTCACGCAAACAGCTACACAAAACTGCATTGTCACTTTCTTCGCTTACCTGGGTTTCAGAGCCCTCTTAGGGTGAGATGCTAACGTTTTCCTGGCTCTTCATTTTCTCACATTATTCTCAGAGCTATTTCTCATCTCCCACTCCTGGGTGAGGCTTTTATTTCCTTCAAAAATCACGTCTGTCTTCATGTGGTTATGAGCCCCTAAACCATGGAGCTCACCGACAGACCGATGCTATTGCACGTGCTGCAAAAGGCAGCTGCGTGGAGCCCTGAGAGCTTTCCATACTTAGTGATATAAATCCCGGCATCGGGGTTTGTGCCAAAGTTTTGTTCGTGTAAAGCACACAAAGTGAAAATACACATAATCTCAGGAAATCTGGCCAGCGCTGCCATCTCCAGGGTGGGCTGTTTGAATTACATCTCTTGCCATGTTGACTCCTGGAGCAGAGACAGATAAGGCTTAAAGTCCACCTCTGCCCTAGCTATTTTCTTGGGTGTGGGAGATCTGCATTAAAAGCACAGCACAAGATGATACTTAAATGATGTTTTATTAATTAGCATAGAACTGTGTTTAATCCAGATTTAAACTTCCTGAAACACTTTTTTTTTTTTTTTTTGTCTGCCATTTTAAGCAAACACATCATGCAGGCAAATCTTTGGAGCAGAAAATGCTGTATGGCTTTGAATGAAAACATAAACCTGCTCATAACTACAGAGCTGCTACTTGCACCTCCATAATGACATTATCCCTTTTGTTGTTCACACATTATCATTTGCGATGCAAAATAAATATACATGATAAAACTGTTAATGAAGAGCACTTGGATGCAATTTCAGGAATAGATCTTAGGCATGCTTTGGAGGATGTGAGAAAGTGTAGCTGTAGGCTTATATGCTCAGCCAGACTTCAGCAAATCAAGCCAATGACAGCATTTTTTTCGTGATAACTATCATCTTTGGCTAGTTCCAGCCTGCCAATATTAAAAACCCCAATTGCTTATGGTGCTTTATCTATTACGTGATCCTTTTCTGCTGAGAAAATTTTCCTGTTTATAAATACATCAAAGAAGAACATACAGCAGCCAAGCAAAGCAGCTGCAGCTCATACATGAAATTACAGCTAGGAACAAATATTTTGAAGTGCTACATGGTGCACATCTATTGTGCTAGCCTTACAGCAAATGATAGTGATATGGACAATAGCCCACTACCTTTTTGCACTTGCATGACCTTGTCCTTGTCATGGCTGATGCCTGTCCTAGCTACTGAGCATCAGCTCCAACACTTTTATGTAGCTGGTAATTCCTATCACATCTACCTCCAAAATCAACATCACAAAATGTTCTTATTTATACAAGTACAGTAAATAGCACCGCCACCTCCAATTGTATTTTTTCCTTCTTTGCAAGTAGAACAATTATCTTTCCTTGGTACCAACCATGCCAGCCCCATGAGACTGTAGATAGTACTGAAAAATAAATGCAGCATTTCCTCTGGGTTCTCTGCTTATGCTTTCCACATAACTCAGGGACACAGGAATTAATATTGCTAAACACTGGGAAGAAGGACATAGTCATTGCATTATTAGCCCACAGATAACACTAGAAGAACTGGTTATTTTATTTAATGCTGCAGCACAATCCATGGGTTCAGTGTTTTGCAGTTTCTTCTCACTAATAATTCTATAACAAAAAAATACCTTTATAAGAGAGCATTATGTGTGTTCCACACCAGACTTTGGGTTGTTTTGCTGGGGATTTACTCCATTTCCTACCAAAGCTCTGTGGTCTGCATGATTTATAACAAAGGAGCAGGAATGCCTTGACCCTTTATCCTTCTTTCTATCTAGTGGGCTGGATGCTGATGACGATAACCAGCAGGTCCCAGTATAACCAGCCAGAATAGCCAACATGTAGGCATTAGCAGTCAGCCTCTATTTTTTGGTTGTGGATGGTTTGTTTTGTTTTGTTTTGGGTTTGGTTTTTTTTTGGCTGCTCCCAAATGGCAGCTTCTGCAACACTCAGCAGTGTCATGGAAGCAGATCTTTCTGCTTAAGAAAAGTGTAAGGACTGTACCTAAGCTGGACCCACCATATGTTTAAAATTATCTATTAACTCAAAAGTACAAAGATTGAAATGCCACCCACAGCTTTGACAGTTTTTAGAGTTAGCACAGGAAAGGTAAGGAGTTAAATTTATGCCATAGATGAGAAAAAGACTCAAAAAGTGTAGCATATTTAGCCTGAAAGAAAAAGCAGACTGGATGATGATCTCATTACAGTGTCTAAATATATAAAAAGATTATAGAAGAATCTGGTCATGACCTACCTGGCTGGACTCTGTGAAAATTAAGGGAAGATATATTGACCATGACGGACAATGAAATCTGCACAGAAATGAAATTGGGAAAGTCTTAATAATGCCTTTTGAGCTGGACTGGAGCACAAAGTCTTGAAATAGAAAATGCATATAAGAGTTTTGTGGATAACCCAAGCTGAAGTGGGGAAAGCAGAGGTATATGTGTGACCATAGTATTCTCATTACTGTTTCTTGAAGTTTATTAAGCTTCTAAGCATTGCAAAAAATTATCAAGACAGCCTGGAGGAAAGTTTTTGTGGAGGTTGTGTTCTCAGCTTTTGATGGTTGACACAGTAGAGGAGGATGGTTTAAAATATACAATCCATAGAAAATGGGAAAAGACTAGTATGTTGGGAAGAAACTTGCCAAAGCTAGCAACTTAGCGCTGGGCTGGGTTTATCTGGCCCAAGCTCAACCCTGGTAATGAGTCCCTGCTATATGTATAGTATACATATGTACTGTGAAAAAGTAAGGTTTCTTAAAACTTTTTTGAAATTTACAGCTGGCATAAAAATGTGAAAAAGGCTGCCCACAGGTCTTTCAGTAAATGAACTGCTATTTAAAAAGATTAAAAAAAAAGAAACAACTTCTTTTTTTTTTTTTTAGCTACTGAGAAAAAATAAACATCCATATACATAATGTTCATATTGGTGAGGAAGATGGGCAGAGAAGACAGCCACACAACCTCAAAATTAGGAAATTAAGACCAATGAGGGAATGCACTCCGGCAGGGCTTTTTACTCAGGGTGGAAAACACAAAGAGTAAGTTATCAAGTAAGGTCATAAAAGGCAATGGCATAAATGAATTTAAGAGACAGCTAGACATTTTTATGGAGAGAAGGGATTGAAGAATTCAGAGCCAGTGACAAATCAGGGAGATGGGGTTGAGATAAAATTAACGAGGATAGGCTTACTTGTGGCCAGAGGCATTTTACTGTCCAGCAATACCTTATGTCCCCTGTCATCACATCCTAACCTGATGCTGACATCTGAAGGTGGCATGAAATCTTTCACACCTCTTAGTATATTAAAAAGGAAAAAGTGCTTTCAGACTTTTTCCCCAAAGGGGAAAATGTAATGTTGCTTATTCACTTTTCAACACATGCACGTGTTTGCAGCGGATGCTGAAAGGACTCAGCACAAGGTGGCCTGCTTATAAACTCAGAGTATGGTCCCTTGGGTGCTTTAAAACTCTCCATAGAGGGGTTTCAATCATATCTCCTTCCATTTTTAAGCAAAATTTTATTTTTCTGTAGTTATTTCTTTAGGTCATGAAGAGCAGCCAGAGTTTCCCACAGCAGTGTCCTGCTGCTCTGGTGCTGGGGTGGCTCATCCTTCTGTCCCACCAGCTCTGCTTGTTGATGCATTGCCAAGTGCTGACAAGGCTGTGGCAGACTTTGACAAGGTCCCTGGTCCACCAGCAGCCAGGCACTGCATCCAGAGGTCTGATGACTTTTTTAGTCCCCAGACTACAAGGGCTTGTTGCAAAAATCTGACCTTGAATAAAGGGAAGAGCTCATACTGTTAATTTTATCTGGAATTGGAAGAGGGAGTTGTGTGCCAGTCAGGAAACCGTATGTATCTCACACAATGTTTAGAAGATAATGCTCATGATAGGAAGATTGAAGGAAATGGGCCTTGACATTTTGGAGGACATAGATTTACATTAGTTCAGGCTTAAAATTACAGAGTGCAAGTTGAAGGCATGGACAAGGACGCCCAGGATAATAGGGTGTCTTCACAGACTGACACAAGCAGCAAAGCTGTTGCCAGCAGGACATGGGGTAGAAGGACTTTTCCAGGCAGTAGATAAACTTCAGGTAACTCAGAAACCTTTCTGAGAGCCTGCTGGCCACCTCTAGGCCACCAGATCTGCCTGGCAGCCCAAACCTGTCCCTCGATCCAGCAGAGCTTTTCAAGACCAAAGAGATCAAGCACCAAATAATGTGTATGCCATCCTCAAAAATTCATGCAGGTCTCCTGTAGATGTACTTTGAGGGAAATATGTGTGTCTGTATTTCCACTGTCTCCTTTCAGCTGCTTCTTTGAAGGAAGGGCAGGAAAATGAGCCCAGCTCTCCCAGGGTGACCAAGCTGAGAGGAGCACGCAGGGGTAAGGGGCGTTGCTTCTGGATATGACAGGCACTGAGCCCAGAAAGGGCTAGGGAAACTGCAGGGGTGGTGAGCTTTGCAATACGCATATTCTGAAGCAAAAAGCTACAAAACATTTCTATCATGCTGACAAAATGCAGTGATTCTCCCTTATTGGCAGAATCTTTTTCCTTCCTGCTAATAGCTTCATCTTATTAATTTAAATTAAATTCACACAAAAGCACGTGTGTAGGGTTTTTTCCTAACCCTTTTCATGGATCTCTAGAAATATTATGACCCTTAGGCCCCTTTGTAGAGAAGCTTAAGAGGTTTTTACAGTGTGGCATTTAAAACAAAGTGCATCCTGATTTGCATAGGGTTTACTGTAACCGCCTGCTTAATCTAAACCGCACTAATGAAGGCTAAACACAAATAATGCTCATTTGAAAAAAATGCCTGATGCGATTAGTCATTCGTTGAACACAATGGCAAGACTAGAACATATTTTCCTTCCGTTTTAGCTACTTCTGCTATAATCTGAATATCAAGGTCTTAAATCCATCAGGAGCCCAGCAGGCAGCCCACCTTTATGAAGAACTTTACCCTTAAAGACAGAATGAAAACGGCTGTTATGAGCCATCAGGGGATGGGCAGCCCTGCGGGCTCCGTGTGTTTAGCTAATGTGGAACAGGAGGAGGTGGAAGTTCTTGGATCTGTTTTTGTTTTAAACGGCCCTTCTGCTTCCCAAGGAGCTGTATTGATGGACTCTGAAAGAAAGCTGAGGTCAACTCTTTGTCTTGATGAGTTAGTGAAGAAATATTTAACTGGGGCCTTATGAAAACTACTTAGCTGTAATAATATCAAATCGCTGTTAAATGTGTTTCAGGAACTGTCATTAGCAACATAGCTATACTACCTAATTCTATTTGTTTAAATAAAGATCTCCTGAGGTCACATTATTCTCGTATAAATTTGAAAAGCTCAGCTGCTGAAAACAGAGAACTGGAAACAGAAAGCAGGGATTTGGATGATATCCAAGCTTTGCGATATCCATTCTTTAGCATGGGCACATGGGGACAGAGATCTTGCTGGGGCTTTATGAGCTCTATAAGCAGGAACACCGTACAATTCCTTTTTGTGATTCAGTGATACAGCTGCAAAATGAAATCACCAGCTCCATCTTATCATGGGCGTCCTGGCAGGAAATATTTATGACGGCTCAGGGGAAACTGTCAGTTTCTCTCTTCTTCCCTGGTGATCAGAGAATCATTCTGCAGTGAAGATGGGAAACTTCAAAAAGCTGTTGGCCAAAGATAGGATGGGGAGCTACTCGTGCAAATGATGCTTAAGACCGAAACCATTAAAAAGGATAGAAAAGGGAATAATGTGCAAGGGACCTGCAATGATCAAGTCCAACTGAAAGAAAAAAACATATTTTTTTTAAAAAAGCAAATTTTGGTTATTTGCTTCCTAGTCTTTCTCTAAAGTGGATGTAAAACTGTACAAGGAGACATCCTCAACAACACAATTAAGGAGAGACCCGCTTAAAAGAAATAAGTGCAAGACATAAAAAGAGGAAAGTCCTTTACATGCTGTCCCCACTGCAGCACAGGTTTCTTACTTGGGACTTTGAAGATGTGCTACCATCCACATGTGTCTCACTTGAAAGTCTTGAATGAAGCGAGGTGTCTGTGTGCTTTCTTTTGAAATGTAGAAGAGAGGTACTTTTGCACTTTATTAGTAGACTGAGGTTAGACTAGTAGCTTTGGGATGGGGCTGAAAGATCTCCTCAGCCAGAGGTGGGATCAAATTAATGTCTCTTTCTCAGCAGCTTTTGGTGAGGATGCAGGCACCCCCCCAACCACCCCCAACTGTATTCCACATTTCAGCAGTAATACAAGATCCATTATTCCAGGAAAATTGAAAATGCAGCCCAAAAAACCAAGGCCAGCTGCAAAAGAATCATTGTAAAGAGGGTGCAGGAGAGACACTTCATAAAGAAATGTAATTAAGGCTAATGTAGATGGACTGATTTAAAATGAGTATACAAAAATGTAGTTGTTAACAAGGGAAAAAAACCAGGTCCAAAGTGTCTTAAGCACCCACTTCCAGCTAACACTGGCTGGAGTGCCCCTCAGTGCTCTCAGAAGCCCTGCAAAGAAACATTTTAGACCAATATATGCAAAAAACACTTTCATAGAACCACTGAGAGAGGGAGATAAAAATGGTAAATACTGTAGCTATTATCTGGAATAATATACTTGAAGTGGAGAGATGAAAACCCAAAGGATCTTGAATGAACTGTCAGGATCCAAATGAAATGCTTAGCTAGGAAAATATTTCTTTTCAGTCTGGAAATTATATTAGCCAGCTATGCCTCTCTTTCTGTGGGTGAAACTGAAAAAGGGCATTCTTAGGATAGGTTAAAAACATTTTAATTTGTGGATTATTGCTTCGAGTAAATTTCTTTAGCTAGCCAATATTACATTACTTTACCTAGTTTCCAAATTCTCTCACTCTGCACTCAGAATGAGAGCGTGCTGCAGGTGACTGATGGTCCCTGAGTCTCCATTCAAAGCAAGATTGACCCATGTGAACAGTTCCCTGAGCAGAGAAGGAGACGTTGTCCAAAAAACTGCCAGAGCGGGATGTGGGCAAGATCTGTTTCCAGTCAAACCGGTCCTAAAGTAAAAGATATTACCGTGGCTTTATCTGAAAGCAGAATTTGGTCTAAAATCTTCATTACATGTGAATTCCACCAGGATATTGCATAGTTAAGGTCTCTGAACACATTTTAAATAATCCTCTTTTGCTCTATGTAATGAATAGAATAGATGGAATTGCTTTCCCAGACTTTCTGAGGAAATTGAAGTGATGTGTAAAAGATTTAACAGCTTTTATTTCTCTTTTCAGATCTTAACCCAATATCAAATATTAAAGTACTAATATATTTAAGGAAACCAGAAGCTGCTGTTATAATTAATTTCCTTTCTGAGAAAAAAACATTGTCGACTTCTTTTGGAAAGAATGTGAGTAATCCTTCAAAAGAAAACCAGAGCAAATGTGTGTGCATGCCTGTATGAAAGCCTTTTTCTTCTTTTCCCTAAATATCAACTATAAAGGTACATTGTTTATGTTGTACATCAAGGCAAAGACACATAACCTGAAATGAGCACATCATTTCACGTCAGTAACATAAAAGTGAAAAATGCATTTAAAATATAAAAAATTCAGATCCTGCAAGACAGATGGCCTCTAGCTCTGCTGGAAAACAGGCAGAGGAGTAAAAACTGAGCAACCCTGAGCCCGCTGAAATTTCTACCAGTTCTCCACCTTCCTAAATAAGAGAATAATTTCAGTACAGGTAACTAAGGGTTATAAAATGAACTTAAAATGAGCAATGGGGTGGGAAGTATAAAGAATAGGAGCAAAAGCTGGCACCGAAAGGTCCAACCATTTCATTTTTCTTTCAAGTGCAGTGTTAAAGTTACAGGCTTGCAGTAATCCCCTCGAAGAGCGTGGAAAGGCTTCATGAGGCAGTGCTAGTGGTAGTCCATGTGTACGCCTTCATTACCCTTACAAACATGCCAAACGGTTTCTGTTTTCTTTCTGGCTGGCGATAAAGCGAAACGAGTCTTGCCAAGTGTCTAAAATAGCTTTTGTTTGTTTAAACTTAAATTTTCTAAACAGCCACTGGTTCATTTTATAAGTTTACTTATGGACTACTCAATAAAAGACTAATCATACATATTAAAAAATTTCTGGTAGCTGCTGCTGATGGGAAGATCTGTACAACTACACTGGTTACCTCAGAAACGCTCATGTAAAACCTGGAAACAAGGAAGGAAGAGGAAAAGGAAAATTTCCGAGGTGGGCAACAGAAACATTTTAAAACAACTGGTTTTCCACACTGTTCTTCTTGTCACCAGGAGGGCTGCCATGTGAAAACAGGGTTCATCTCCTTACAGATACCCCTGGAAAAATGGACACCATATTTGGCACATGGCTCAGCATCCCACTGGAGAAAGAGGTGAAGCAGGGTGAGCTCTGCATGCCTGTTCAGGCTCCTTGGGGCAATAAGTCCCTCTCTGAAGTATGGGCTGGAGAAATCCCTTGTGTGGTGTCAACAGCACAAATTCAGTGTGTGAGGTCCTGGCTGAAGATTGTGGCTTGGGGCAGGCTGATAGACCCACTTCGGCACCCACCAGCCTTGCTTTCCTTGGCACACATAGAAACCCGGCAGGCTGGAGAGGGAATGCATTGGCTTCTCCCCTGAGTAAGTAACCTTTGGTTCAGTGGATCCACACTTGTCAGCCAGAGGAAGGTATTGCTTTGGGCACGGGTTGTTTTGTTTTGATGGGTTGGGGTGGTGTTTGTTTTTTTATTTTTCACAGTATAATATTTTGGAGTAAAAACTAAATACCAAAGAACAGGAACATTCTTTATGTGTGCAATATATGAAGGGGTTTAAAATTATTATTATTTTCTAGTTTGTTTGTTCATTCAAAAAGTCAATGGAGACATCTGGTGCTTTTGCAACCAGATGAGCATGCCAAAAATACAGTAATAAGAAAAAAACCCTGAACAAAAACTTCCTCAGGGCCACAGCTGGAAGGAAAATGATGTCTCCCATAAAAGTGACTAACTGTGTCACCTGTTTTCATTTACCCTTTGGTATGCTGCAAAATAAGTATGTGACAAGCTAAACCCATCCAGTAAAAAGCAATGTATCTGGAATATATTGGTTAACTTTTCCCGCTCCCCCCCCCCCCCGCCCTTCTCTCTTGTTCAACTTCATCAAAGATTCATTTAAAATACTAATGTTCTTCAGTCTATTATTTGAAGCTAAAAGAGGCATATGGTGCTTTGCGACAAAAGATAATTAGATTTCTTGTCTGCCTTCAGTATTATAGTTCATTAATGCACTTTAATGGAGTTTACAAACAGAATAAGCAGAATAAATGATTGAATTGATTAAGAGGTTTAAAATTGTAAGGTTTTAATTTCTGGGTTAGTTTCTTGGAATATCACAACTGTCCTGTGGTCCATCCACTGCAGCATCCTTTGCTCCTTTAGGCATTGCTTGATGTTTCAGAAGAAAGTACAGTAATCCTGTTGGTGATGGAGAGACCAGGTCATAACAATATCTGCCTCCTAAGCACTGCAGTTAACTGTTATGGTCTGAAGCACAAGGGCTCGTAGCCCTTTCGTTATGTCCTTGATGTTCAGTCAACATTCACTCCATCCATACCAATGGCTAATCATTCATTTGAAGCCTTCTAAACTCCTTCCCTGGATGATATCTGATGGCATTGAGTTCAACAAATTGCATATGCATGGTCTAAAGTCCAGTCCTTTCATTAGCCTGATTTTAGCTTGCATTTTTCATGCTCAAAGTGATGCCAACCATGTAAGTAAATAATAAATTAAAGTCTTAAGAATCTTAAACAGTCTTATCTATTGACATGCAACTTCACACAAACGTTGTCTAGACATTCAGAGGTAGCCTTTTCAACTCGCAGAAGTTGGCCTTGAGAAAAAACAGTTTGAGACAAGATGTGAAACCACTGCTGTACCTCTTCTAGGCTCACCTCCATCTGTATTTGGAATGAAAAAAAATGCATATGAGGAAATAGAGTAAAATGCTCCATAAATTCACTAGATATATAAATCATCATAATTTTTTTAGACATTGCATAGTTGGGGGGGGAGAGGAAAAGGTAAAGACAATGGATATCTTGGGGTTTTGCTTTCAGCAAAACATCTTGTTTGGTACAATATGGAAAATTGTTCGTTCAGGTAGAGAACATGGTGAAGTCATCTTTTTGACACATATAAAAATACAACATAGTATTCAGCTGCATGCTGCATATGAGTTGCTCTGTAAGCCTGCAACTGCAACCTCTTTCCAGTGAAGTGTCGTCAAGGACAAGGGCTTCCTCAAGTACATCAGTAGGAAAGGGGTGACTAGGGACAATGTGGGCCCACTGCTGAATGAGGTGGGTGCCCTGGTGATGAAGGGTACAGAGAAGGCGGAGTTACTGAATGCCTTCTTTGTTTCAGTCTTTACTGCCAAGGCTGGCTCTCAGGAATCCCAAACCCTGGAGGCAAGAGACTTTCCCTTGGTCAAGGAAGATCGGGTTAGAGATCATTTAGGCAAAATTGCCACCCACAAATCCATGGGCCCCAATGGAATGCACCCCCAAGTGCTGAGGGATCTGGCTTCATCATCTTTGAAAGGTCATGGAGGACAGAAAAGATGCCTGAGGACAGAAGGAAAGCCAATGATACTCCAATCTTCAACAAGCAGAAGAAGGAGGGCCCAGGTAACTACAGGCCAGTCAGCCTTCACCTGCATCACTGGAAAGGTGATGGAACGGCTCATCCTGGATGACATCGCGAAGCATGTGGAGGAAGAGAAGGTCATCAGTAGTAACATAGATTCACCAAGGGGAAATCATACCTGACCAACCTAATAGCCTTCTATGATGGAATGACTGGCTGAGTAGAGGAGAGGACAGCATTGGATGTTGTCTACCTTGAGTTCAGCAAGGCTTTTCACACTGTCTTCTATAACATCCTCATAGAGAAGCTCAGAAAGTGTGGGTAGGGTGAGTGGACAGTGAGGTGGGCTGGGAACTGGCTGAATGGTGGAGCTCAGAGGGTTGTGATCAGCGGTGCAGAGTCAAGCTGGAGGCCTGTAGCTAACGATGTGCCCCAGGGGTCAGTGCTGGCTCCAGCCCTGTTCAGCTTGCTCATCAGTGACCTGGATGAAGGGACAGAGTGTGCCCTCAGCAAGTTTGCTGATGATACCAAATTGGGAGGAGCGGCTGATGCCCCAGCAGGCTGCCCTGCTGTTCAGTGAGACCTGGGCAGGCTGGAGACCTGGGCATAGAAGGACCTAACAAAGTTCAACAAAGGCCAGTGTAGTGTCCTGCACGTGGGGAGGAACAGCCCCACACACCAGCACAGGCTGGGGCTGGCCTGCCAGAAGGCAGATCTGCGCAGGAGGACCTGGGAGTTCTGGTAGACAGAAAGTTGCCCATGGGCCAGCAGTGTGCCGTGGTGGCCAAGCGGCCAGTGGGGTCCTGGGGGGCATTAGGAGGAACGTGGCCAGCAGGTCAAGGGAGCTGATCCCCCTCCTTCTGCTCTGCCCTGGTGAGGTCACATCTGGAGTGCTGTGTCCAGTGCTGGGCTCCCAGTCCAAGAGAGACAGGGAACTGCTGGAGAGGGGCCAGCGCCGGCTACGAAGGTGAAGAGGGGACTGGAGCATCCCCCGGCTGGGGAAAGGCTGAGGGAGCTGGGTCCTTCGGCCCGGAGCAGAGGAGGCTGAGAGGGGATCTCATCGATGGCTGCAAACCCCTTAAGGGCGGCCGTCCAGGGGACGGGGCCAAGCTCTTTCCAGGGGTGCCCAGCGACAGGACAAGGGGCGACGGGCACAAACTGCAACACAGCAACTTCCCCCTGAACAGGAGGAAAAACGTCCTTACCTGGAGTGTGCCGGAGCCCTGGCACAGGCTGCCCAGGGAGCCTGCGGGGTCTCCTTCTCCGGAGACATTGCAGACCCGCCTGGACGTGACCCTGTGCAGCCTGCTCCAGGGAACCTGCTCCGGCCGGGGGAAGGGCTGGCTGACCTCCAGAGGCCCTGCCAACCCCACCTTCTCTGACTCTGTGATAACAAAATATTTAGGTTACTGAATAAGACTCTGAAGTGAGTTGCTGCATACTTTACCTGTGGAGAAGTTGAATCCAGACTGGAGTAGGTACAGAGAAGGGTAAGGGATCAGCAGATGAGGAGAGCTTGTTTACAAACTCAGACTTGTTTCTGCTAAAACATTGAATGGGGGAGATATGATTGACCTTGATTTGCTGAGGTGACTAGCGGTATGGCCTTTTGAAATAATCCAAACTCAAGAATACATGGGTCATAGTGGCAAGATTTGCATTCAAGAGGTACAGTTTTCATTTCCTACTAACATGACAGTTAAAAAAAATTCCTGTGTCACACACATTGCTAAGGTGTTGGAGTCAAACAAACTCCAGTCTTCTCTATAGGAAAGGAAAATATTGCCCTGCCTGTATAATGTCTTCCCTCAATACAGCATGACCCCAGACTAAATGGATTTAATCATTGAAATAGTATTGTATCATTTCCCTTATTTCTTGTCTAATTTCATTTTACGCTAAGGTTTTTGCATGTAATCATTATTTTTGCATCAGCATACTTTTCAAAGACAGTTTGGTTTATTTCTTTAAATAAATTTAGAAGATAAAACATTAGACCTCTGGCCTCCTTGGCTAACCAGACATAGGCAAAGTAATTTTTTATGCTTATGTGGTAATTTAGAATATTAAAAAGACATTGGCTGTAAAGTTTTATGTATCTTCTTATTTTTATGCAGACCCACAGCTGATACATTTACATTGCAGCACACTCTGGGTTATTTCATGTTATTATTCTTCTGTACTATAATATGAAAGATACATACGACTTCTTTTACTCACTAAGCTTTACAGAAATGCTTGCTACTGGGTCTCTGACTTTTAGTCATTAATGAATCCCAAGGTCTAGTTATGAGGCAGTATAAGTAAACAGCTACTCATAAATGATAAAACTGCAGGATTTCATCCTTTCCTTGGAGAATATAGCATAATTTCAAGGCTATCTGTGACCCATCTTGTCCATCTGGTTTTCCTCATTTAGGATGGAAAATAACAGGATTGCTCTAAAAAAACTTCAGAAATGAGTAAAGTGAGAAGCAAACTGAGAAGCAACTAATAATAACACAGCAGTTAAGCTTTAAACTAGTACAAGCATCAACAGAAGTAGCTGCTGCATTCGGTGAGTCCTGAACTATGTTTCTGAAGATGAGCTTTCCAGAACAGATGCAAGGATACATCTATATAATATTGTTCTCCTATGCAATGGTAGTAAAAATAAATAGGATTTTCATTTCCTGGTGTTTATAAGTATACTTGCATTGAGTACTTTAACTGGTTCCCTAAGTTTTAAGTCCTTTGTAGACATTGACCTTCCAGCAGAAGGGGAGACATGAGCACAGGGAAAGCAACTGTCCAGTCTCCTGCAGAGTGAAGCCCTCAAATTCCCCCTCAGAAAACAAAGAAGAAAATAGTAGATGGTAGGGGAAAAAAAAACAAAACAAAACAAAAAAAACCCACCAACCAAAAAACCCCAAACCCATGGCTTAAAATGGCTGCTGTTGAAACCTGGCAACAAGGATCTTGATTTAAAAAAGGAGAAAAATGTAACCGTCTCTAGCCAGCTCAGCAGCATGGAGGCCAGATTTGTTTAAGCTGAGGAATGGGCATGTTTGCCTTCAACTCTTTTGAAACAGGTGACAGATACTGTGCCAGAAATAATTTACTGACACAATTATTGTTTCTCAGAGTCAATGTTTGACCTAGACCTAGGGCTAAGTGTGTTTACTCTCCTAACATAATTTCAAGCTATTTTTTTTCCCAAAGGTGAGGAAGTTTACAATGAGAAAAAGAATGAATGTGCACAGGCACACTGAAAGTTTACAAGTTGGTGACAATCCAAAGCTAAAAATATTTTAAACACTTAGCAAGCACATGCACATACCTACTTGAGAGTCAGAGCATATTTGCACAGCCAAAAACTTGTGTCCTAGCAATCTAGTCTAGAAAAATCCTTCCTTCTGCTTCAGCTCCTTTCCAGCTGAGAAGCTGCATATAAATGTACCACAACTGTCAAAACAGATCAGGGTCTTTGACAACAATTAACATTAAGAAAATAGGTAATGAGGATTTTTTTTTAATATCTTTTGAAATTGTGGAAGGAGGACATGTAAATCTATATGAAAGCACAGACTCATTTCAGGATTTGACCAAATTGCAAATATACCTTTCCTCTGAAAAAAAGCCTTTTATGTAGGTCTTTAACTTCTTTTCAAACAATTTTTGTATTTGCAGGAGAAGCTAATAATAACCCAGTCTGACTCTTTTTACTAGTTGATCATCTTTCTCGCTGTCTGCTCCTTTTTTTGCTAATTGTCCCTTCCTTTCCTATGTTCTTATTAAACCTCTGACCTTCTTTCATCCACCCATCTAGAAAAACGTGAAGTTAGAAAAGCATACGGAATCCTTTAAATTTGGTAACAGATATGAATGGTACATGTTCTCCAGGGGAAGGGACAGTACAGTTCTTGACAATTTCCTAATTCAGTGTGTAATGCTAAATCTTCTCGCCATATGTCTTGCATGATTTCACTTTGTATTAATAATTTCAGGTCTAATTTACAGCTCTGTTTGTGTTGGTTTACTTCTTATTAAACTCTTTCATCCAAATGCCCTGGTTCTCCTTTGTACTAATACCATTGCTCTCCTCTCCATTTGCCCCCTCTCCTGGCTCTTTTCCCTCTCCTGTATATCAAAAAGGATAGACGTAAGTATCCTCTTAGAAGACAGTCTTTATGCTGCAAATAACTATTCATTATACACGTTTCTGATGTCAAAGAAGAACTATAGTATATTTTACTGTAATTGTTTTTGGCCTCTGCAAAGAATCTTTCTTCCTGTAATAGAAGCAGGAGCTTCAGTTCAGTTAGATCAAAATTTACTCCAACAATTTCCCCATGTCTGCTTCTTTCTTTCCAACAGAGCTCTTGGGAGAATTACAGGAGTCCGCTGGATAACTGGAGTGGCTGCAATTATATGTACTTCTCTGGATACTCTGAAGTGTGCTGGAATATTTAGACCTTTGGTCAGAAACACATTTACATTATGGCTCAACCTTCCGGCAATTGCTCCATTAGTAGATATTTTAAAAGAGAGAATAAAGAGTCCCATCTGACCCACTCATTTACATTCCTCTGAAGAAGTGAGGTGAAAATGTGCAGTGCTCTTGCATCAGAAAATATTTAATTATTTGGTGCACATGGTTAAATTCTCAGCCATGCACAGATTCCTCTACCATTAAGGTGTGTCGACCCTCGCTCAAATTGTTGCAGTAAAATGCAAACGAAAACAAATTTAAAATTTTAGAGTTTTCTTTCAAGGAAGTCAGGAAAACCTGAGTCCAAAATAATGAAAAAAATGATTAAAACTTAGTGAGGAGCCCTATGACCAACAGATTTTTCTGTCAAGATGCAATGAAAGATGAGGTGAAACTTTCTACTGTAGCTGGTTCTCTCATGTAGGTAGGAAGCACCTTTCTTGGGAGAAAGCACTGTACCAAGCTGAACACAGGAGTAAACTCCAGGAGAGAAAAGCAATAACTAAATAAACCACGACTTTGCAAGGGGAAAATGAACTGTTTCAACCTGGTTGTCTCAAATACAAATGCAGGCATACATGAAAAATATGTGGCTTAATGCAATGGTATGAAGCCTATACAGAACAGGTGGACAACTCCATGCAGCAGCTGAGGTCATTGACAATGAATGGAGGAGAAAAAGAGAAGAAATAGGAAGGTGTTTAGAAGTCTATACAATCCTTTAGAAGACCTTCCAACAAGAGGTATATGGCACCAAGGATTCATAATGACTTACAAAGCGTTTCTTGTACTATCTGAAGTGGTCAGTCATAGTGATGGGCCTGTCTAGTGGGGGATTTGCTTTACAAACCCACCTCTCACTGGGCACCAGGACCTTGCTTTTTGTGCAGTACTGGGCTCTGCTGTCACAGATGCATCAGGAGCCTGGGTAACATTTAACAGCTACATGAAGCAAACCTATGAAACTTTTCAAAAATGTGACTGTCAAGGGCAGCCAGCTGATTTTGCAGTGGGCAGGTCCGAATAGCAAACCCCAGCTTGTCTCAGAAGAGCAATTATGATTCATTGATACAAGCATGTATGAGGAGCTCAGTCATAAATCCTAGCTGTAGTCAATGGTAGCGAGCCTAGATTTACTGTTTGACTTCTGGGTTATCAGGGTGAATAATCTGAGGGCCTGAGTTCATGGCAGTCACCTCAACTGGACCATCTTGATGTGATGGAGAACTGAATGTAGATTTAAGACGTGCATACATTCAGTGTTTTCCACAAGGTAAGGATGGGGAGTATTTTATGGGTTCAAACTGCAGATCTGTGAATACAAGAGCTGTGGGACAGGGAAACTTTCAGAAAACAAAAATTGGAGGTGCAATCTTACACATGTGAGATCTGCCAGCTACAGAAGTAATGCAAAAAGATGCAGAGATGTTTTTGAGACCTGGATGGAATGGGAACATTTTTTTCTTCTGTTAAAATGTGTCCAATGTTAAACAGGAAACAAAAGAGAGGATTCGCATTACAATAAGGCATATTGAGCCTGTGCCAAGGTAGGATCAAACGAAGCAGTATATTATCTTGGAAAGCTTTAGGTCTGGCAGTTGAATAAAATGGATATTCTTCAAATCATTTCTTGGGAAAAAAATTAAAAATGCAGAATTTGAGCTTTATGTCATATGTGACCCAAGAATCTAGGTCTTTTACTTCTTATTTTAGTTTAAGTACTGTTACATGACTGCTTTCTGAAGGATTTAATTGCTCTGAGGATTGATGCTTATACAGCATTCTTCATCTCTTAAAATCACCACAAGTCCTAGTTTAGCAGCGTTACCCTTTGATGGGAATATTTCCTGTGTAGAGTGGGTTAGGACTTTGCTCGTTCCCTTGTCAACGCATATGAATCCTGGCCAAAATAAATGTCCTGTCATGTTGACAGGGACTGCTAAAAAAAATCTTAGCCTTATTAAGGGGATTGCAAATGAAGGGCTTTTCCAGCTCCAGCAATGTTGGTTTGTTGGTTTTTGGTTGTTTTGGTTTTTTTTTTTTTCCAGACTGGAATATTTTGGAGCAAAATGTGGAGATGATGACAACAGTTACTGGCTGCTGCTGCCTGTATTATGTCTATTTTGTGGGTAAGTAACAGCTCCAAAGCTCTGCTTTGCAACTGAGAAGGTAAATGCTGTCTTCTGTGTTGGTGGACGGTTCAGAGAATAGAGCCAGAAATGTGTTTGTAATTTCCATGAAAAATAAGCTGAAGGTTTCTGAGGGCTCACAGAGTTAATAATAAGAACACAGGACAAAAGAAAAAGTGTTTTCACTTTTCAAGGCCTTCATTTTCAGTGCCACATTTTTCACAAAGTGCTTGATTTTACTCCAGCGAGGGATTTTTGGTGTTGACTATAGACTTCAGTGGAGCTCAGAGCACATTACAAAAGCTGACAATGTAGTGGCAAACAGAAAAGCAGGAATTGACATGGATTTCTTGCACTATTACTAAGTATTTTTAAAGTGAAAAAAAATATTTTGCTTAGGTTTACTCTAAATATTTATTGCTTCTCTGTTCTGCTTTGGTTAACAAATGGTTCCACTTGCAGATCGGCCTGAAATGGATGAAATAAATGTGAGCATAAAATTTTATAAATTAACATTTTGAAAAGATTCCACACTACTTCTCAGTAAAGTTTGAATACATTATTTATTTTATTTTGTAAGACAGAGGTTATTTGTTATTTTCTGTGAATTTATTTTCTGTTGAGTGGATTCAGATAGTTCTAGCTCAAACTGCCATTGAAATAAAGATTCTGTCATTACAATATCCATATTCTCAATATAATAATCCATGAAGCAAATGAAGAACAAACAAAATTGGAAAAACACAAAGAATTCTTTCTCTGGATATCAAGCTTTACAGAAAAGGTCCCTTTTTTTCCCCATGAAAAAAAGATGCATTTGCACTTACATAGAAGTAACTGTTTGATTCATGGAAATATATCTTGACGTCATTTTGATATTGTCAGGGTGCAATGACAGAGCTTTTGTAATATTTCTGAATCAGTGACTGTACAGACCAGCACTTTGTGCTGATTAATTGTATTAGACAATGATGTGAATAGGGGCAAGAAGATGGGTGCCAGGGAAAACACAAGATAGCAATGAGAAATACAGAAATAGTAAATACCTAAGGATGCACTGATGAACCTAAAATCATGTAGATGCCAATATAGTTAATAACACTGAAGCCAATTTGAATGAGAAAGCATCAAAGAAGATAGCGTGACTTTATGTATAATAATTTGTGTAGGTGAGAAAATCAAGATATTTTCTTGGTTTACAGAAGCTGAATGCAAAACCTCTCCCTGTAAAAGTGATACGAAGATCATAAAGGAAGGACAAAATTTGTCTAGATTCAAACTTTCAAAGGATATAAAATATAAAATAACTCAAATATAAAATAAAATATACAGTAGAGATTTCTTCCAGTACAATTGTTTTTTGTCTAGGAACTGACTCCAAAACCCTCTCAAAGTCAAGTTAATTGCAGAGCAGGGCCTGAAATTTTCTGTGTGGACAGTGGGCTGCTGCAAATAGGGAAATTAAGTGTTTTACTGCTGCTCATTGTCAATATGCTTAAAGGTTTTGAACATCTTAGGCCAAATTCTGTCTTCAGACAATGATGTACTAAATCCAATTTTTACTTTGAAGATTTATTTCAGTGTTACTAAAGATATAATGTCATCTGCTACTTTATTTGTTTATTTTACTTACATAAGCACTTATACTTACCCACATATATTCACAGGTGACTTAGCAGGGATGGCTCAGGGATGGCTCAGGGAATCTGTTTATGCAGAATTTATGAATTCTGGGTAGAGGTCTAAAACTGTACCTTAATCGAATGCTTTGACATACACTGAGTCCCTTGTAATCTGCCACCGGCATAATTTTGTCTAGAAAAAATAGAAAGCAGTTAAAGCCTGATGACCGCTGAGGCACGAGGACCACCATCAGACCTGAGCCAAAGCCAGCGTTTTGGGACAAAATCACAGTCGAACAGGTAAGTCCCCTGCTGAGACTGATCTGGGAGTTGTTTTTAAATGGGCCTTGAAGTTATAAAAGGGAAGATCCCTGTGTGAGGCATTTAAAAAAAAAAAGCTTTAGATGGGAGAAGAAAAAAAGGAGGGATTTTTAATAAAAGATAGCTCCTGTTCAGCTGTGAGACCAGAAAAAGAAGAGGAAAACTCACAGGTCAGATGAGATAGCAGATCCTTGCTTAGTGGAAGGGAAACGGGGAACAGGAAGGACTGTTAGGGTCAAGGTCTATGTGTAAAAGTAATGGGGAAAATTAAAAAAAAGAAATATCTACAGGGTTTTATTATTAAATCCAGATGGATGTCTTCGTTACCCCAGCCAAAGCAAAGAATGACTAACGAGCATTTAAAGCCAGATGTCTGCCTCTTTTGAAGTGCTGTGGGTCCATCTGCAGCCAGTCATTTTAGAGGACTTACTTTACTTTGAAAAAATGTGCTTTAAACGTCCATCTTAAAGAAAGATATGAATGTAAAAAGGGTTCCTGGGTCTGGGTCCTAGGAAAGATGCTTTTACAGGAAGCCCTGCAAGAGCCCATGTTGCATACTGGTTTCCAAGGACAAGGGACCGACAACAAGTGCCCAGCAAGGAAACCTGGTTCAGAGCAAAAGGGAGTTGCTCACCCACCTCATTTTGATATAGAGAAGCTTGGAAACGTTCATATTTGGTGGGGGGAGACCCAAACGCTGCAGCTTGGTGACTGTCGATCTGGTTGATTCCTAGCAGTGCAGTTTGATGTCCAAAATTGGCAGGAAGATTTCTTCTGGGAAGGACAAGAGGGGAAATGGTCTCACAAGCTTCCTGCTAATATTTTGTCCATTATTGTTATTATCACCATTGTTGGCATTATTAAACAGAGCTTTAAACTACATAGACTCTCATAACAATAAATGACACTTTTGGTATATTACCTGTTTAATGCTACAGTAATTGCTTGTGATTAGATATAACTAATAAAAAGACTTCTTGCCAACATGATCTTTTTAATTAAGCATTTCGTAGCTTCCAGTAAAAGTAAAATATGTTCTGAGTTAGTGTTATATTAGCTTGGGACACCAGCCCTAATGATGTGTTTTTTCCTACTTTTCTCAAAAGTTATCTATTCCTTTTGTTCCTCACAAGAACTAAAGGCTACTGATGTCACTTTCCCAGAAGAATTGTACTGACTCCCTTTTATTATAAATATGATCATTCAGATTTTGATGCTTTGCTTGTTCCCCTTCCCGTTCCTTCTAAGGGTGTTCCCAAAGGAGCTTAGGATTCAACCAAGTGACTCCCCCCAGTTTCATGAGCAGTAGTGTCAGACTTGCTGTTCTTCCAAACTGTTCAGGAGATGAGTTGGAAGAGTTTTGAGAAGTCCAGTGTTTTTCCACTTCTGAATTACATTCTACAACTACTAACATACACGTTCGATATTAAATGGATTAAGACACACCACACCAGGGCTCCGACTGGATTATTGACTTGTTTAGAGGTTAAGGACATAGACGGAAAGCCCAGCGTTCCTGCCCAGCCTCCACCGTTCTCTGATACACGTCAGCTTTTACAGGAACTGTCATAGTTTCCTTATCAAAAAACCCCAAGTTTCTTGTGTCTATCCCGTTCACCCCAAATCAGATCTTTATCAAATATGAATACCTACTTTGATAAGGTTGTATTTACTAACTTTCCTGACATCTAGGGGGAGAATTTTCAAGAGATGTGGTTTCCACTTCTGCTTCATTTCAGCACGGATGGTTTTTATTCCCTCAGTCTGTCTTTGCTCTCCCTGCTGACGGCTTTTAGGGCCTAAACAACCAACAACTTTGTGTACTGCCCATTTGGAGCCTCCTTTCTCCAGCACAACCCACCTTAATCCAGAGATGTGATCCTGCTTCCAGCAACAAAACCAGCTCTAAACAACATAGCCCAGCCTGTGTCTCTGAGAATCTATTAATTCCTTGTATGTATTAGTATGTCCCAGAGCTGGCATGGGGAATTACGATCTTTTGTTTTTTAAGGAAAAGGGTTAAGGACAGCAGCCTACCAAGAACCAGCCATAGACTGAAAATGCTCAAGAAGATGTCAGCAGCAGGAGATGCTCCCTAGCTACCTCATTACAGTACCTGGTCTAATCAGCCACCAGAATTAATCTTTCACTTGGGTGCTTGATTAAAAGCACGGGTGTCCAGTACTTGCAAAGGAACCGCAGTTTGAGTTTAAGCCCTTTCTTATATTTGATTTTGCTGACTTTTCCCAGCTAAGACAAAAGAAACAAGCGTATCTTTCCCCATCTGTAGTGGCAGAAAGAAAACACTTCAAGTACACACGTATCTTCTAAAAACTGCTTTTTTTTATTTTTTATTTTTTTTCACAGCTCCGAGGCCACAGCTTTCAGTTCCTCAATTGACTTATTTCAAAGTTATGTTGACACAGAAAGCTGAGAAGATATTGTTTGCAGAAGGGAAAGAACAACCTTAATAGAAATGCTTGATTTTTCCAGGGTCACTTTATACACTTTTACAGTAGGGTTTCAGCTTCCTGCTGGCCAGCAGAGACTCCTTCAGGGAGCTATTTGGGATATTTGCAGATTATATGAGAGAAAAGAGGCAAAATATGTAATAGAAGAACTCTTGCAATTAGGCTATTTATTTTTTTTAGCTGTAGATTGGTAGTAAATATGAGTTTTCTGGGACTGCTCCTGGCAAACAAACTAAGTATAGAAATGCAAAGTTGTGGAATTTCCATTTCATTTCTTGCCTCATTAATTTCATTAACTTATAAATAGATGAATACATAAAATTAAAAAGTAATTTCCTTTTAATATTTTTAAATTACTCTCACCAAGTAGTCAAACCTTTTAATCTGTTCTTTTAAAGTCTCCATCTAATTGCCTTTACAGAGGCATAATTGAGCTTTTGTGAATCAGATATCAGTGTGATTGATTGTAAGAAAGCTAATCAGAGGGTGCCATTCGCAAGATAGATGCAATTGTTTCTAAAATTTTTGCTTGCTGTCTGTGGCATTTCACTAACTTGGCAGCATGTATGAAATGATGTGTGGGTGGGGTGTGTGAAAGGTGTGGATTTATGTGGGGAAATCAAATCTAGCCATGGAGGAAAGGCTATTTCTTCTTTTTTTTTCTTATACAAGGACAAATTGCATGGGAATTATAGTGTTTCCCATTTAATAGAAGTAGCCTTCATTTTGATGTTTTTCACAACAGTGACAAATGGCAGCTAAAAAGAAAGGGGGAGAATGTAATCAATCTTTATACCTTTAAAAATAGTTGAAAACTAAGATGAAAACTAAACCATTCCAGGAAAAAAAATAAATAGTTTGAAACAAACAATTATCTGGAAGATAAGGAAGGTGCAGAAGATGATTTGGGGCTAAATACTAGGTCTTGGAGGAGGCAAAAACTGATGTTGTGTTTTTCTTGCCTGTTTGGGACTCCAGTTTCCATGGACACAGCACTGCAACATGTATGTCCAGAAAGGAGAGTATTTCCCCAACAGGCCACAGAGTGAGCCTGGGAGCAGCAAATGTGTAAGGGAGAAATTAGTAAGAAAAATTGAACTCTTCCAAGTATTCCCAGGCGTCGATGGCTGTTACGTAGCAACAGTGCCAAAGGCTGCAAGTGTAGTTCAGCCTAGAAAGCATCTAGCTATTTAACATTTATTTAACGTTAATATTTTAATTATGCATTAAGATAATGTTAATATTTATTAATATTACTGGAAAAGGCATAAAAATAAAATTTCATCTGGTGATATTGGAGTGAGATTTCATAGATATTGGAATAGGCTAAAAAACACATAATGCAAATCTTTCTGCCATATCCTCAGGAATCCATCCTAAAAGCTCATACCATAAAGAAAAGATTAAAATAGGGAGCATCGAACATTTTGCTAAACTCAGTGGAAATCCACTTGTGGGAGGATTAGGTCAGACACTGCTAGGTACACTTTTGATGATGGGAGATTTGGAAGAGAAAACTTGGCACTTCTCAAATTATGTGAGTTAAGAAACAAACTGGTCAGAGTCAGAAGATGGTCACTTATTTATTATGCTTTTCAAATGACCCTCATACAGTTGTGGGCCTCAGCTGGATTTGCAGGCTTTATGTTAAGGCATTCTTCATCGGGCTTGGTTTTGTGCCTGCAGAAAATGCCAACCAAATGTTTTCCCAGTGACAGCTGAGGGTAGAAATTCTGTTATTGCAATGCATGGTTATTGGAAAACAGACGTGTACAGATGCTGACACCTCTAGAGTTTTACAAAACTCACCGTTCTCCCTTTTTAAATCAAATATTGATTTGGCCTGGGTTCAATGTGTGCTTTAAACCAATGCACTGTAATGGAGAGTCATGGCAAAATTACTTAGGGGTAAGTTTTTTAGATTTAGCTGAACTGCACTGTTTTCATAATTTTAATGAAGACACTTAGGACCATATTTTTCATGTAATGTCTGGCAGGAATCCAATGTGATTCCCATTAATACCACCTGGTCAGAAATTTAAGGCCCTGGTGCTTGAAAACTGTGATTTCCTAGTAAAAAAATATTTTTTTCTTAAATGAAATTTTAAAACTCCAGATATATTATTTATGGATTTTTATTTATTATATAAAAATCAAATGTCATTCTTTAAACAGGTGGTAGAAGAGGATAACACAAGTTTATTTTTAATTTTTACTGTAGGTGCAAAGGACACGTTGGAACTGAAATTTTTCAATAGTTGCATGAAGAAGATAGAACAGATAAGTATACATTGATTTTAAGAAACCCGTTTTTGTAATATGGTGAACAGTTGTTTCCTTCGTATTTTTCACAGCCAAGCTTTCCTGCACATCCAGACAATTATTGATTATGTATACCTCACTTTTCATAAAAATCTCAAGATACACTTTTTAGCCATTTCCTAAGATCCTTTTATGATGGCAACCTGATCTACCTGTCTAACCAAGGCTGCAGCTTCCCCACCTGGAGTTTATAAGGTTTTGTCTTATATTTTTTTCTTGGATAGGGGATGAAGATCTAGTTGTACCACACCTGAGTTGCCTCCTTTGTTTCTGACTTTGCCTCTGAACTTGCCTACCAGACTTGAAAAAATCAGCAGTAGCATTTTCAGGAGAGCTAAGCCACTAACAGATACTTGTATTTATTGCCTTTATCATTGTTCCTTTGCAGATGGTGGGAACGTGACATGGTCTGGCACAGATTTGTCTTTCTGCTGTCCCAGTGCCCTGTGGAAGGCAAGTTCTCTTTATTTTCCCTTTGGGGAGTATGTGTGAGCTGCTCTTGTTTCGGCTCCTGGTATCTAGTTTTCTCTCTTTGAGGCATTGGTAACCTATCAATGTCTTTCCACCCTCACTAACTTCTAAATATAGAAGTTCTAAATATAGAAGGCCCAGCTTGGACCACTCTTTTTGTGATGTCCTCCAGCAGCTTTCTTTCCTGCATTTCAAGCATTACACTTGTCTAACACAGCCTTCATAAACTCATCATGCTCCATTGCTCTGACATGTCAACATACTGCTCCACCTCTTTTCTCTACTTTTCACTCTACTTTTCCCATGTTCTTGTACAGACTATTCAAAAGGAGACAAAATCTAGAGTTGCTGATGTTGGTGTTTCTTCTACTGGTCCTTTTCCCAGCACATCCTTCATAGGTTGATTGCCTCAAAGCACTGTTTTGTACCTGCCAGTCCCCGAACAGAGGGTAAGGTGGTCAGTAATGGTGGTCCAGATTTCAAGGGACCATTCCTTTGAAACAGAGTGGAAATGCCTTCAAAAATCTGGCTTGCTCCTGGAGAACTCAGGACCTCAGGTGGTGCCTGAGAAAATACAAGCGGAGAGACAATGCCCAAAGCAAAATTTAAAGGCTGGATGTTTCCCTTTCTGCTCCCTGATCTGCCACTTTGAGATAAGAAAAGCAGTGAGCAACATGCACCTGGAGAGCACAAGGTGACACTGGCAGCCAGAAAACATCTGCAAGTGAGACAAAAACTCAGTTTACTGGGAGCATCTTTGTCAACACAACATCAAGACTCCCAAAATAAAGCTAGAGGTCAGTGAAGGTCAGGCAGAAAAAATAGTAAAATGCCAGCAAAACTGGGAAATGCTGTCAAGGCATCTGACAAGATCAGCAAATACCAGAATTGCCTCCCCAGTGAAGTTTTAATTAAGAAGTCTATTGTTTCCATTATTACTTAATGATTCCTCCAAAAGTAGAGCAAAAGTTTATTTTAGAGGTTAATTATTCCCAGATGTTTTAAAGGGTTATGAGAGTATTTTCCTTTATCTCATCTGGCAACTCGACCATTAAGGAGAGTGAAGCAAATTGTTGTGTAAGAGTTGGTGAAAACAGTTTAATTCACAGAAGAAAGCATACCATGTCAGATGTCATGGTGCTGTTGCATGAAAACCAGTCTACTAGCAAATTAAATTAACTTTCTGTGCTGGGAGAAACTTGTCAATGACTTTTCCGCATTTGCTCCTGAATTCTAACAGAAACTCAGCGTGAGAAAATGGTGCAGTAGGTTTTGCATGCAGACAAGAAAATGCATTCATCAGGGCACAACACTCACCGCACTGCCTAGAAAGCTTGGTTCTGCTTCCTCATACTTGTGAATGCTCGTTATCCTGCTGGGTTTTGCCAGCCATCCAATAAGCCATGCATCAAAACTCAAGATTCAACATTAAAATCTCATTCTAATGGAAAAAAGAGGTATAAATTAATATTTTTCAACATGGTGAATAGTGGAATAGATTACTGCATGCGGGGAACACGTATTATTTAACATTAGGAAAAGAAAAAAGCTGGGTAGGTATTGTTACGCACAGGTCCCTATGTCAGCTTAATTTTCTACCAACTTCATGTCTTCCAGAAGGACATTAACCAGTTAACTAACATCTGACGTGAAGTTTATTCTTTCTCATTCCTCTTCCAAACAATTAAGTGGCAACATTTATAAATGCCATAAAAGGCAGAATTTCCAAAAGCACCAAAACAAAAGTCAGTAGGGTTCCTGCTTCCCAGTCATGTAGACTCAGCTATTTAAGTATAATTAGTCACTTTATTTCTTTCTTAAGATATGTGCCATGACCTGTGCCACTCACACTGGCGCAGTTTATAGACGTCACCCAGGTTATGCGAGCCTAGAACACACTGAATATTTCTCTGAGATAATAAAGATGCTTCCATAATACTTTTACTAAAAGGCAGTCACAGCGGTACAGAAAATGTAGCAGCCCCAGTCTTTTGAAAAGACAATATTATAACCTACTGCACAAGTAAAGATATTTTGAATGCTGCAGATAGTGTTAACACTGAATGGGTAGCAGAGAAAGAGCCTGAAAAGCACGATATTTTAATTCCTGGGATTTCCTGTAAAGAAAGCATTCTGAGGGGGTACCTGTGCAGGTTTTTTTTTCATGCATATTCTCAGTGGTGTATCCGAAAGGCTTTAATATTTCTCAGACTAATACTTTTCCTAGACAGTCTCTAGTAGTCTACTCCAGCCTCAGTGCCAAGGGGGTTTGGATGTTTCAGCGAGGGTGCTCAAGTGTGAGGAGCAATTGATGTGCTGGCCGGGTGACCTTGCAGTATATATTATTTTCATATCTTTGATTTACATCTACCGCTCCCCTCTCTATTCAATTCTCAGGTCATCTTCTGAAGTATGCATCGGTATCACATCTTATTTTTATTTATTATTAGCCGCACTTTCTACATATTATTGTTACTCTGAGCAGTATTCATTTTCCCACTCAGCTTCTGTCTCCCTTATTTTCTGTGATAATGTGGCCATATTTATCAGTAGAAGTGGTTACCTGAGAATATGAGAAATGTATTAACTCTCTTTTACTGTAGTTTTAAAAGGATATTCTTGATGTTTCATTGACATTTTAACCAGGTACTCTTAGGTATTGCGGCTTATTTATCTTTTCTTTTTTAAGTACACAGAGAGGACAGGGAAACTCTTTTAAAGCCTTGGTCTCTCAGTAACTTCAATCCTTTAACCTTTCTTGTTCTTGCAGTTTTTGAATGGGTTTGAACCAACGACCTGGTGGTGAGAGATCATTTTCCATCAGGAACATTTGTCTTTCTGATATTGCCTTTACGGCTTTGCTCTACATGGCATTTTCTTTTGCTCAGGCCCATCTGTGTATGTGTGAAGGTTAACTGTAGGAATCACTCACTGGCTTCTTTCCTCTTGTTAGTGTGAACTACTGGTATCCAACAATGATTTTTGACACAGCAGTGTCTTCATTCGTTCATTTACTGGCATCGAGGAAATTGATCTCCTTGGGAGAAGACAATGGCATCTGACCTGCTAGAAAAGCGGAGATTTAATGTTCTGGGACAGGAATGAGAGCGGAGAGCCTGGGAGCTGCGCACAATTTGGTGCACCCCTTGCAATGACCTGTCAAAACCAATCATATCTTTCCTAAACCAGTAAAATTGTCAGTATTGATAACGGAGTGAAAATGGTTCCTGGGTGAAAAATAGAGGCAACTCATACTTAAAGCATAGTCCACAGAAGCTGAAAGAAAATGGCTTCTAATTTTTTTGTGTTGTAACTGATTCTCTTTTGGGGGCTTTATATATCATAAAAGAACTGGAAAAGAGGAGGCCTCCTGAGGAAATACTGAAGCAATATAATAATTATTTTTTAAAGTCTTTCCCCAGATACAGACCAATGCTTTTGTAGTAAAAATGTATTATACCAAGTATCTTGCTGAAAAAAAAAAAAACCAAAACATTTAAGCTCTGTTTTAAATTAATTCTACAGGATTTTTTTTCCCAATGAATGGATTAATTTTCTTTCTGGTTAAATCCTGAATTACTAGAAGCAATAGAACTAGTAATAAAAGAAACACTTTTGTAGGTGAGCCTGAAAATCCCAATAATTTAGTTTACTCAGGCACTCACATTTGGTTTATTATTTGCAATCTAACAATCTTCATGCTCAATCTAAAACATTTAATTTTCTCTCTAATGCATATCTCCATGAAAATGAACAGCTCGGAAGACTTAGCTACAGACAGGACAGAGTACAATTAGTCCTCAGAAGTGTTTTTTTTAAAAGCTCAGTGTATCAGCCTTTTAAAATATTACTAAAGTTTCACTTGAAAAGAAAATTATGTCAATGGGCATTAATAAATTTGGAGGCTTCAGATTGTTAACGAGATTAGTGGTGTTCTTAGGAACTACTGTGTCTATCAAAAAGCTCATCTGCCCTGGCAATAGCAGAAAACAGGAACTGTTTTCAGGTAAGGACGTTGCAGTGTCCCAGGTTGTCTTCTATAGAAAATCTGGTTGGTATCATGACATTGAGATGGGTCTCGCAAGATGTTTTATTTCGCAAATGATGGTATTGGATGGAAAAGAGAGAAAAGTGAAATATGTCTGTGTTTCATTATCCTGTAAATTGCACAACAGCAGGTTTTCTGCTTCCATCCACTTTTCTTGTGTTTGTGCTTTGCTTAACCAAATCGGGCAGTGATAAACATTTTTATAAAAGTTCCTTGTGTTTTTATGATTTTAGTGTTCTAACTAAGTTTGGGGGACCAAAGAAATCAATGATTTCTGCCTTATTTGCCCTTTTTTTTCTTTTTTTTTTTTTTTTCCCTTTTCTTCTGATGTAGGCATTTCATTCCCAACTGTTTATAATGATAAATTATGTAAACCTTTTTTTTTAAAAAAAAAAAGAGAGATAATGACAGTGACCAAGCAACAAACTAAAACACTCTAAGGAATAACGATTTAAAGCTACCCAGACTTTTTCTGTAGGGCTATACACTCTGTGTGTGATGTTGAAACAATTGGTTGTGATCGTTGTTGCCAAGTGGTTGGATATGGGCTTATTTATATTATTAGACATCTCCTATATAATGGCATTGCTGTCGAGGGTGATGCAAACGTAGACCCTGTTTGAGAGTGTGCAGTCCCAGCACATGGCGCCCAGCTACAAATAGCTGATTTTTCACCTACATAATTTCCTATTTTGTCTTGTCACCAGAACTCTGATGTCAAAGCCCTTTGGTACCAAAGCCCTCTGCAAGACATCCTTGTGTCTACAAAATACAGTTTAGGTAAGAAAGCACACTGTTTCATTGCGGTGATGTTACCTAATCAGTCCCTAAATAGAATTATTCACAGTCAAAACTCAAAACACACTTTTAGAAAGTTGTTGTGTTACAGACTTTAAGGAATCAACAAGAAGAGTGCTTTTTTGCATGTTTTCAGTATGTCATCTTCCACTTCAAACATTTGTTAAAGTTTTCTAGAAATAACTTACTAAAAAAAAAAAGAACAAGCACTGGAAAAGTTATTAAAAAAAGATAATGTGTATATGCAAGAGAGAAGAAACCAAGTAAGACAGAAGAAAGAAAGAAAGGAAGAAAGAAAGAAAGAAAGAAAGATAAAAAACAAAAGAAAGGAAAGGAAAGAAAGAAAAAAGCAAACTCACATACGGTATTTGATAGTTGTAATTGCTGTGCTTTGCATAAAGGCTTTGTTTTTTGATTAGAGACTTGAAGATAGTTACTACTGAAAACTGTATTTAAAAATCATTCTTTTCCTCCTTTTTCTTTCTTCGTTATGTAAAACATGTACTCCAGGGCTCTTGAAATGTTTTGTTCTCTTCATTAAATTGCTCCATTTCTACTTTAATGCCCTTGTACTCTGGATATTCTCTCAAAATGCCTGCCTATCTGCTAAGAACAAATGTTCTTTCAGAACCTGTTTCCCATTTCCTTTTTAAAATTCCTTTTCTAAATGAAAATGCAGTTTTGTTTGTCTGCTTGTTTCTTTTCAACACCTGCCTAGTTTTGTTTCTTAAGCAGATTTCTTACACTGGTGCAGTGCGCATTAGTCACATGCATGCTCACTTTACTCACACCAATACTGGCCCAAGGCGAGGGCAGTATGCAATTACTAGCCAATTGTAGTTGCAAAGTTGAATAATCATGGGGTTTGTTTAATAAATATTTTGTATGTCCTTGCCTAAAGATTTCCTTTAATCTTTAGCATTTTAGGAACTGAAAACCTGAGCATTTACAAGAATGATTCTAAGGTGAACTTCAGTCCTGTTGGTATTTTGGAATGCCAGATTGCTTCGTCAGGCTGCCACGAGGGTACAAGTGCCCGTGTCAATTTAGCAAATGTCTCCCACGATTGGGGTGAGAAAAGCAAGCCAGAGAAGCAGCTCAGACCACTGAAACTTGTGCCTTTCTGCTCCTTTCTGCTCCCCAAAGTGTGCTGAGCAAATGGCTATTTAGTTAGACAAGTTCTTTTGATATAGGCTTATAGGTCTTCACTTAAGGAAACATTTTTATTGAGGAAGAAAAGCCTCATGATGGTACTTGTTGTTACTGTGGGTTTCAGCATTGCAAGAGTTATGGACATCATCTAACCAGCACTAATGTGCAGAGGCAGTATCAGGCTGATATACTGAGCATCATTACTTACTGTGGACTTTTTAAGAAGTTAGAAATTGAAGGCTGAAATCTCAAGACAGTCCTCTCAGCAGCCCAAGGACTTGGGTTTAGAGTTATCTATAAATTTTGTTTATGTTTACCCTATAAGAACTTAGTGAATGCTGCAAAGAATCATTTACTTAAACATAAATGGGAATTAATTAGTCTATCATATAAAAGCAAAGGAAATTCTGAGCCAGAGATGCACTCATAGTCTCAGTAACACATCATCTCTTTGCTTGATGAGCCTAAAATCTTTTTTAAGGGTGGCTGCCAAATAATCTTGTTTCTTTTGTTTATTAGCTAATTTATGCAAACATCTCACTTGAAATGGGAAAACTTCCAGCTTTTTCTATGTTACCTATGACGGCCATTTTAGTGGCTGATTTCTTGTTGGAAAATATTCCTCTGAAAAGTACATTTTGCTGTTTATTGATTAATGATGGTTTTCACTGGAGCTGTTTTGAAAAGATTCAGTATCAGGTGCATTTCTAACCTCCCAGCCCCCTATTCAGCACATCAATCGGTGCACTCATCGGTTTGCCAGTCCTGCACTAAAAGAAATTAATGGGCTATCCTACTCCATTTCATGGCATCCGGCTGATGGAGTGCAGAAGTGGCTATAAATGCTGGGGTTCAGCGGGACTGCTGGCGTGAACAAGGTGTACAGCATTTGGCCCACATTTTGCATCATCGTTGACCGGGCAGAGTTAAAATTATCACAGCAGCCTGCCTTGAGTGAAGCAGAAAGGGTGGTGCAGGCTGGTGCAACCTCCTGGCTATTAAACTGGCCCATTCTCTCTTTTATTTTTTTCTTAACTTAATTCCATGCTATACTGAAATAAATGAGACTACTTACATTGTAGGAGGAAGGACTGGTTAATCTGGCTAATGTAGCATATTTAAATTATATGTACTCCGCAGTTTATGATCAAATA
Source organism: Falco cherrug (assembly GCF_023634085.1). Classification (NCBI taxonomy): domain Eukaryota; kingdom Metazoa; phylum Chordata; class Aves; order Falconiformes; family Falconidae; genus Falco; species Falco cherrug. Next base: position 37,477,343 of record NC_073704.1, on the reverse strand, counting down.
TGATGTTCTTCTTGAAAGAAGCACTATCTGGCTGTAGTGATAATCACTAATGGGTCAACTGGGTATCAGAGCACTGTAAATGCAGATGATGACTATGTGGGGATGCTGTAGATATTTTTTTTGTTTTATGTTATTTAGATAGAGAAAAGAGTCAGGCAAATAAGGGAAAATTTTCTCTAACATACAGCAATAAAAATGCATTTAATTATATTGTATAAATCTCATGCTACTTAATGTTTCCTTAAAGCTTCAGCACTTAGAATCGTGATCTTTATAGAGAGATTCCCCTGAATGGGAAAAATGGCATTCTTCATAGATGGGAAGAAAATCTTGAAAACGACACTTGAAGCTGAAAAAGCAGATGGAAAACACAAATGAAAGGAAATCTTTTGCTGTTGAAGCCTGGCTCATGGATTCAGAACACAAAGGTTAGTACTGCTGTTATATATTTCCCATACCCCACCGAGGCTCCTCAGCATCCTCATAGCCACGAGGAACAGGAGGACAGGCTGGAAACAAGCATTCTCTGAATGACAGCGATATTTTCAGGGATATTGGGTGCTCGCAGGGTACTTAGTTACAAGCCTAAGGATAGACATAAATACTTTTTTTCTGCCCTTTCAGATGAAGCAAATGCAGCAGATCGAAGAATTTTGCACTGCAGAGAGTGATGCAGCATTATGACTTATTTATAGTCCGCACCTTGTAAAAAAGAAAAACAGAGGGACAGGGATGAAATCACAGGCTGAGCGAGGTCGATGGAATAATGTCTTAGAGCGGGGCTTCCTGCCAAAATTCGGCAGCAGACAGATTTCCAAGATTTCCTGAGTTCTTGATTATCGATAGCTTTTGTTAATTCAGTAGGAATTACAGGTGGGCATTCAGTATTTTGAAATTCTCATGGCACAATCAGTACTTTGAAACTCCCTTGGTGTGTTTTCCTTCCTGTTCTATTTCTGTCTGTTTTTTATTCCTCTATTGATTTTAATGGACTTCAATTAAGGTCTCTTGTCTCTGAATCTTTAGAGCTTTATTTAGAACACAGACTACTACATCACTAGTCTCGTTTTTTTCCCCTCCAGACTGCTTAAAGCACTGTTTTTTACACTGGTCTATTATTTTAATTGGGCTAAATTTAGAAACGTTTAGATACCTTTCAAACCATCTGCAGTTTCACTGCTGTTTAATGACTCTGTCTTTATGGATATATTGCGATAATTGACAATTACATCTTATTGCGTGCCATCCAACTCTGATGTTCTAAAAGCTCAGAATTGGTTAAATCTGTATTTTAGTCACAAAGTAAATTCACAAACCATTCTGTCATTAGCTACAGCAACTGGTAAGAGAGTTTTAGAGCGGGAGAACATTATTCTCTATTCATAAATTTAAATCACTTCTTCATCCTCATATTTCATGTTTACGGGTACGTAGCTTGCATTTTAAGTTTAGCAGCTCTGCCTACTGAAGTATGAACTGTGAGCTCCTCCTCTCATCTTTCCAACCACTGTAAATCTTCTGTACCTGCTGCCAATGAGACACAATAATAATTATGTACAAATAAATCCATGCAAACCCACTGCACGATTTCCTTCTCAGGGTATGATAAAGCAAGAGCGAACACAATCAGTGCCAGTAACCAAAAATCTTCAGAAGTGGAGATTTAAATTCAGATTTATGCTTTCACTAATTGGCCAGATTTTCAATGTCATTCTAATAAGTTATGTACATCTGAGGGCTGGAATTGCCCTTAGAGGCTCCAAGAGTAGCTCTCGGGGAGGAGAAATCAGTGAAGCAGAGTCTGACTATAGTCTGAGTTTAACTTACTTTGTACATATACACATAAATCTGGTAATAGGAAAAAGTCATATGCAGGCAATCCATAATCCATTCTTCTGAAAACTTTAACCCATGTACCACGGTTCAGTTCCCAGAAAGCTATGCCATCCTGGGAACTGCTTTGAAAGATGGAGAATAAAATGAAAGGACAAATTCTCCACTATCTGACAATTCCTCTCAAAGGACAGCTCTTTAGGAGAACAAAGAACAATTTTTGTCTGTTTTTTGCAGGCAAAAATTCTGCTCTGCCTTCTCTCAGAAAAAAAAAAACCAAACCAAACCAAACCAAACACAACCTTTAAGACTGTCATTAACAAAATTGCCTGGTGACTCCTGCCACAACATCGTTCATCAGTGGTGCTTTTCACAAAAATGACGGTGAGAACCCCAGTGTCTATAACCAAATTTCTGCATAGTAATTAAAATCTACTCTCTGACATGCATATCCAGTTAAAACTGGATGTCCTGTTCTTCAGTATATCCCAAATGACTGAAGTGGTTCGACATACACAGACAATTTCTCTTCTATCAGGGAAGTGAATTTCCTCTTGGCAAACTTCCTACCCCAAATAAATTTTCATCGTGTGCTCCTCAGTTTGGAAACTTACCCAGCAAAACCCATGCCGCAGTGCAATGTCAACCTGTGATTAAACATCAGCTTCCTTAATCTGTCCTCATCTAAAGGCTGGGGAAAATTTTAACCTGAGACTCAGGTATGCTATAAAGGACCTGAAAGCAAAATTTTCTAGTCCGAGGCAATGTCCCCCATTTCTTAGCCAGTGCCACTCAGTGCTGGCACTTCCAGAGAGAGGGTGAGGAGTGAGATTGCCTTTGGCCCTGATCTTACATCCTTAATTGCGTTCACTCATCCCCTGCTCCTTGTTAAGTGAAGCATGCCTGGCTGAAGCCAGCTCCACACCAGCAACCCAAGGGACACAGCAGACCTGCTCAGACACCAGTGCCAGCTCGTGCACCTTTTAGAGAGGCTGTTTGCTTTTTGGAAGTTCACTGTAGTGGCTCCCTTTGACAACAGCAGAAGCTGTTTGAGTCAGCCTGCCTCAGCACCACCTCTTCCCTTCCAGCAAGGCAAAGGTAGCTTTAAACAACGCAGCCTTTTAGCAGCATAATGTATTTTCAGGACCAATACCACACATCTTTATTCATGATGTGAATGATGATCCAAGTAGTAATAATGAAACAGGGTCATAAATGTTTTCCATTGTGAACTAGTATTAATCTAATTTCCTACAGGATGTTTATCTAAGTCAGAAAAAAGCAAGCAGTTCAAAATGCTTTGGCAAGTCTCTGATGAAAAGAAGCCTGGGAAGTGCTAAGGATGGCTGGGGAATGCTAAATTGCATTCACTCCACTCCGCTGAGAAGGCTGAGCTGATCCTGGCAGGGATTTGCTAGGATCTATCCAGTGCAAATTGGCTTCTTATTTTTAAATCATCAACATTTTAAAAAAATAATAAAAATCCAGCAACAAGCATTCAGGACTCTGATCCATGAATAACGACAATTTTGCCATACTGCAAATTTTGCATAAATATTGCAAGTTCTGTGGGGCTTTTTAAAATTAAATGATAAAATGTAGCATTAATGGAGGTACTTTGCAGCTTTGTATGTCCAGCAAAGCTCTGTGTTTATTTTTAACCCCAAACCATTCCCAAGGTACCAAAAGGCAGGGGTTACCCACTCTCCCATTAACTTACTTCTAAGCTGCCAGCAAAGCAGGTTTTTATGCAGCCCTGTTTCTGTTTGCATGCAGTTTCCCTGCCTTACCAGTATAAAACACAAACGCTGCTGGCACAGGCTGGCAGTAAAGGTTTGGACACTTTTGGAGATGGGGTTGTCCAGCATCTCACTAGTGCCACTTCCCTACAGGTAGACTTGAGTCTTCCCAAGAGAAAGACAAATCCGTACCCCTCTCATTTCTACTCCTAGCAAATTTTTTGGCTATCTTCCCTGCTGAGATTGCTTACCTTCTTGGATGTGATCCAATGCTAATGAAGTTATTTCAGGTTTTTAATAGCAATGGTAGAGCAGACCCCTGCCAGAGCTTGCCTCCCTGATGCTACACACATGTCGATGGGATCTAGGCTCAGTTGGCTGTCCCGGCTCCTGGCTGTAGCCCTGGCAGATGTGCTTTAGATGCCTTTGTTGCACCTCTCTTGCCATGAGCCATTCCCCAAGGACAGGCTCACAGGAAGGATGCTTTGCTGTCCTGAGAGCAGGACTTTGTGTTTGGTGCAGCCTGAGGTGGTCCTGGTGCTGGCACGCCTGTAGGGACAGCCCGTCTGCACCTGCCTGGGCACAGGGCCCCCCAGCAAAGCCCTTGGCTCCGTTCTTTGCAGGTAAAAGCAGAGGTGACCCCTGCCCAGTAAGCAGAGCCAGACTTTGCTGTTCCAGCATAGGTGTGGCTGGAGAGCGTCTAGGAATTGGAGCTTCTGTCTGAGAAGCAGTTCCCTAAATCATGGCATGGGAATGTCTTACATGATGTGTAAAATGGCTTGGGTGAATTAGCATATCTGACAGGCAAGGAATTTAACTAGCATTCAACCTCATACTTAATGAATAGTCCATACGTCCAGAGAAGCAGGTAATTTATAGTCTAACATTTTCTTTTGATCTGTCATTTGCTCTTTCTCTTTAGAATTAAATCACTTCAAAATGCACAAGGGAAGAAGGCAAAGGGAAGAAGTCTTTTTATTTTTAATTAGAATGTGCTAAATGGTAATAAAGTAATGTGAATACAGTGGAGACCTCTTAAATCCATAACAGTAAATCTGTTGCTGCAACAGGTCTATCCTTTTATCTGGTGTTCATTTAAGAAAGTTTCACCTGAAGTGTTACAGTGACACAAACCGATGCTAATAGAGTAATATAGTTAAAGAATTCAATAAAGCATTCGCTGTAGTTTGCGATATGTCTTGTAATTTTATTGACAGAGGTTTGGTTTTGTCCTAAGACATATAAAATGCTTGTTTAAATGGTTTGATTGTGTAGTACTTTTTAAAAGTATGCACTCAACCAATTTCTTGTACTGTGCAGCTTGTCAGTGATTAGCCAAGGTGGTTTTTAAAATACAGATGATGGGATAGGCTCTTAAAAATTAGAATTTCACTCACTCGGGAAGGAATTCTAATGTGTGTGGCAGAAGCAGTAATTTGAAAATTATACCCTTTGTATGCAAGTGTTAAGGTATTAGGTAAAACAATCTAATTTAGGTATTAGGTAAAACAACAAAGGATGGTTTAAAGCCATGTATGTAGAAGCGGAAAGAGATAATTTCTGAAATACAAATGCAACCAAAAAGTTATTGTTTTCTTCTTTATTAGTTAAGGAAAATACCCAAGACTGTAGATACATTTCCATGAAGATTTTTGTTTGTTTTTTTTTTCCCCCTCTATGTATAGATGGCTTGCTTCTACTTGATTACAAGTGAGTTTTGGATATGACCATAAGCTTCTTTCACCTGAAAGCAATTATGCCCACTTTGTGTGTGCAACAGCCTGTTCACCAACCCTCTCTGGTTTCGAGAAGCTGAAGGCGGCCCCGGTGATGTACCATTTACTCCTTTGATATGTGCGGTGTTTGGACATGGTGCAGATTCATATGGGAAGAATGCTTTATTTCCAGGTGAGCAGAAGGCTTAGTTTTGGAAGCATGACTAATTTTTGTTAGGTAGGATGGCTGCTTGAATGGGTTTGAAACGGGGCTATTTTCCTAAAACAACTATCTTCTCTGCTTCTTTTCCAAGCACTTGATCCCAGGCCAGGGACTCCAGCAGCTCTCCTTCTGCCCAGGCTCGACACCACATAATGCCACGGGGTGTGTTAACCATTCCTGTTCCCCATTTCTCTCACTTTTAGAGCAGGTATGTGTTCCTCTTGACAGAAGGAGAATTTAGGACTTCATGTTTCAGCATGCTTTGTGAAAAGGAAAGTAAATGATTTCTTGGAGGGATTATTGGTCCTTGAGGACAGGGCTTTGAGGTGCTTATAGGATGCGTGTGTGGACACATTGTGGAGCTCTTCTACTCAGTGTCTCGATTTATTTCCTGTTAGTGCACTTTGTTCTTTTATTTTTAACTGCAATATTTTAAGAGACGTTGCTACTTTTGCTTTGGTAGAAACAAGCGTGATTGCACACATCGTAAGGTTTTGTACCACCAGCTCTTTGCTTTAATCTTAAATGACAGCTACATCTGTTGGAAGTTTGTTCCTATGTCCTGTTTTTTTGTAAACTTGACAGGTTGAAGGAGCCCTTTTAATGACAGCCTTGGTAGCTGCAGATAGTTTTTGAGATGCTCTTCTCAGGCTGTGAGCTGCTCAGGACTGGTTTTGCTCTCCAGTAGAAGTTCCAAATGACTCCAGTGCTTTTTTACCAACAGCTCCTGGGGGGAAAGGCAGAAGTAGCCTCTTATTTAACTTACCCTATTTGTTCTTTTGGATTCTGCAGGCTGGGGTTTGTATTTTATCTTACCAGCATTAAACTCTGTGGACACACATATGGGTTTAGGTGGTGGATTATGGCCAAGGCCTGTCACAAGTCATAGCAGCTGTTTCAGTCAACATCGCTCCATTTTCCTTTTTCTGGAGCCAGGTTTTATTTCACTGTTGTAATTTGATGTCAGATTTTCATTAATTCTCCACTGATGCTCACAGCACCATGGGCCATGGTACCAGGGATGTTACAGACACTGTAGTTAAAGGTCACCGATATGATTAATTCTGTACCTTCCTTTGTAAGGAAGTGGCATTGTTGTTAAGGTTAGAAAGCATAAAAAGGTGCCTGAAGTTTTTGTGCTTTGAAGTCCTTGAGCATTACAGTGATGGGTAAAACACGCCAGAAATAGAAAACCAGAAAATAGAAATAAACTGTTGGAAAGTGTGTTCTCCTTGCAAAACCAGACCGAAGGTGCTGGGTGCTAGTTGAGCCTTCTCTGATCAGGCAGTGCCAAAGGTACCCGGGATACAACCCCACCTCGGGAATGCACCTCCCCCACAGCCCCGTGGAAAGACAGAACAACAGACATTACTGGTCAGCCACCAAGGCCCACAAGCCTATGTGAGAAGCAACGCTTGCTGCACCTCCTTCGGTTCCCATAATTAAATAAACTAGTCATCATTTAGCTTCTTATGTGTTTTCTGCACCATGCGTCTCAATATTTATATCATGGCATTCTCACTTACTATTAGTTTAGTCAACTGGAGGCTGCAATAGAAGCTACTTGTCCAATTATTTTGAATTTTTCCAGGTTTATTCATGTTGACATGTTCATTTTCAGTATGACACTCTTGATAAAATAACCGAGACGTTGCCCAGTGTTTACATTAAGCAGCAGAGAAATCCAACATTACAAAATATGTGAGTGCAAACAGCGTAAATAAACTAAATGAAGAGTGCTGTAGCTAAAAAAAAAAATTAAAAAAATATTATTTTCAATGAAATTATGTTTTAGCTTCAAAAATCACTTATACCTTCTTTTCTCTGGACTCTGGTGTGGCTCTTTTTTTTGCTGCAAAGACTGCCCAGAATCATTACAGACTTGCCTCCAAATATCTCAGTCCAAAGCGTTTCCCTCCCAGCTAGTGGTATTGATCTAACAAGTTCTAGTGAAGAAACTTCTGCCATCTTCAAGATGTTCTCCATGTCCTGAGCACCCTCCCTGCTGTAGGTTGGCTTGGGAACTCCCGGTTCTGACCCTGCATACCAGGAGATGGCCACAAGACAGGATCTCAGGGTTCACCCGAAGTGCATACCCATAGCTCAGGTCAGAAACATCTCCTGAAACTGTGTGAGCTAAAGAATTATATTTCTGCCTCTTTTACCTCTTGTATAGATTTTTTTTTTTAATTTCAAAATATTTTCAGATGGTAAAGAGCAAAATGTTATTACAATAATTGCACTATAATAAATTACTGGGCTTTCAGCTGGAATTTTAATCTTTTTAAGCTGTTGTGCAAACTCAATCATCAGCTCTAGATGGGGAACATTTAATTTCTCTTAAGCTTCTGCTCTTAAGTTTCAGCTAAGTGTCATTAAACCCAGGACATCAAAGAATCCAGAACAGCTCCACAGATGCAATTCACGTCCTTATTTAAGCATTAGCTATGATCACTCTAATTGTATACCTTCATTAGTCTTTGTTTTTCCCATTTAAAAGTAATATGGAATCTTTAGGCAATTACAGTGACTGACTAGCATGGTCCAGAAGTAACGCTAACCCACTAAAATACTTTAAATGCAATCTGATTGTAGTTTGATGTGAAATTAGCTGCAAATACTGTTAACAAAACACCATTTTTAGTGAGAATTGTTATCAAAGATGCTGCAATATTAACCTGTACTCAGCTAAGATGTAGTTATGTGTTGGTAAATGGTAACCTTATTGCACTGAGTATAATTTCTTTGTGCTCCACTTGCAGTGTGTGCCTTCACTAAATCACTGCATTTTACATATAAGAAACTCTTTCTCTTACTTCTGTATCAAGTTACCTAAGCAACCTTGTTAACATCTGCAGTTTTCTTCAAAGATACTGCTAGTTATATTTTACTTAGAGTACTCATTCCTTAAACATGAAATCTTTTTACAAATATCCATCTTGAGATATATATAGATATCAGTGTTGATATCTATTTATGACTACTAACACAGATATTGCTATAGATATATTATATATATATAGATGTATGTGTATGACGTGCGGAATTAGACTCTATAACTCGGAAGTTATAAAGTAGGTATGTTTATTGCGCGCAGATGCACGGGGGATCGCTCCTCCACAAGCGTGCATACCCGAAGTGACGAACCATCTCACATTTATACAATAAACCAAATGAATATTCAATTAACGCCTATACATATTCGTTACCTAAACCCCGCTTCGTATGTTAATTAGCTTATCAGTCCTTTGCCTGGAATGCGGTGGTCTTGCAGGTTTGTAGGTGATTCATGTTCTTGTGACCATCCGATCTTCTCCAGCAAGGAGACTTGGCACTCCCTCCCTCTAGATAGCATTTGAATGTCTCTCATCCTTTTCTCATTCTCTTTTAAATAGCCCCTTTGTTAGAGGAAGAAGGGCAGGCGTCTCCCCGTCTCCCCTTTGTTAGAGGAAGAAGGGCAGGCGTCTCCTCAAAACTGTAGTTGTCTCCTCAGAGCTGTGTGACCAGACACCGCACCCATGACTAGTCACCATACCCACATTCCTGGGCAGACATATACGATCACAATCGATGTCCATTGTCCCCATTTCACACTATTTCTCCATATCATGTACATGTGTAATATATAAAAGTAGTATAATAATGTTGTATTTTGTAATAAGAATGAATACTGTCTTGTTTGTAGTCTTTCTTTGCAAAATATCTTATGAAGTAGAACAAGTGAAGAAATGCATCACAATATTAGAAATAAACCATAGTTGTAGACTACTGCCAGATAACATTATTAGATCAGCATGCTAATCTCCAAGTCAATATAGGTTTTATCTTCAAGGGAAAGTGCAACTTAAACATAGGTGCATCCACCTACCCTTCTCCCATAGCCCATGGCTACATACACCAGGGGAAGAATTGTAACTTTTCCTAATCCAGATTGTTGGAAAGAGGTTGGATTTGTGGTTGAAAACACATGAAAGGCAGCTGATTTTGCTTGTGTTCCTTGACCTCTCCCGTGACTCCAGTTTTTATGTCACTTCAGCTCCTGATACCTAATCTGTACAGTGCAAAATGTATCATTTCTAATCCGAGGGTAGCCAAAAAAGCATTGGCAGTGGTGCTTCTCCCAGCTCCTCCTCCGGCTTCTCTCCCTCCTGTATTTATTTTGTTTCCTTTTCAGGCCATTTCAAGCATCTCTGCTCTTTCAAGGAGTTCGACATATTAGAGATGCAACCTGCTTTCCCAAGTGTATTCTGTTGGTGTCCTAACTCCTTTATAAAGCAGAAAAAGACTCTTTCTAGTTGTGCGTGGCCATTAAATTATGCAACATCCAAGCCACAAAGGCTTCACCAACATTTCCTGCTGAGTGTGATTTTGGCAAGGTTTTCCAGCTGCAGTGCAGAAGCGATGTCTCTGTATGTGGCACACTCGAGTGCAGGTGGAATCAGGAAGCGTAACACCAAGAGATGTACCGTAAACAAGGTACAAGGCTGTAAGTAACAGATTTGATCACAGCAGTTTTGGGGTATTTTTCAGTTTATCTCTATTTATAGAGCTTAACTCAGGCTTTTCTTTCAGCATAGGCAGGTGCTGAACACAGGAGGCAGTCCGGGTCAGCAAAGCATTCTCTGTTGGGATGCTGTACAAGTGGATGCACCCAAGTGTTGCCTGCACCTCGGTATCTGTTCTCTACACTGGGGGGGAGGCGAGAGCAAAGCAAAGCTGACCTTGCATTACCACCACGCCGCGCTGGAGCCTGCCCTTGAAAGCTGAGCTGGGGAAGCAGGGAAGAAGTGTCATCTTCTGATTTTCCAAGCCATTGCTATGCATCCCGACTGACCAGAACATCCAGGGAAGGTGCAATGTAAAGGAGAAGACATGGAGGGATTTTACTTGTTCCTGGTGAAAGGAGCTCTGCTGGACATGGTCAGAGAGAAGACATGGGGGAAATGTCCGGATTACTTTTTTAAATGAGTAAAAAAATTGAATTTCAATTAATTTATCAAGGAAAATTTACACAGAGGTGCATACGTTTAGTTAGGTGCATTTAAAAAAAACCCCAACCCTGTTTTACTTGGCTATCTACTTAACAGCTCCGTGCCATTTAATCAAATCACAATGACTGTGAACATGGTGCTACCCTTTAATGAAAGTGCCAGCATGGAATCCTTGAACATAAGAGAGCAACAATAGCCTGACTGTTTTCACAAGAAGATAGTTTGGACAGGCAGATGACCAGATGGAGGAGAGAAAGGCAAATACTCCACTGCTGGCAGGCACCCAAAGCTTCTTGAACCTCTTGTTCTCTTCCCTAATAAATATGTCATTTCAATACCAGCTATGGTAATGTAGTGATAACAGCAGAATAACTCTCCTTATAATTGTGTGAGACATCGAGATATATTCCCCTGTCTCCCTGACTAATGTTTCCAACATGACTTGTTAGCTTCTGCAATGATCAAGCAGCTATTAAAGATAAAACTGTGTTAACCTTTTCAAAAATTAGAAGAGCATGACTGGAACTGGAACTACAATGGCTTCCCGGAGACTAGAGTGAAAAGGTGAAAGATCATCCTGCTGAGACATTAGTAATGGATGTTTTATTTATTTAGTACAACTGAAATGCGTATGAAGGATGTGGCCCCATGCAAATACCTCCTCCTCACTGTACAACTGCTCTAACCAACGTAGACATGTAAGTAGAAAGAACTTGGATCTATTTTTATAAAAGAGTTAAATTATGTCTCTGTTTAGTTTCCCTCCCTAACACATAGTTTAGCAGACTGAAGAATTCTTGAAACTCTGAAAACAACTAGTTTTCTTAATTTTGAGTTTAAGTTGGACCCCAAGCCATCTCTTAAGCCTTAGGAACTTGTAAGAACCAACCCACTCATTACAATTTGTTCACATTTGTATCTTCAGTCACAGATCCATGAACTGGACGCTAACATAATACTTAATATAGCTAGACCCTCAACAATGACAATAGGGGCGTCATGTCATCAGGTGAACTGACAAACCAGAGGTGCAGGATATTCAGAAATTGGCTTGTCTGATGTTGAAGGTAAGTAAAAAATCATCCTTGACATACATAAGCTATAATAAAAGACAGGTCTTTGTTTACTGATAAGTATAATCTGTAGAGTACAAGTGACAAACAGGCAATAAATCTTGACTGGAAATAAGAATGACTGACAGTCCAAAAATGCACTTAGTCTACAATGAAAACCTTTTTGAATTTGTTTTCTTAAATAAACTTTTTTACTGAAGTTATCAGAGCTGCTGATAGAATGAAGCTCATAATAAAAATAGATAATAGCAGTATGAAAATTGTAGAAATGCAATATACGTTCCCAGGCACATGGAATATTTATAAGTTCTGGCTTCTATTAAAGTAGCATCTCAGTCGCATTTTTGAGACTTTAATATCTGCAAGTAATTCATTGTCTTCCCACAAGGTCTGGTAAAAAGATCATCTAAATTAGCATGTCCAAATTAACTGTTTCCCTCTCTCAAGTCAGGTTAGCAAACATTGCGAACCATACCTTTTGGAAGCTGCATCTGCTGCCTGCTTTTGTAGAACAAAATGGGAAAAGCAAAATCCACAAGGAAATCACACAAGGCTAAGCTGCCCTGTGTGAAAATGTTTCATAATGTAGGAACTGCTGTTCTCTCAACAGAGCCAACATACAGCCCATAAAAATTCAGACAACAAAAGAGTGGGGTAGGCAATGATGAAAAGCGCCTGATTTAGAAATAAAAGAGAGATTTCTCTGTGAATTTGGATGTTGGTGGTAATTTCCAGTATCAGAAATTCACCCCAAATGGGCAGTTCAGCAATTGTTGACCTCCCCACCCAGATACCTACCAGCAAAGAACAACCAGCCCTAGAAGTCCCCGAAAACAGAGGCAGTCTCCAAGGTGTGACACTCATGGGGCTCCCCCAGTGACTGCACACCAAACAACAAGCAGTTCAATTAATTTCTCACCATTTCTCAGTTTATTCTTTTTATTTTATTAAAAATAAAACTTAACAACAGAACAAACCTAAACTGTCAAACAAAGGCATTTTGAGATCTAGGCAAGAGTATGTTTTTCTTGTACCATCTTTTTACTTCAGCTGCTCTTCCCAGATGTAGTCATGAGACAAAAAAAACGCGCATCTGCCATGTTCCACACCTTTCTCATCTTGCACGTCATGCAAGGCTTCAAAACTGTGGGGAAAAATAGGCTTATATCAGCATGAACAAGGAAGCCAGGGATATTAGATTTTACATATCTTCTCTGATACTGGAGTATCAGAGATCCATCTGCTCGATAAAATATTTGCCTATGAAAAGAAACAAAGGAAAAATAATCTCCTATTTTTCCTCACGGTGGATAAGTATTAATGCAGTATTAACAAGTAAATGTCTGTCCTGAACTACACTAGTACAGAATGATGCTGTTTGCCCAAAGGTGGATGTGCACTAGGTTGTTCTCTTCCTTTGCTTGATTCGTGTCTCTGAAAGGGATGATCACATAAGGCTGCACGAAACCTGAGCAACACCCAGGCATGCTCTAGGAGGTTTCATACCAGAAAGAGATGGAAAGGTAAAGTTTGCTAGAAAAAGAACCTGAATCTAATAATAAAAAACACTTGACAGCTAAAAGAAATGTCAGAGCATCTTTTCTCAGCAGGACATCTGGTTCCACCTCTAATCTGAGCAGAGCTGTGAGAAGTTGGTGCAGAACTTGGCAACTCCGACCTAGTTCCCAACACTGTGTTTCAGCCGAGGGCTGAAATACTGCAGGCTTAACGTTTCTATTGAACTGGGACAAAAACGGAGTACTGTAATACTTGTATGTAAATTATTAGAGAATAAGAGGGCAATATTAAACCTATCAACTAGAAAATTACTTTGGTACTGTAGCTTATCATTTTTTTCAAACATAAACTTCATGAAGTCAGAGATATTAAGAAAAAAAAAATTCTATAAATCCCTCTGGTAATAAGTGATGGAATTAAAATCCAGGCAAAATTAAATTTGAGAAGATTAATGTTCCTTTTTATGTTTCGATGACAACTATAAACATAATGTAATTTTGTGAATTTACAGCTTTTAAATGCAAGCTGATACCCCACAATGGTGCAATTTAAGTCACAAAGCAAATAAGTACTTTTTATTCTAATGTCCCCACAGATAAATTTTGCAGTGGTAATGAAATGGATTTGAACTTCTTAACTATGATTTAAAATAATACAGAAACAAGTAAGTAATTTATAATTGAAGCCTTGTCGTATTTAAACTATATGTAGCAGCATGTTGATAATAGTTGCATATCATCAAAGTATATGTCCCAGATGCCTAAATACAGTCTGGAGGATTCTTCTCAAAAAAAACTTTGTGAAGTTCTGTGGCTTAAACTGCATATTTCTTTTTCTCAGTCCTCTGAGACACAAGCACTTTAAGGGCAAGAACCTTGTTAAGTCTTTTGAAAAATCATTAAATAACCTACGAGGACTCTGAGCTCAGTGGAGGGTGGAAGAAAATGGAAATCCTGGTGGACCAGTTGGTATATGATGTCGTGGAGCAACCAGGGAAACTGGAGCGCTCCTTCACAGAAATAGAGTATCTCTTGTCCACCACCAAAACCACATGCATATGCACAATTTGAAAAGAAGGACAATTACAAAAAGAGCGAGGGGAAAGATCAGGTAGCATAACCAGAACACAACTGTAAGAGTAGGTACAACATGGAAGATGTGTTCAGACACTTCATGGAACTTCTGCTGGAAGTCAAGTGGCAGAAGGGCAGCTCAGGCTGCTTGCCTCCGTGCTGTGCCTGTAGCCACACCACCAGGGCTTTTTGTGGTGCGGTTGAGCTGTACCTTTGTTGGGCGAAAGCAGAAGCTCTGTACAAATAACGAAAAGGATGTCCCCACCTGTTTTCGCACTTAGAAATTGTGCTGAATTTGCCCTAGATTAAATTTTCTCTTTGGATTTCCTCTACTGAGCATTTAGCAAAAATGGACACTTTCTCTCCACTGTGTCTCTTTTTAAAATTCTAATTTTTGCTTTAAAAGGGACCTTAATGATCAAATCTCCACATTTCTGAGGCCAGAATTCTTCTGCTATTGTTAGATAAAATACAAAAAAGCAGATAATCTACTTTATATATATATATATATGTGTGTGTGTTCAGCCTATCTGCAGCATGTAATGCTAAAAGAACATTTAAAATCTATTTTCCTCAACAGCATTTTTTTCAGAAATGGGTTCTCACAACGCACAAATGTGCATAACAATCCACTGGTATGAATAAGCAGTCACAACAATTAGGAGTGAACAACACCATGTCGTTGCCATAGAAGTGACGCCGTCACACTGCAGACTAACAGGTTTCTGAAAACTCTTCAGGGGATTTCACAACGGAAGGTCCTGTTTCCAGTGAAATCACAGCCAAACCTCCATTAACTTGGCAGAAACAGGTCTGGTGCCATGCCAGTGGTGGAGTGGGTAGGATGAGGAGGAGGGAGGAGACCAGGAGAGCATGAGCTACTCAAGGGCAGAGAGGAAAGCGAGCCTTGGCGCCTGCCACTTGCTTTCAATTAAACCCATAAAACTTTTTCAAGCAAAAGAGGGATTTTGCCGCATGTTGCAAAGAGAGAAGGCAGATTGGAAAAGGAGAGTTTGAGTGGTGGCTCCAACACCCCCAGCTCCCCAGGGCTTGCCTCGGGGGCAGCGATCAGCCGTGGGACAATGTAGAAGACTTTGGCGTGACCCAGGAGTGCCAGGTCTCAACACTGCCTCGGCTTGCTCGTGCCCGCGCTGGTTTCCCCTTGCTTTGGCAACTACCTGGCGGGCAGCCTGGGCTAGTTTTTTTCCAGGGCTCACCCTGGTTTCCAGACTCATGAACACATTGCTAGTTCTATCAAGAAGAAACATATGCAGTACCTACCACTGACATTCCTACAAAAATATTTTTAAATGCAGAATTATAACAGCTATTAAATATTTAATATTAAGTAACCTGTGGGAATATTAATGTATTCTACTTGAAGAGAATGTGTAAGGTAATAATAAAAAGGTGAAAAGAAATGCAATAGCTGGTTCATCTGAAAGCATGTAGCAATTTTAACTTGTATTTTATATATGAACCCATAAAATTTATATGGAAGAAATTAAATGTATGAAATGATTTATAGCTGGATTAAAAAGACTTGCAGTTTTTTTAGTTTCATACATCTTCATGAAAACAGTTATAAATCTCTCTAACTTAAGTTGCTTATCCAAGTTTTACAGAAACAGCATAAACAGAGCAAGCAATTATCTGTAATAAACTTTTTCTTTAATATTGTGGCGTTCACCTTTTTGTAAAACCACATATTACAATTTATCTTACGTTGTATTAGAAAATCAGATTGTATTTGCTAGGGTCACATATTTTTTGCAACGGTGCAAAAACTGTCATCTTCCTAGTAGGGTGATCTACTCATTAAGTGTTAGTGATATAATAATGCAATATAATCTGTAGTCCTGGAAAATATTTATATATATATATATATATATATATATATATATATGTATGTATGTATGTATTAAAAAAAAATGATGTTTTTCTCACTCATACACATTCATCCATACTCGAAGCTCTAGAAAAACCCCTCTGTAAGTATGCTACTTGGAATATTTGAAAATTCAGTTTTCATTATAGCCAGTGCTGACATTTTAAATTATTTTTTTATTTATTTATTTTAAACAGACAGTTTCCTGGGGTTCAGGCATTGACTTTTACACTCAACAGAAGAGTTTGATGTTTACTGTGGCAGCCATCTAAAAATGTTCAATTTGAATTGGTGTCAGCTACGTTGTGGGATGTTTCGGAAAAGCAATCTGAGTCCTCAATCTACATCCTAAAATACAGGTAAAGTGTTATCATTTGCTTGGAGTAATGCTGAGGTGGGGGAATCGAGGCTCTGTGAAGCACAGAACAAATCTCAGAGGTGATCCAGAAGCAGAATGAGATCAATGCTTACCCAGTTTGGAGAGCAATCCCATTCAGAATAATTGCAATAGATGCAGATTATATTGCTTGTGTATTGTGGTATAAAAAAGCCCCCAAAGTCTGCTTTGAATAGAGAATAAGACAAGCTACAGAGATTTATCTCATCAGAGAGAGACTTGTACTTTGGCTGTATGAGGGTTTCAGAAAGAGAGGACTCTTCTAAATGGGATGGAGATGTGTCAGCGCTGTGGGTCAAGCTATGAGGTGTGCAACCCTGATTTTCACCTGCAGAGATCACAGCCAGAACTACAATTTCAATTCAGCATAACTCTTTCCTGGCATACTAATATATGCAGTGGCATTTCTATGCAGTGCTTGCTCATCGTCATACTCCATGGCCTGAGCTGCATGTGTTACAACTCCTGCAAATTGCTCCGATGTTGAAGTCAAGGTAGATGGTATTGCCTTGGGTAACCTGAGCTGTGAGTCACTGCCTCATGGACACACACCAAGTCGCTGTGGCGTGGATGGAATCAGAGGAGACCCTGGAGCCTGCAGACTCCAAAAGGCAGCTTGTAAATGAGGATGTCTGATACTGTTATCGGTAGCTGTAGACAGCTTTTAATCTCTGTGGGCCTTCAGCAGCTCAGACGTGTACATCCTGACTGCAGCCCACACAATGCTTCACCTTAGCATGAAATCAGTGTTGGCTCTTGACATGAAGATATTGGCATAACCAATGGCATAAATCCCTATGTCTAATATGCATGCTGGATAAATCAGAACAAACAACACTTCTATTCCATGTAGTGTTCTTCTTTTGGATTACAGTTACAATATAATTATACAATTATACGAATTATAAAAATATATTACAGTTACAGCTATAAAACCACGCTGGTTCAATTTGTGCATTTAGGCAAACGGTGCAGCCTGAGCTGCACAGGGTGGGTGAGCCTGTGTTTTGCAGCTGAAGGTCAGGCAGCAGTTGGTTAGACCCGGTGCCGTCAGCCTTGTGCCTCACCGCACGACCAGGGCTCTGCAACCTGCACTGCCAGAGCCCGGGCTCACTCCCTTGCCGTGAAACGGGAACGTCTGTCACCATCCCAGTTTATGCCAGCAATGAAGGCAACGAGACAAAATGTCTATCGTTGATACTAAAAGATCAGTTTCTTATATTAAAGAGATCCTACTTGTTCACTGTGCTAATTCCTGCTTTCTACCCATGGCAAGAAAACTCAGAGCAGTGGCAAATGTCCCATGCTTCCTGAAAGCAGGACAACTGGATGCTCAGCCCAACTCACTTTTATCCTTCTAATTAAAAAAGTGCACATAATTCTTGTTGCAAACATCTTTCACGTTTACATGCCTTTAGATTGAATCTTTCAAACCCTATTGCTACCAGCGAGGGCCAAATTCAAATAACAAGCTGATCTCTTTTTTTAAAAAGAGATCTTTTAAAAAAATATACATATATATATAAAGTAGAAAACTACTCTGGCTTGAGCAGCCTCTGTGAATTCCTGGGATTAACTGTATTTTGCTAAGCCTTATAAACAGTAAAATAATTGCACTAAACTTGGGATGGCTACAGAGGTAAGGCAGCTGGTTAAAGCATATTACCCTTGGTGCCCTCTCTTTCCCCACCCGGAAAGGCTGATCCAACCCATCTGAAACTATATCTGAGTAGCTCAGGCTGGATAACTTTGGTGGTTTGTGCCCAGCCAGGGCTTCTCTGAATCATCGCCCCTTTGTAGGATGCTCTAGGCAACGTGACAGCTATTGAATTACCAATGTTTTCTGTCAAATGCATTAAGTTAATCCAATATCAGCCTCCCCTGGGGGTAAGTGATGTGATTTTTTCTCTGGAGGAGTGGCTTTGCCTTAACTGATTGGGTGATGGTTATCTCATACAAGGCAGCTAAATTTCAGTGATATAAATCCCACCCTGAGTCTGTGTTCAAAACAAGGGAAACTTTTAGAGGCAAAAGAGAGTGAACAGTCCTGTTAGGCAGACAGCAATGCCATATGAATCACAGCTCCTGTTTTTCCAGTGGACAGGCATTTCCTCCAAACAGGTGGAGGTCCATCTTTAATCTCAGAGCTGATCCTCACAGAAAGCCAGGAAAATGCCTAAAAAGACAAGTCAGGAGCTAAAAGTTTAGAAGTTAACGGGTTAATAGGAACCTGTAAAAGCTCTGGTTTTACAGCACATTACAATCTTCCTCTCGCCCACTCTACATCACTGAGCACCTTCATATTTCACCCAAACTAAGGTGATGGTCCCCGTCCCCTGTTAACAGCCCTTGCTGCACCGAGGTGCTGGCTCCCTTCTCTGCCACAAAGTGATTAACACAATTAGATTGAATTATGAGCTGTTAGGTCTGACCTACATTAGGTTGAATTTTGTTCTTCTTGTCAGACTGACAAAGGAACTCTGGCTTGAAAGTCTATCTGTTTTCTAACTGTATTAGTTGGTTTAATAAGGGATATTACTTTTCCTTAGAGCAGTTATTTCTCTTAATGTTAAGTAACACATTGACTCACAGAATCATTGTCGATATTTCAATAACTCCCAGAGACCAAGTGAAGAGCATGTGGAAAAATGTCACTGTGGATACCACTTTCCCCATCCTCTTCTTCCTTGGGTTAGCTACATCCCTGCTTTGGTGCCAGGGAATATTTTAATATCAGAGTTTGGGCGCAGCCAGCCTGACCTGTGTGCCAGTCTGTTTGCAGAGCCTGGGCCTCTCTTGAGGCAGGCCCTCTCTTAACCCAGCTCTGATGACGTGAGTGACATTCAGCAGTTGGGTTGGTGACATCTCACCTGGCACTGGTCCATCTCCACTACCCCCTCCTGCAGAAGTCTTTACAACGTGGCTCAGTGAGATGCAGGCTTTCACTGCATCCCATCACATCGCCCTCCCACCAACACAGAGGAGCCGGGAGAAGAGAAAAAGCTCCTTGATATAAAGTAGCAGAAGCTCTTTTTGCTCCACTCCTCAGTCTATTCTGCACTTCTTTTAGGCAGGGTGAGTCCTGCCGTTTCACGGCAAATGCTCGGTATAGAAAGTATATGTACATTAAACCATCTCTGTGACCATGTTTAACTTCCACTGGGCAAATAACTGGGAGTAGATAGCTCCTTTCCCTCAGGACATTCTGTCTGTTGGAAACTGAGCATCGCTGGGATATGCAGATGAAACAGCTCTTTCTCTCCGCTGAGATCTGAAAGCAGAGAGCTCCTTACCCTTTCCAGTTTCAGGCCAAGGGGCTTCGACACACACAGAGCAAATGGGAAGATGTGTGATTAGGTAACTTCCAAACCTCAGAAATATTTTCATTTCAAATTCTGACTACCTGCCATGCACACATTCTTCTGTAACCAGACTCCGAGGCAATTTATTAACAACTCCAGAGCAGTGGTATCTGCAGGATCTGCTTCTCCACTTTTGACAGTTGCACAGGGCTGATGTTACTGTTTCGGAGCGCCGTCGCTTAAGTAATGTATATTCTGTTTATTCAATGAAGAAATGTCCTTTGAAAGTGCAAATAAAATAGCTTATCTGAGGCAAAAAGCTAAAAGGCTTATTTTAATGTTTTAGATCATTTATCAGCACACAGGGAAAAAATGGAGGAAACAAAAGCTAGACCATATTTTTCAAAGCTTTTTGACCACAAACTATTGGAATTTTTAAGCTGTGTCTCTTTCTCACTCTACTTAAGTAAATATTTCAATAAAATGTACTGCATTTCAAGAAAAATCCCAAACCCAAAAACCTAAGTCAAACACTTCCAGTATTTCAATTTTCTAAACCAATAAAGACCAGTGAAGACACTTCTATAGCCTTGAAATCTAAAAAAAAAAACAAAAAACAACCCAACAAAACCCACATCTGAGCTTTGAAATGAGGAGTTTTTAAAAAATACTGTAAGTATTATATAAAGAAAAGTGACAGAGGTGTTCAGGGAAGGAATAAAAGGAATTTTGATCACATTAGGGATTTAAAATGAATGAGAAATCATGGAAGTCTTAATATTGTTCTTGAACTTTCCCAGAACAGAGGTCTTCCTTGGATGAATGTTACAAGGAGGGTGGAAGAAGGAGTTAGACTAAAGCAGGATTGACATGCATGATGAATTACAGTTCATTAATCCAATTAATGGGTAATTCCAGAAGCTTTAATCCCAGATAAAGCTCTTTATCATAGCTCTCTTGGCTAGTGCTGCACTAAGAGCCCGTCAGCAAATCCATTGTAAACCTCTCTTATAGAAAGCCTGCCATGCACCACCATAGCTGTTTTGGTAATATTTTGTCCCCAAAATAATGAGAAAAACAGAGAGTAGCATCTATCCTTATTTGACCAGATTCACATTACAAATGAATTCAAGGTACATTTAAAAAGACATAAGCCAGCTGAAAGTAACTTCAAATATTTATAAGCGCTCTTGGTTTAGAAGGCAGATGTGTCCCCGTTTCTGATGCTGTCTGTATGCATCACTTCTTAGCGCACGTCCTACTGACTGATGGGACCCAATAGCGTGTACCAAGCTGGGGTTGGAAATAATCTCTGTTCCATTTTTACTCTATTCAATTTTTGGTAGCACTACCTACTAGTGTGATGTTTTCTAAACACTTCAGAAATACAATCCCTCCTCTGCAAATCTCCCAGGCAAAGAGGGATAACGAGAGGGAATAATATGAGTTTACATACCGATTGGTTTCATTCACTGCAGACAGCACAGCAGGATAGAGCACCATAAGAGGGAGTTAAGCGTGAGACAAACATCTGAACTTCTAGTGTGTGCCTAAGGTCAAACCATGAATTAAAATCTTTATAGCTGAAAGGACAGCATTTCATGACTTCTCAGAAAACCAGGAAGACTCTCCTCTCAAGAAATCAGTTCAAATTCCCACCTAATATCCCTGTCGCAGCAGCCCAAATATCTGCTTGTCCACTGTGATGGGACTATCAGCTGGCCCTTCATTGAGACCCTTCAGAAAACCGTCAGGTTGACAGCTGTGGGTAAACGCTGTGCAGTGATTTTGATTTGGTGAGTACTTGGATACTTTACACTATGATCATAAATTCACTTATTTTAATAATGGAGAACACTCACAGTATCATGAGAGCCTGAGCAATACACTCAAAGGTGGTTCCTCACTTCTTTGAGCAGCTGTGTCAAATTATCTTCTGCATTTTCTGTCAGTAAGAGCTGTATTACCAAGAGATCAGATCCTGCTAGGATGACTATTTAAGTAACAGTGCATCCCTTCGGATGTTGCCAAAGTGCCTGTTGTGGGATGATGACAGTTCACACCCAATTACACACTGTGATGGATTCATATTTCTTGATCAATGACTTTGAAGCCTTCTGGAACAACATTGCACAATGACCCTTCATTTTAAAGACCAAATAAGATCATTAGTGACATGCAGAAAAAACAGTCAGAATTTCATGCACGTCAGAACTAGTTTTAACCAGCCTCTGTCTGTAGCAATGCTCCTGAACTGAAACTTCAATCACTCCAGCAGAGAAAGTTGTTCAATGGGAACAAGCAGCGGCAGAGATTATTGGAGCAGGAACGCAATTGTCTCCAAAGGACTTCCATTTAGCAAAAGCAACATCACAATTTGAAATCAAAGGCTAAATACTTGCACACCTACTGACAGATCTTCAGATTTCTGGAGCCTGAAAACACGACGGAAAACATGAACTTTGATGAAGAGTCAGTGTACTTCAGCGTGGCAAGGCTTATTATTACAGCTGACAGGTTTTTACTTACATGTTTGAATCAGGGTCACGAAAAAGTGTGGTATTTAAAACGGTCTTTTATACTAGCAGAGTTACAAAGGCCTCTTGGGTAAACCCCTAAAAGTTTGCCCTGTATCAGCTGAAGGGAATGTTATATCCTTCAGAAAACACAACAGCCTGTAAAATGGAAATGGAACATGATCCACGTGCCTTGGACCTGTTGTGTCAATGTAATCATGGCTGTGTGGTGTGTCTCCAGGAGAAACAGCCTGTGAATCAATATTTGACTAATGACAACAATAATTTCTGTATTTGTTTTTAATAACAACTGTGACTGCGAGCACTCAAAAGCACCAGCCAGGTCATGTTGAAAATTGTCCAGCAGATTAGAAAACAAATTAAAATGAAAGTCGTCATGAACTTCAGGGCCACTCAGTCCCAACCTGGCTGCACGCTGCCGCTAATGGGGTTCACACCAGATCCTCGGCCCGTTTACACGCGGTTGGTTCAACTCTCCAAAGGCCAGACCTGCCAGGTCATTTGGTTTGGCAAACTCCATAGTCTGAGCTGTGAATTAGGGCACCAGCGATGGCTCAGTCTCCTGGAAAAGGGAGGAGGAAGAGGAGGCTCCCACCTCTGCAAATCCATGAGGAAAAACAGATGGATGTTCCCTAAGAGCATTTCTGTGGGGTAGGAGCCACCGCTGGTGCTGGTGGATTTGCTGGGCCCTCCTACTGGGAGTGCCTGGAACACTTCTGCTGCCAGCAGAAGCTTTCACACCCAGCGCTCACAGCCTCCTGGTGCATCAGCAGCCTTGGCTTTTCCAGGAACACAAGAGGAATTGCAAAACATATAGCAAGTCACAGGAACTGCAAGACTTTGACCTTGAGCAATGTAGGAGCCATCGCACTGGACAGCCGCGGTGCTTTCATTCCTCGCGAGGGAGCAGGGAAGCAATAGACAGTAAGTGTGCACTTGGACGGGAAGAAATCCAAAAGAAGGTGAAAAAACTGAAACTGATACAAGCACAAGATCAAGAAAGAAATGGAAAGAAAGAAAGTCACCAAAAATGACCAGGCTCTTTAATGTGGAGAGAAGATGAGGATGCTATAGTGTTCCAAATGCTTTTCAAACCAAATAGGCATTTATATATATTTTCTTCCTCTTTTGAAACTCCAGTGGTAAAAGCTGTAAACAGTTAATCTGAAAGAAGCAGAACAAATCCACCCTGTTCGGATCTTCTGATATGCTGCTGCTTGTAAACTTCCCTAAAAATGTCTTGGTACTAAGAAACTCACCACGTGCACTGGTTTGTAAATGGGAAATTAAAGATAAGAAAGCCTGAATAAAGTAACACTACTTGATATTTGCATTCAGAGCACTTTGCAAGTATCAATTACTTCAACGCACTTTCTCACAGTCCCCGATCTGGCTGAAAAATGCAAGCTCACACCTTCCCTGAGAGATGGGTGTTATTAACCCATTTTTCATAGCTGGAAGCAGAGATGCAGGAGGGGTGGGTGGCTCAGCCTGGGTGCTGGTGGGGCTCGTGGTGGAGCTGGAAGCAGACCTCTGCTCTCGATTATAAGGCAAGACACCGGGCAGGACCTCCAGAAGTTTCCGTGTCAGGATTTTATAGCCCTCCATCATAAGCATGAGTTGAAATTTCACTATGTCCAGTCACAAAAAGCCTCCTGTTACTCACATAACTCATTTTTCTTCTTACGCTAATTGTAATAAAAATATTTCTCCTTTATGAAATCCTACTTTTAACTCAGTGTTTCCCTCCATCACTGACTGTACTGTCTCAGGACTGCAAACTGTGTTCTTACAACTAAAAACCTGGTATTTTTAGGCAAGATTAAGATGAGCAGTGGGAGGACAGAGGTATGGTCTGATGGTATTTCTCAGTATCAGTTGTCAGCTTACAAAGCATTATGTGATGTACATGTCCAGCTTTCGCTGTTTGCACTGCTGGCAGATTGTATGACTCCTCTTTATTGCCTTTTAGCTTTTTCCCTTAAAAACAAACAAACAAACAAACGACTGTTCCCCAGGGGAGGACAGGTAGTGTTTTTTACATCCAATAATGAAGGGAAAAGGAATCCATTCCGGGACACTTGTTTTTACTCTGATGCTGATCATAATAGCAGTACTTCTCTTCTATGAGCAGTCATTCCAGTCTGCTGTTGCTACTAAAGCATTATATATGTTATTTGCTGTGTATAGTTAAATCATATTTTATTTACTATATTTTTACCAATGTCAGCTCACTTTGTGCCCAGGCAGAAGTATTTTAGAGTCAGGGGAAGATCAGCTGTTTTGCATTCGCTATCAGAGTGAACTATATACTTTTTTCTCCCCACCTATGCAGGGAACAGCATCCAAGGAATATTCGGACCCCATCTGTCCAAATGCCAGGCAATTTTCTTCTAATAAGAGGTTTTAAATAGTTAAATAAAATAGATTTCGATTTTTTGGTCATTACAGTAGTTTCTAATATACAGCAAACCATTTTTCTT
This sequence comes from Falco cherrug, assembly GCF_023634085.1. NCBI lineage: Eukaryota > Metazoa > Chordata > Aves > Falconiformes > Falconidae > Falco > Falco cherrug. The sequence goes on along the minus strand of NC_073704.1, from coordinate 37,452,571 downwards.
GAATGCCATGGTGATGCGAGTTTCCTGTTAAAGACTAAGGAAGAAATAATTAAAAATGGCTAAGTGACCTTGAAAGCTATGTCTTTCTGAGAGTCAATACAGGCTGTGCACATTAATTAGTGTTTTTCAAATTCTACTCTTAATATTTACCAAAGCAGAAAATCTTTCCTTCAGTCTAGTCAAGGGCAGGACTGGCTAGCCTGTGACGGTTGACATAATTGCCTTTATCATGATTTTCTTTATATATGATTTAATTTGCAAAAATGCAGTTAATATTTTGTTAAAGAAAGTGTTGAAAATATTTGTTATGAAAACATGCCTGTAACAGATTTGATTGCTAGCATGATAGGGTGGCTGCTACTTATCAGTGTTAGAAACACGAGATAAAGAACATAAAAATGTGATTTATTAGAAAGGACATTAGCTCAAAGGTTGCAAATGCAACTAGGTAATTTTTTCAATTATTAACATAAACAAATCCTAATTTTAGTATGACTTAAAAAAAAAAAAGTCTTTCTTTTAATTGTATTTCATTAAAAAAACCCTGCAAAGATGACCTTGGTTAAGCTTTGCATTTATTCACTTCTTGTTAATGAGAAATGTCTTGCAAATACCAATCCATGGCAAAGAGAAAATTTTAAAAGGAGTATATATATTTTGTTGCTAAAGTATTTCAGAAGTCTCACGATCAGGAACAGCAAAGACAAGAGTAGACAAGACACTGAGGAAACAAAGGCAAAAGGGTCTTGTGCTAATAGAAAAGTGATCAGAATGAATGTTTTCAATTATTCTCTTTAGTGTTTTTATGCTAGGCCAGTGTGTTATTGTAATCCAAGCAGAGAGAAAATCTCTTGTTAAGCTTTCTTGTTACATTTTACCTACCTGCCATGGGTCTTTCAATACTGTTTTGTTAGATTAAAGGATGGCATGATTAGACTGTTATGAACAATAAAGTAAATAATTTCTAATAAGGAACTTTAATATATTTGTTCTTTACCTACGCAAAGGTTAATCATACTGTATTTGTTGACTCTGAAGACAAATACCCTTGTCAGGGGATGCCTGATTGCCAACCAATGCCATATGTGCTTACAGGGTTTGAAATACACACTGGTATTCATAAGGGAACTCAAGCCCAGAGTCAACTCTCCATGCACAGCCAGATTTTGATTCTCTGGTAGAATTTGCCAGCCTGGCTCTTCTGGGGGCTTGAATTACTGCTTGGATGGAATGAGCTGATTCAGCTCCACCAGATGAAGTAGGAATTCCAGCTGTGAAGGACTTCTGCAACACAATCATTTCCCAGCACAGCTGACTCCAAGTGCTACTGCAGACCCCCACGCAGAGCACTAAGCTTTCATGAGCCATCGACTGTGCTCCAACAGAGGCCAAGTGGCGAATGACATTTTTTTTGCTCCCATGAGACAAAAGATGTTGGGTAGAGTATGCTAAATGGCAGATGGCCTGCAACCAGACTAGCGTGCTGCAATGCCCAGCAAGGGCTAGTAATGCATACAGGACAGAGATATTTTTTTTTTTTTATTAATTTACTTTAGCTTAGGACACTACTTTCTGCTGCTTGCCTTGATCATCACTAAATTTCAACATGTAATCACTAGCAATCCAAGTTGAAGAGTAGCAGGTAACGTGTCAGCAAAAGTACTTTCAGTAAATATTTTAAAAGCATTAGTACAGTTATTTTTAATTCTACAATCCTTTATATTGCAAGAGTTCCAGCACAAAGCTGGCCCAAAAGCCAGCTACATGCAAGTGTCATTTCCTCATCTCATTATCTGAGGTAGCTAACAGTTTCTGAAGATTTTAAATGGGCAACAGTTAAGTCATGATCTTGCTTAACTTAACGGACATAAGAAGCAGTTGCACTGGAACTGCTTGAAAACAAGCATGTAAATTCAAGCACATGCATTTTCTTACCATTTCATGTGCATAAATTTAATTTAATCTTGACAGTTCTTAACAGTATTAAGGATCACCAGCTTGTATGGGGGCTGGTTTGCAAAATGCCATCAGGAAATAAAGACACTCATCTTTGCTTTAGATTGCAGTATCATGTAAGGGCGCTGATTTCCCAGTACAGTAGTAGTATTTAAACCATGCCTTGTAATTACTTATTTCTTTGGTGTCACACACATACACATGGTATTATTGGTATCTTCATACATTATTTTAGTTATTGCCATTCACTCTGACATATTTCTTTGCTGTACTTGATTTTTTAAAAATAAATATTGATGTACTTAGGAATGGAGTAGCTACATATAGGCTTTAAATTAAATCATATTGATCTGATAAAGGTAGATCTTGGTGATAATATTATCCTACTGATGTGTTTATGACAACTGAAATAGTTTTACTGAAAAGAAAGAACAAAACTGCTCTCAAGCTGCTAGTTTTGCATTGGCAGCAGCTCAGGAACAGTTATCTGAGACAGAAAAGTTTATTAAAAATAAACTATCATCTTAGATTGAAAATACATTTCATGATATCCAGAATTATTTTTATAAACACATTCCACCATCCTCCACTTAAATCGGTTGTAGATTTTGGATTAAAGGCTACTGAGAGGAGCTATGAGTAAGACTTAGATACAGACTTGTGCACCCAGAAGAGTTCACAGGTGAATGCAAATTGACTCTTCAGGTTTCCCAAGCCCCCAAGATAGCTCCTTTAATAGGTTAATCAGGCCCAGCTTTTGCTCGTGCTCAGAGATGATGCCATCATGCTTAAGCTGATGTTATACCACTGAGCAGCCAGGACCAAGGCAGCCTCAAAATGCTAGTTGAAGGAACATCTGAAGTTCATCTACCGCAGCCTGCCTGAAGCAGGATGATCACCGAGACCAGCCCAGCCAGGGCTAAGTCTTTGAAGATCCTCTGGAAGAGGAACCACAGCCCGCTTGTGCAGAGGTAGGTGAGCTACTGCCTCAGCTTTATCAGAGGACAGACCCAGCTCTGTGCTCAGCCTGGCAGGGACATGCAGGTGAGCAGCAGTGTATTTCAGAGCGCTCCTTAGAGGAGGGAAATAGAGGTGATCACTGGTTAATGCGAGAACATGCGTGAAGTGCCTCAAGAGCTCCAGGTTTGCCAAGGAAACGTGATGAAATGGGTTTAATACCTACTTCAGGCTGAAAACATTCACACCTCCCAGCTGGGATCTTCCAGCAGAGCCCCAGTTACCTGTGGCCTAACAGGAATGACTCTAGTCCCTCCTGGCCAGACTGTGCTGTCAGCACCAGACTAACGACAGCAAGCATACAGGCGGGACAAACACCTAGGTTTCCAAACCCCCTTCCCTGTTGTGTTACAGCTGACAGCTTAAGCCTCTTGCAATGTAACTGTGGCCTTTATATAAATCATGTCTTTTGCCCATTAACCAGCTACATTAAAATGAATAAAAACCTAAAGAAATCATCTTAGATTAATTAGCAGTTGAGTATGGACTACACTTTTTATTAGCTGTAGATTTTAGGCAGATGCAAGAAGATCTCTTTAGTGTAGAACATACAGCCCCAAACCAAAGGCATGTGTCTATAAATGCCATGAGTTTATATTGCACTCTGTGTATATATAGGATTGGGTTTGCATGTACATTGCTGCACTGAACAAGACTGGCATTACAAAACTATGGGTTTGCAGTTTACTTTTCTAGAAAACACTGCTATATGCAGCGCCCAGTTTTCTCTCTGGCTCTGTGTTACCCCTAATTTTCCAGCTAGCTTGAGTGAAGCAGAAGAAGGTCAAGTGACTGGTCCCAAATTAGCCAGCTGGCTACTAGGGCATGCTTCCTGTGTTACACCACACAACCTCCTTACACCCCGCAACCTCACACAAGGCAATGAGGGAAGATAGTGAGATTGCCAGGTATTTTTTTTCTGTTAGAGCCTTCAGACATCGCATTTCCTATATTCTAGTTTTAATTTAGAAGCCACCTAGGCTGAGGCTGCTACACAGAGTTAAGAGAGGAGATGCCATAGAAGTACTTGAAGTAATATAAAGTATTTAACCTTTTACCGTGACCTGCTTGTTACAGCTATATTTGTTTTGTAGTCTTCCTAGTCAGAATTTGTTAAATTGAGTTCTTGACTTGGATGAAGCACCGCAGAAGGGACTTTGAAAGCACAATGACAGAGAGATGGAGGGCTGGACTCTGTTCCCACAAAATCAGCAATAAAATTGGCTCCATCAAGTGCAGGTGAGGTGGGGAATGACTCGCGGCAGTGGCACAGCACTGGTTGCAGTGACCCTTCCTCGGTGGGTTTGAAATCCATTTTTTGAGGCTGAGTCTGTCCTGGTTTGCCATCAAACTGAGGTCAGCCAGAGCCAGTGGAGGATAGAAGATCTGACACTGAGAACATCAACATTTTATGTAGGCTGATCACACTGTTCAAAGGGAAATGCAGAAGCACTTTGAAAGCGAATTGCATATAAGCAATTTAAATAAATTAAGATCTGTAGCTTACTGGTATCCACATATTCTTAATGTAATTAATAGCATATCAAATGGCTTGCTTTTCTAATACAGGTAAATTATCAGAGAGATGGCTGTTATCTACTACAAATACCTTCTTTGTAACATGAGAGGTTTTCTGAAGGTCAGCCATGCTGTGATGTGAGTGACTGTTGCAAATATCAGAGATTTCTATTTTGTGATGTTACTGTTGTTATTACTATAAGAGTTGTATAAATATCCAACCTTTGACCCCTAGTTTTGTCAAAAAGTATTGTGCATCCCCCTACACATCAACTGTTGCATGTGGGAAACGGGAGAATTTTTATTGGGGTTTTTTTCCATTCATTGAAACTATAGGGTGAGATGACTGTTTGAGAGGTTAAATCCTGCTTTGAGCTGCTAGTCAAGTGAAACAAGGAAATTTTGCTTTGATGAGTCAAATTTAAGGATGTTGCTGTCATGAAGGATAATTATGATGATGGAAATTAAGGACAGAATTATGATAATTGAAAACTGTTGTGGCAGATAGTAAAAGACCCTGGAATTCTGGGGCTGTTAAACGTTATCAGTAAAATCATGGTAATTAGAAATACTTGACAAAGGATGGGTGAACATTTAGTAGAACAAAACCTTAACTATTACTTTCTGGTAATCCTGCTATGTTGTGGACTGTATTACATGTTTAAGTCTTCTGTGACTGAGACTGCTTGATGGTGTAGTTGGTTTCCAGCATCTAAAACTTCCATCTTATTGCTGTAGAAATAGATTTACCTTAAAAAAAAAAAAAAAAAAAAAAGAGAGAGAGAAAGAGAGGAGAAAACACTGGAAAACCCCTTGCACTTCAGCCCACTGCCCTGACCAAGTGCAGACTGGCTATTTAAAGGTCTAATTCCCATGAAAATTAGCTTGTGACCCTGTTCTTTGCATTGTACAAGTGAAATTTCCTAATTCCTATTTTGCTGTCTATAGTTCAGTTCAGGCTGAGCTTGTGGCTGTATGGTATGCACTAATCCCACTCTGCAGTGAATTTTTGGGGTGCCTTTTCTCTGAGCAATGGAACTGATTATGTTTTCTACTTTGAGAGCTGTCCTTAGTTTCCTTTTTCCTTGGGTTCATGAAGAGCTGCTTTGTGATCATCCATGGAGAAATCAAGTGCAGTAGAAGGTCATTGAAAAGACCAGGGACTATTTTCATACTGGGGTGCTTCAAGGTAATTAGGTGTTGCTTGGTTTATGAGTTATTTTAGACAATTTGAAAACAAAGTGATTTGGGTCTTGGAATACAAAGAAGGAAAAAATAGTTAGAATAGTCCTATTAAAGCCAACTTAGTACAATTTACCACTTGCCCAGCAAGTAGCTCCTCCCATTGTAGGGGCAGTAGGGGGTCCAACCCTGGAAGCACACAGTCCTGGCAGCCCTGGTGAAGAAGTCACTGTGTCCATAGCAACACGCTGCAGCGTGGAGCATTCCTGCATCTCCTCAACTCGCATCCTGGCACTGCCGGGGACACAGACCAGCTGCACGTGACTGATCCTGGTTGTGTCACCGCTATTTGAACTCCACGTTACAAACCTTGTTTCCCTTGCAAAGAGCATCTGCTCTCTGATTGACATGTTTTTAATGTGCAATTTATCATTGTCAGATACACGATTTTTATTGAAGAAATTTGAATATTGTATTTAAGGCACTTTTGTGATTACAGATGTTTTACATATAAATTGCCTTATATTGCAAAAAAATATATTCTGTACCTCTCGAGCAGTCTCATTGTCATGTGCTTTACATTTTTATACGTTACTCTGCACAGCTAAGTGGACGTGAACGCTGTCTGCTTGGGCTAGCTGCAGCCGAGGCTGCAGTGCTGCATCAGCAGCTGCCCCCGGATAATGCACAGGCCGTGGTGGTTGAGGAAACATGCTGGAAAAGGAAGTTTGGGTCCTGCCCACGGACTTCAGCTGTATCTGCACTGCAGGTGCCCCAAAACTCTGAGATTGCCAGAAGCTCCCACGTGGTCCAGAAATGGCAGAGGCTGCAAGCGCACTGCCATCTCCATGCCAGCTGCCTGGAGGTAACCAGCGCAGGCTCAGGCCAAGCAGTGAGGTGCTGCCTTGGAGCCATCTCTGTGCTCCCTGGGAAGGGGCAAGGAGTGGGATTAAAGGCTAGTGGGACCTCTGTGAGGCAATGCAACTGGGGGAGCACTCCTCCCTGGAAGCTGTCAGCCCCCAAAGGGTGATGAGAGGTGGCTGAACCCTGCCTTTGGCACCGCTGGGAGGACAGGTTTGCAGCCATGAAGCAACCACCACGCTGCCTGGGAGAGATCCGTGCAGTCTGTGACACCGAGGAGCTGCCGGTGTGCTGTGCCAGCAGCCTGGCGTGCTGTTGTGCCCAGCAGAAGCCGGGTCTGCGCAGAGGCAGCACAAGCCACAGGCTGGAGGGTGGCCAGCCTGGCCCTACCTCCCACCTGCACCCGGCCACCAGTCTGCCCAGGCTGGTGGCCACTATGGGTGGGAAAAGTGTAGCAGCTCAATTCATCATCAAAGAGTGGGGAACAATAGCATTCTCAATAGAATGTTGACATAGATATACACCTGTGTTGAACTGTATTTGAATGAAGGTCATTAAGGGTACTCATGGCAAAAGCTGCTTGGACTCGTAGGTCTTGCTAAAGGTGTTGCCATATCTGAGAAACAGGTTTGGTCTTAAACTTTTCTAGATAGTATATAATATTCATAATCAGTTATTGCTCTCTCAGCATTCTAATACGGAAACACAGAAACTGAAGTATTACAATTTTTTCTGGTCTTTCTGGCATCAGAAAAATGACTTGCATCACATAGCAGCCTTTGCGTTCAGATGAAGTATTCATGAAGCTACATGCCAGGTAACTACATACATGGAGCAACTCAAAAAGTATGCACTGAAATGTGGCATACCTCAAACATAAGCTGGTCTCCAGGTATTGTCTCAGACTGTAATCAATTGAATATCACCAGCTGAGCAACCAAGTTTCTCAGACTGCCCTTGAGTGATCATTTCCAGCTAGTGACTGACCGTGTCATGCTGTAATGGCTATAACAATTTTTAAAGTAAGTAAAAAGATTAAGTACAGCTTGATCTAGTGCTTGTAGAGAGACACTTCACCCTAAAAATACTATTACCCCTCTATAGCTCCTATCCAAAGGGAGAAACACCATCACATCTGTGATGGGGCTTACTGCTCCTCTGGGGGATCTTACTCCACGATGGCCAAATAGCCAGGAGCTGAGCTGCTGCACTTCTACATGTGGCTGCAGCTTGGGAAGGAAAAGGACACAATACAGACCGCAAAAAAGAGATGCAAGAGTCAGCAAATCCAATGAAGTATCTGCTCAAGAGGGGACAGGAATAAAGAAGAATAAAAATGCTACAAGCACTGAAGAAGAAAGGAAGGGGGTATTTCTGGTAAAAAGCATGAGTAATTAGGTTATCCCACATAAACTGTGGAGAAGACTGGAAATCCCAGAAGGAGGTAATTATGCTACCAGACCAAGGCTGGAGCACAGCTTGTAGCAGGCTGAAATTTCTGCAGAAGAGATCCTTCAACCAAGTATTTCTCCCTGCAGTGTGAAGGAGCCCTTCCTCCTGTCACCAGCATTTTCATCAAGACCATTGTAAGAATGTTTGATTTAATATATAGATCAGCAACACTTGTGTCTACAAGAAGGAATATCCAGATGCTGCGGGAAATAACCTGTTAGTGCAATCCTAGGAGCTGCAAAATCCTGAAGCGACTTTTCTCACAGTTGTTCTGCGCAGCCTGGCTGCTTCCCAGGGAGCGCGGAGCAAAGTAGTTGAAATAACACCACCATCTGCTGGGCAGCAGCTTAACACAGCCAAGGGATGCGAGAGCATGAGCGACTCCCAGCCACGGCTGCTTTGGTACACGCTAGATCATGCCTGGTGAGCCCTCATCACGTAATCCTACATTATTTTTATTAATGTTGACTCATGCTTTTCCAGGCTGCTTTCTATGTAAGACATAGTTAAATGGATACATAATAAAAAATCACTGCCTTGCGTGGCACGAGTAGGGAAATAGCAAACATTTTTCATACCGTTTCTGTGCAGGGAGCCGCACCAGTACAGCAGCTGTGCCCTGTAAAAGATACACTAATTCGGTTCTCATCAGGATTGATATTATTTGCTCTTACAGATCTGTTGCTGGGTCACACGCAGTCACACACATCAAGCCTGCAAAGCAGAAACCTAGAAATAGCAACGTCCACTGGCAAGTTGAGATGCGTGCCACCACCAGATGTGGGGAACAGCATGTGACAAAGACCCAGAAATTATTCTTGCGGGAAGTAGAAATGTTGCAGAATTTTTTGCTGTTGGGTGTGTAATACTTACTGCAGCCTCCTTCCACGCTTAGTTCTGATACGAATCATTTCCAGTAACAACATTGGGTACCTCTAATACGCAGGTGGTATTCTGCAAAAATGAGCTGGAAAGCCACAGGCCTATCAACTCAGCTAACGTGGTTAAGGCACATCATTTTCTATAGCCTGAGGCACAAAGAAGGATGCTGTGGCTGGTACGGCATGAGGCATTTTTGTCGCATGTCCCGTCCTCATCCTCCCCGAATGACAGGAGACTTGCTAACAATCAGATCAGGAGAGAATAGCTTTTGCAGGAGTCAGAAACAAGGCTAAAACACACGTCCATTAATGGAAGGAGACATTATGTTACTGTCCCTTAAATGAAGATGAGTAGCAGCCCTCACGTGAAAGACACTGAGATTTCCTCCTTCTGCAGAGGAAGAATTGCTGGAGCTATGCAAGACTGCCCCACTCCATCAGCTCTTGAGTTTTTTACAATGTTATAAAAGCTGTTAATGCCTCTAGCTATCTCAGCCCCCCACGGGGTAAAAGAAAAAAAGGATGAAGTCGTTAAAGATCCTCATACTCCTGCTAGGTGCCACAGAAATTTAAAATGCTTTCCCTTTCAGGAAGAAATGTCCAGAGGAGATGCAATCTGTTACCTGAGCTGCAAAGATGTGCCCAGAGGCAGGACAGTGCCATATGCAAGGAGATGCTGCTGGGTGGGGATTGGGAGGCTGGTGGAGAACTTGGTCACTTTGTTGGGACATGTGGAGATGGGGCGGGGGGGATACTGGTTAATGCAGGGCTGAGGATGGGAAGGAGCTTAGGCCAGGTCCTATAGCGGTATGGGCATAGGCACGGCTGCAACACCCTGCTGAGGGCTTTCTCTGGTAAAGATCAGTGCAACTGCAGCTGAAAAGACTCACTTGGGGATGTTTAAGTTTTGTTGTGGTTTTTTGGTTGTTGTTTTTTTCTGGGTGGCTTTCAGATTAAACTCTGTTTAATATTAACGTATATCTTTACAGCTGAATGGTGGTAAATCCCTAGTCTCAGAAACCTGCTTCCCCTCCAGGAAAAAAAACCTAGCAACCATAAATCCTTCCTTCTAATATATTTATTCACTTATATTTACATATAAATTAAAATTAATAGCATCAGATAGCCAAGGTGCATTTTCTTCATCAGTAGCAGAAGCAACAGTAGGTCCTGTGCATTTATTATGGTTAAATATTATCGGTGTCTGTCACACATGAATGAAGCCATATCAGGAGTTGATTTTCTATCTTATACAGAAAGAACTTGGAAGACAATTTGTTACGCATTTTTTTAAACCGGTTACCTATGCCCAGGCTGTCTGCTGGTTTATGCCCTGGTATCTCTATTGTCCCTGGGATGTATCTGCCTCAGCACAGTTTCTTATACTATGCAGACAACGTACTCAGCGAGCTTGCATGAAATTTATAAGTTCAGCACACCTATGCAGGAATTATTTTCAATAGGACAACTGAGAGCAATCACGTTACTTAATATCATAATGTCAAACGAGAGATTATTGTAATATTGCCAAAGTATTTATCAAATAATGTAGAGAGAATGTATTTTCAGTTCAGTTGTGAAATGACTGTGTCTGAACACCTGGGATCCTGTAAGTATTTTTAACCTGGCCACCTCCAAGCTGTGACGACTCTGCATGATCTATAGGTGTAAGTAAAGTAAGGATATTGCTGCTTCTGATCATAATGCTTCAAATAACATCATGTGGAGGAAGGAGTCATCTTTTAATGCAGTATTACAATTGGTTCATCTTAAATTGTTCTGAGTGCTTTGCAATTGCTTTCTTGCAAATACCAAATGCCAGGCTTTTTTCTTGCATATTTTCCTTCAAGAGTTGTTTGGGTTTTGGTTTGGGTTTTTTTTGGGTTTTTTTTTTTTTTTATTTGAAGTATGCTGACTATTTTGAAGTGTCGGTTTAGCTCTGCCTTCCTGTGTATATCATCAAGGCAAGCTGCTTTAGTTAACCGAGGAAAACATTCTTTACTGGGAATACAAACACTAATAAAGTTATTGGTGCAATAAATTATTTTCTTTTGTATGGAGATCAAGTAATTCGGTGCTTGCTTCAGAAAAGACAATACAACCTGTATTGTGTGTCCATTAGCAGCAACAACAAATCTCTTCTTGCTCTAGAGGAAGAATTAATTATTTACATGTTTCTCATTAACTTTTTACCTACTGTTAACAGTAGGTTTTAAAATAATTCCTTTCTATCTGTGATCAAAGTTTTCAACAAGCCCATTTACAAGCAGCATATTTAGCCATTTTTAATTATTTGCAGTCCATCACAAAATGACATTTGCAATTTATAAGCATTGCTGAAATGCTGCAGGTACTCCAGAAATTCCTGACAAGTGTTTTTGAGCGGACAACGCTTTTACTTCCCGCTCTTGATGTGCTGTTGGATCTTGTGCTGCTGGATCAGATACCAGGTATATCTTCACCTTACAAAATAATAGCAAATCTCATGAAAGACTTGAAGCTGCCTGTACACTCATCCATGGAGCTGATGGTCAGGCATTTCTCTGGAGTTGCGTCTCTGCTTGAGCCCATCCTGGTAGCACTGTTAGTGGGATTTAGGGCAACAGAACATGGATCTTTACTGTTAATTTAGAACAAAATCCCAAGTTCTTTTCCAACTAGACCTGGACTCAGTTTCGGCAAGACAGTCTCAGAGCAACCTGTGATAAAATGGTCTTCATATTTCATCCGAAAATCTTACAGAATCAGGAAAAATCTCAATAATTTCAACAAAAAATAGGAAAACTTTGACTATATCTTGGTACCATTGTGACTGACTTAGATCTTAACACGTAGCAAAAGCCAGAACACAGCCAAAGACATTTCCATTTATTGTTCAATTTGTTGAAACACGTGGACTCTTATGTGACTGTGAGATTGTGAAACTGAATCCTTCCTTAATCAATTCATCTTCCAAACAATTGAAATATTATTTTTTATTTAAGTAGAGAAAGGTAGCATAAAAGGAACTAGATTCTTAGATTTATTGAGTTATGCTACAAAATGGACTGTGCCTTCCCAAAAGACTGTTGAATTTTCTTTGCATCCCTGATGTGCCTTATTCCCCGCCTAATCCTCCCCAGCACCCCGCACAACGCTTTCTAGGTCCAGGGTCCTCGCTCAGGGCCAGCAGTGTGCATTTCATCCAAAGGCTGAAAATACAGCTAACACAACAGTCCCTGCATCTTGAAACAGCCGATTTCTGTTCTGTGACCCACTCCGAACTTGAGACTTATTTGCGATGCAACAAGCCACACTTGTTCATCTTGTCGAGCGCTGCCCAGCACCAGCTGCCTCTGAGGAAAGTTCAGCAAACTTGATAATGAGCACTGGGGGAATAACAGAAGTTTCTTCTTCAGCTGAACAGTAGTTGGCTTAACGTCTTAAATATTTTATGACCATTATACACTCGAAAATGCCGTACAAGTTCTGTGCGAGCTCTTGGTTTTCACGTAGGTATTTAGCCTCCATTTAAACACATATAGTAAATCCAGTGTGTTGTACTGCTATTAAATATTACAGATTTAAAATTTATTACCAAAGGAAATTGCACTGAAACAATTTATTGGAAACAAAACAAAACCTGTGACTTGATGATGGATGACTTTGTTCTCTCGTCTTAGACCAATTATTTAACAAAACATTTGTTACATTTGACTTCAGGCCAAGCGGCGACATAAGTTGACATATTCTAGAATAATTTTAAAAATGGACAATTTGTAATGCATTAGAGAGCCTACAAAAGAGCAAAGCACATTTAGATAGTTATAAAACCAACTACCTTGATAACTTAGCCAGTGGTATTTAGTCATAATTTAGCCATTGATATTTAGTCACCCTACTAAGCGCATAACAAAACACTGTAACAAAATGAATCGTAAGCTCCGTGTCCCTTACTGCTACTTATGGAGTTAACTCTTCGGCGAGATGCCGTTACCTGCAGTGATTACAGGTTCACAGCATGGAAGTCAAAAGCAGATTTGGCAGGTGCAAATGCCTGCTTCTGTTTTGATAGCTGAAGAGGAAAAGTGTCCTGTAACCTAGTCTGCTTCGACTTGGACCAGAGCTTTACGGAGCTCTGCGCATGCTGGGGAAAAAAGGCATTCCTTCCTCCTGTGCAGTTTTCCAAGAACTTATTTAGCTTCATCCAGTCTGCCCAGCTGGGTAGGCAAAGGGTTTGGCCCAAATTTTCTGCAAGTATTTCGATAGCTGAAAAGAGATCTGCAGACCATTACTATATACTCAAAAATGATGCTAAATTAACGATATATGCTAACAGGAAACAGTTTGAGGAGTGTTCCATTGTGGATAATGTCTACAAGTCTGTTTTATTTTCATTGTGAGCATTGTGAGCACTTCTGAAAAAGTGTTTTGCTCTGGCACCAACCTTGAGCTGAAAGGGCCTGGGCAGCACTCAGAGGATGGGGAGAAGGATCAGTCAGGATGAAACAAAAACAGATGTCACCTTTTCTACACAGCTATTAGAGAAATAGCTGCTTAAAGGGCTTTCAACCATTAAAAAATAGAATTAGAGGCTGAATTAGAGTATTCAATTAATAGGCAGTCAGCTGTGTAAAACCTACCATGTGACAGTGATGCTTTAAAATCCAAATAGGTAAATGTTACCGAAGTCCCTAATAAGGCAAAACTGGTTTTCTTGGGTTTATATAAATAGATACCATAATGCTTCTATGAGATTTGCTGTGATAGACAAGTCATTTCATTCACATTGCACTGGTTTGAACCAAGACAAAAAATAAAACTGGAAAATGAAACAATTTGTCTGCTGAATTTGTGTTGTTTTCATGAACCTTCAGAAGCAGTGATTGCGGAATTGTTGGGTGGTCAATAGCAAATCTCATGTTGCCAGTAAAACTGAAAAGATAAAAAAAGCAACAGTAGAAGGGAACAACAGAAATATCTGACTGGAGGCAAGATCTGAATTTTATGAATATTAGAAGCCAAGGGCTGTGTACTCAAGGTGAAATGCCCTTTAAAAAGGCAGCTAAGAAAATGTCCATGCTTCTTGAATGGATGTCAACAGAACAGTAGGGCCAAAAGAAAGGGGGCATTCGAAAAATACCCTGAGAGACATCTAAGTACAATTATTTAAGAGCATCCCGTTATCTACTGCCCAGAAAGCCAAACAGGTTTGTAAAGTTATGATTCCAATTTATGTGATATTCAGAATGAATGCTTACCTTAGTGGAAAAGCCTGTACAAAATACTATTCTAGAACCTCCATTCCCTCTAAAATGTTACTGGTCTATAACAATAAATATTACTCTATTAATTTTATGTTACTAGGCTTCCAAAGCTAGGTGAGTTACATGATATCTCTTCACAAGAGATTAATTTATGAGACAACTGTTATTTATAAGAGCTAAAACCATGTGTTCAGGGTGCTTCTGGTTTTATTTAACACCTGCTTTTCCTTCCACACAATTTTGGTCAGAAAATTTCAGAAATGGATTGGTTTTTACCCGTCTCACAAGATGACAACCCAAAATCTACAAAGTATCTGGTTGCGAATACTGAATGGGGGAAGCTTTCTGGAAGCTAAATTATCGTACTGGCTATAAATCGGCCCTGAGCTCCCGTGTGGTCTTTCTGAGCTCTGTTGGAAACTTGCTTTTCCCATGGGGTGATGTGTATAAATCAGATTAACTCCACTGAGAGCAATGGAATAAATATAGATGAGAGAATCCAGCCCTGTATTTCCAACGTTTTTCTAGTTTCAGTTATCTTCAAGGTAGGCTAAAGTCGGTGACCACTCAGAGGTTTATGAACATATTAGCAGTAAAAAACCCTGAGATTTTGAAAAAACAGTTTCCATGAGAGGTGAAGGAGAGGCTCCCATCCATTGCTGGAGGCACACTGTTTATGACCTGCATTTCGGCAGCTCCTGTTTCACCTTCCAAGGCACCACTAACCACATCATGTGATAATGCCCACATAACTTTTCTTATATGAAATGTGATAATTATTGTTTAATACAGGAAAGTGATGCTCATGAGATATACCACTGCCCTTTTGTTCTTGAAATTGATGTATTCTGTAAAATCCCCAGAAAAAGAAGGTTTGGGGTTTTTTGGGGGGTGGTTTTTTTTCTGGGGGGGGGGGGAGAGGGGGGGGAAGAGAAAAGCAGGGAGCAGCAGGTCTCTGTGGATGATAGTTGAGGTGCCATGGCTGATTTATAGGTCTGGAAAATATTTGCAATGCCCATATTATTCTGGGGATAAAGAGAGGATTTAATTCACTAGTACTATCAATCTGTTACCTTTCAAGGCAGTAAATTCACTAAATTCACTAAAAAAAGCAATTCAGCTTCATGGAGTTGTTGTTGTAATATATCATTTATCATTTACTGTATGTAAGTACCAATAGCACAAACATTTAAAATCATCAACAGAACTATAAAGAGATGAAAGAAAAATGTTTCAGAATAAATCTCTGTCTTTTCCAAAGCAACCTCCTCTGTGATAAGGTTATAGAGAGAAACATATGTTACTGGGAGCTTGAAATAAAAATCTTATTTGTTCCACTGCAAATGTTTTAACAAAATTGTTAAAACTCATTTCCTATTTGTGTGTGATATTGATGGCAGGAAGAAGAGGGGGAAATTCTAAAAGTAGACTGATGTGCCTTCGTTTCTTCTGTAAGTGAGGTTTCTCAAAGGGATTTCTGGGAGACCCTAAAACTAGATACTATGGGGAGCATCCTATGAAGGAATCTAACTGTCCTTATTAGACCTGCTGGGATGCCTGTCTCTTCAGGATCATTTTTAGAGTTAATCTAGTAGTGATGAATATCCCCATTAATACTTTGATTAATCTATCATCTCTGAAAAGAAGTAATATTTGCAATATTTTTCTTTCTTGAATGAATGTAGAAAGGTGATTGAATCAAATCAGGGGAGTGGTCAGGAGTGGTCTGCACTGTAACAATAGCATTTATCTGCCACTTATTTTCGTTCACCCACAATCAGGCATTTTTTACATTTTGATACCATTGATACCGTATTCTTGGTACAGCTATGATTTTTATTTTTTTATTTATTTTTTCCTAGCATCCCTTGCTTGTTCAGCAGTCTAAGAGCCTTGAAGAGGCAACATCTGTGTTGAAGAAGTAGAAGCAACCATCAGGTCTGCTCAGGAGGAGCCCTGCCAAGGCCACTGGCGGTAATTGAGCTTTCTTTGAACACAACATCTGCTCACATAGATTCACTTATGAGATCAAATTATCATGGCCAAGATGGAAAAGGAGGATGAAAGAAGAGATGACAGATATATGGATAGCCAGTTTTAATGCCCATTGAATGCTGTTTTTAACCCAAGCCAAATTCCCACCTTTTGTTATTAAACCCAGTGGTTCTGCTTTGATTCTCATTATCACTTCTGGCTGGAAGATCTGGGCACTTCAGTGGTTGCCCTTTACGATTTACATTTCTTCAAAAAGAAAAAAAAAAAAAAAGTTCCAGAAAAAGGCTGAATGAAAGGGTTCAAGGTAGGAGCAACACCTTTCCACTTCATGCTTTTCCGTTGCTAATACTGATGAAAAACTCCTGTGAAATGCCTTTCTGCTGCCATTTCAAAGGGAACTGCTTCCTAAATGGAGCGTTCACTCCATGAGAAATTCCAGTTTGCAATTTTTCTGAGCAATGGTGATTGTTTTATTGGTGTTATCTGTCCAAAATCAAGGCTATAAGTAGCCATTTTTCTTACTCTTTCTTTTTACTATCCAGTCAAGATAAGCCAAGACTTAGGGAGTTCAGGCAAAGAAAAAATCCAGTTCCTTTTCCCTGCTATATCCAGTGTTTTTGGACTAACCCACCAATGTAAAAGGGTTTTGAGAATTTCCACTCCATGACAGTGTTGTGATACTTCCATACTTACTAATTTTGCAGAAGAACAATCAAAATGCAGGTGTTTTTTAAATCAAGGAATCCATTTCACCAAAGTTGCATAATAAATGATGATCACGGAGGCTGAAGCAGTTCCTTGTGGAAGACAGGACCATGACCAATGCAGACACCAGAGCAGCTCACAAAAAATGAAATACTGAGCTCCTCTAAAAACAAAAGAGATTTCCAAAAGCTGCATCTCCTTCCTATTGATTTTGTGGAATTTTTGTGCAAATCATATACTTTTGTAAAAACGGATTCTGATGAGGTGTCCTCTTTTTATTAGTATCTGCCAGTTGCCAATCTCTTCACATAGAAAAGTCATTTTCAGTTTTGAGCTGCTGAGCAATGATGACCATTCTCTTAGCTATGTCTTAGGGCACTCTGGAGCAGAGGTGAATTGCAGATGTGATTTATATTGACATCTCTGCAGCAGTTCGGTGTTTTCCAGTAAAGTAAGGAACTCATGAAGAATGCATGCCTCAGTCATGCCCGTGCCCTAGCACACAGGAGTTCATAGGGTGCTTGGCTCACATATAGCTCCCCTGCCCTGGCAGGGGTGTCCAACCGAGAAGGGCACTGATGGTGCGCACTGCAAATTTAATAAGGATATGCTGCGCCCAGCCGAGAAGGGCACTGATGGTGCACGCTGCAAATTTAATAAGGGCACGCTGCACCTAGCTAAAATTCAGATGGCCAGGGCCACACTTGTGGCAAAACAGTGACAAGAGCAAAACAGAAGTTCACCCCCCTGCACACCCAGAGCTGTGGGTGCACCATGTCAGGTCAGGGATCGCATCCAACTTTGATCCATGCCAAGGGCCAGCAGAGTTACAAGGGACTGATTTAATTCCTCTAATAGGTACACTTACGCTGCCTCAATGTCCTAGTGCTCATGCACTGTATACCCTTAAAAATCCTGGAGATAATGAATAGGTTTCTTCACTTTATCTCTGCTCTAGAATTTGAACTCCCCTAGTATGGCCCACTGTCTAATGAGGAGTGATGCACTGAAAGCTGTCAGAGCTGTCCCACAAGGGAATTAGAAGCTGAAAGATAAACACACCAAATAATCGCATGTAGAAATCACTCTCTGTGTTTTCAGTTCAGAGCTGTACAAAGGTGGATATGCTTTTGTGTAATGAATTATTACTCTAAAAAATCACAAATAGACCTCACTTGAGTGAAGACCTTGGTCCTGTACACTAGATGTACTACTTATATTATTTTCTAAAGAAGCAGGAATGCTGTCTTCCATACACTAGAGCACAGACCAGAGGAAAACACAAGTGCTGATCACTGTGTGACCACTGCTTATTTCCCTAAACTAGGCGTGAGCTGAGATGAAGGGCTTCCCATTTAATGTCACTCACCTGTGCAGGCTTGAAATAAGAGTGGTGTGATACAGAGTAGTTGTTTGGGCTAATGAGGTGCATGCATACTGGACTTTGGTTATAATAAGCATGCTTGGCATCTGTCTGAAATATATGGGCAGAAATGATTAAAAGAAACAGGAGCCAACAGCAGAGAGACAGAATCCCAGGCTTGAACCCCTTCTTAGCCCTTCTAAGAAAATCGTTGCAGGGGGATGCTTGATGGAGGCTGCTGGGACTCAGCTAAAATCCATCATGCCGACCCTTGCACCTGCTCGGAAGCTGCAGAAAGGGTTGCAAGAGTCAGTGGACTGAGCGAGCCAATATCAAGGCAGAAGGGATTGCCCGGGAAGCACAGTGAGCCTCTTCCTTCTCAGGTATTTTGATTAGAGAAAACAAGCAAACCAAAATGCACAGAGGAGGGTTTTGGCACGCATAAATGTGTAAATTCAGACTTGCAAAGAAATGTATACTGTTTAGTACAGCATCTTTTCCCTCTGAAGGACTCTGTTGTGCTAGGAAGGTGTGGGTACAGGCAGGGTTGTGCTCTCTGTGTCACCCCCGAATAACAAATCTCTTCTATGCCTAGAAAGCCACCCCAGGGGACAGGCTCATGGTAAGGGGATTCCCCATAGGAAGCAGAAGGAAATAAACCTGGACTGTCTTTTTCACATCAGGTTCTAATCAGTGTGTCAGAGCTTAGAAGGACTGTACAACCGCTGCTGGCTCAGGTACAAAAGGTAAGTGCTAGCCACACTCCATTTTTGAGAGGAGGAACATAACAATCTCTCTCTTCTCCTTCCCAGGGTGACCCAATGCAGACAGACACTTCCACATGACCATCAGAAGCTATCTGAGTGATGGGATTCATCCTTCAAAAACTTCACCGTAGCCCAGGACTTCTGTATGCAACTCTTAAACCTCCTACACTGACTCCGGAGCATTTCATATTGGGAATAAAGCATCAAAAAGTCACATCTCTGAAGGCCTTCAAGGTATTTGCATCTTTATCGTCATGTTGTCGTTCAGTCCCATCCTGAGGTTTGGTTCTGCGTCTGAAAAAAACAAGGAAAGATTGTTGTTGCTAATACTCTTCCCACAGCCTTCCTCTGCCCCCCACCTGCCTCCCCCAGGGCTGCCCACCCTCCAGCCCACCCCCGGCACTGCAGCACCCGCTTGCCCACTGGCATGTTTCAGGCAAACACTGCCTCTTTCTTATAAACTGAAGCAATCTGGGTACCTAACATGCATAGCCATCGAACAATTTTTGGCCAAGTCTGGAATACTGCTGCCAGCTTCCAGCTGCGGCTTTTGGCTTGTTTTAACTGCCTGTATCCATCCCAACCATTGAAAATTAATTTAAGACAAGATGGACGGGTATCAGGCCTTCAGTGTTGTGGTGGCGTTTTGTATAGACAGTGAAGCTAATTGTTTCAAGTGTTCACTACCCACACGACTGCATCAACTTTGTGGGTATTTGCAGTTTCTCCTCTTACTGAGGTTGGTGTGGAAGCTGGGAGAGCATTTTCCAGTGCTTTTATGCAGGCTCTCCATGGTTTTAGTTACCCATGATTTTTTAGATTAATGTTTGAGGGGAGAAGGTGGTGGTGGTAGCTCTTTTTCTGAGTTCTGTAAGGTATTGTCTAGGGCTGGGAGAATGTGAAACGGGAAATATTTGCACCTCGTCTGAACTGGAGCTCTTTGTCCTCCCAAAATGAAGGGAGCCATATCCAACCCAGAGAAACTCCTTGGCTGAGACAATGGGAAGTATCATTTCATCCTTACCAGGAGTAACCACCTTCAAAGGCTCCCCTTGATTAACCTGCTTAGGGAGACGACAGGTAAGGGGTTAAAGAAGTCTAGAAAACTGTCCCTTTTCTCCTGTCACCCTGAATGCCTTCTGCTGACATTTTTTTTTTGCATAGTTACTTTTGCTTTCAGTATGCAAAAGACCAGCAAAGGCTAGGTTGTATGTGGAAAGCTCTCTTGCTTTGTTGTAAAGTGGCTTTGGTCACCAATATTTTGGCAAGGATAAAATCTCAACCCACAACAGATTTCAATCTCTTTCTCATTGAAGTTAGTTACACCTTAGAGCTATGGCATTTAGGCCAAAACTTAGAGGCAAAGGACATCGGGCCCCTATCAGAGGCGTGAAACTGCCACAAAAAATATTCAAGCATTAACTGAAAAAGCCATGTAAATGTAGAAATTGTGTCCTGTTGAAGATAAACTGGAATGTTGTCATTTGTCATACATTTGTACTGAAGAAATGGATGGGGATCTCTTAGGAAAAAAAAGATGTCTGAAATACTGGCCTTGGAGTCTTAATGATCTTGAAGGAATATAATCTGAACATCAGTAAAATCAATAGACAAACTCACAAAAACTCCCAAGGACTACCAGTCAGACCTATGAGATAGCTAACCCAGTGAGACTGGTAAAAGCAGTGATTTTGCAACATCGAAATCCAAAATGAAAATTAAAAAAAAAAGTTTTAGAAGCTTCTTCTTAAATAACCTATATTTCCTTCAAGGAACCCAGTGGTAAAACTCCTCAAGGGATGTAGTTAAGCCAAAAGAACAACATTTGAAACTCCTTGGCTGTACTGCAAGATATTTTTAATGGCTTTGTTTATGCTTTTAGATTAAATGCTCCTCACAGTGATTTGCATGGAATGTTTACAGACTTGTGTATTACTCTGTTACCAGATAATTTGCAACATCCTCACTTAAACAAGCAGGCACAAAACAGTCAAATTTCACCCGTCAAAGAAAGAAGTGCTGGCAGGTATGGAAAACACTGAACAGTGGCTGGGGATACAGTGCTTTTTAAATAAAATGCCATGAGTATCAGAGTATAGCGTGTGATTCGTTAGCAAATTCTTCATATTGCGCATTAAGCCAGCAACAGGCATCGTCCTACAACAAGCATTGTTCACACCAGCTAGAAGGAGCACAAAAGACCCACGTGGTAGCAACAGGGCACTTTCCAATGAGACTGAACTTCAGGAAAATATGATTGAGCAATGTGAGTGATTGAATTCTTTCACTGCCATTTGCTTCTGTTTTCTATTTCTGTTATCATTGCCGGCAAGCCGACCTTCTGAAACTTACATCTCATTTTTCAGGGCGAGCTGGCAGAGCAAACGCTGCTGCACTTTATTTCAGTAGCAAAGGACTATTCTCTAATCTACCAGACAATGATACAGCGACCCAAGATACAAACCTTCAGGACTGTTGGTTGTGCTTGCGCAGACCACCTCTGTAACAGCTTTGCATAAATGTAACCTCCAAGAATCTGAAGCCAAAACCCAAACTATTTGCAAGCTTGTATTTTAGCATTTTTTAAACCCCTCTCGTATAAACACGATGACAGCTATGGCTGCAATAATCTGAAGTTAGCGTTGTCTGCTTTAAAATCCTCACCAGCAGGCACGCTTGGTTTATAACCCTCATTTCTCCAGGATCACCTCCTACCAGCCAGGCGGAGGGTACACACTGTTCTCACCCTCCGCGTGTGCGCGGGTGTGTTACCGGGTGTGTAAATCAGAGCAGCTGCAGGCAGAGCAGCTGCAGGGACACATGCTCTCCGCTGATCTGCTTGTGTGTGTGTGGGGAGGGGGGCGGTGAGTGTGGCTTGTGGATAGCTGGAGGGCTTCCCTCTTGGAAATTCTGGGATTAATGACACATTAAGCCCTCTCCAAGAGAGTGGATTGAACAGAACGAAAAAAAAAAAGGGAAGAAAAAAAAATTGAAACAGGCAGGCAGGCTGATGGCTTTTACTGCAAAGTTTAGTACTTAAAAGTTAACTTCTAAGCAACTGCAGATGCATGGATAAAACTAGCTTGGACAATATGCAGCAGCCCTTTCCTTTCCACCAGCATCTCCAACTTGTTGCCTACCTCTGTTGGATTCCCTTGTTGGCCATTAGCACTGAGTCAGCTCCATTAGGTAAGGATTTTGCACTTTTTAATTATTTGATAGTCATTTGGGGGATAGAGTTCATGTGTATTTTAAACTGAGATGATCTTGTTTGCATTTACTTTTGAAAGTGGGTTTGAGTGAGAGAGGGCTATTATTAGAAAGAGACTTGAAAATAGAATGGAAGTAAGGTTAAAATAAACAAGTAAGGTAATGAAGAAGGTCACAGTGATAACCAAGCATGCTTACAGCACACAATTTTATTGTCCATCAGAGGACTCTCACTTTTTTTTTTCTTTTTCCTTTAAATAAAGAAATTACAAACCTGTGAAGATTCTTACATCCCACTAGAAAAAAAAATGAAGTGATTTAAAGAATATTTATAACATTTTCCCATAAATGGAACACATGAATGATAAAAGAAGGAAAAGCTTTAAAATAAGTATCTATTCTTCTAAGGAAAGAAGCATATACACCATCTATCAGAGCAACATTATAGATTAGTTAATTACACATATAATAATACACAGCCATACAGTCTTTGGCAGTAAAAAGTTGGTGAGTAATTTTGCTGCTACTGTACACATTAAATGTGAGGCTTGTTTCACTATAGCATAGAGTTCGAAGAGGACATAGATTTTACATATGTAGCTTGTTTATACAGCTTTATTAATCTGCTGCGGGAATACACTGAAAATCATGCTAGACATTATTCAACTAGTAAAAACAGAGTTAATAAAAAACTTGAGAAAAGCAGTAGGACCAGAGCTATGAGTGCCTATGGATACAGCTTTGGTAGACTGTGGAGGCACTCCCCCCTTAATGGAAATATGGTGCAATATTTTACAAAATTTAATTCCAGTAGAGTTTCCACTAGCCTTAAAAGTCATTGTCAGCCAGTACTCATTAGCTCTATGAAGAAAAAACAATTTAAAGCACTCTTCATTTGAATATCAAAGGGTCACCCAGAAAATTTTGCGGGACTAAACACAAAGCAAATGACCTTATTGCCTTTATCTTCAAACAATGCCTTTAATTTCTGAAACCTTTTGAAGGGTTGCCAGTTTCATGGAGTGTGGCAGCTACTTATCTGATAGAACAAGCTTTTCATCAAGGGGAAGTGACCTTTTAACTCCTAGTAACTAAGTAACTATTTACCACTGTATTTTTGTTAGTGGGGGTAATATGTATAGACATACTTCTTAAACTGGGAGCACAAAACAAGAAGCAAGAAATAGCTTGCCATCTTTTAGGTGATGCAGAAGGATTCATCAGGCTTGGCGTTTTCTTTTTTTCATAGTGTGAACCTGAAGTAGATGAAACTGCTCAAAAAAAGTTTATGTTCTGACAGATTGCATTGTGACATTATAACGATATTAACAGAGCCATATGCTGTTTACTTTTGTACTCTATCAAACCTACTAATCCCATAAGAATTTCACTGTGAATAAGGAACGTCTGACCAAACAGCTTTTTGCAGATGCCTTGTTAGGAAGGAGAGGATGAAAAAGTCCTTTAAAGACCAAGGAAGAACTTTTATCACATTCTGCAGTCTTATTTTAGGGACCGAAGCTCCCAGTGACTGAGGATATTCTCATTACTTGTGGTTTTTACACCATTTCCTATGACTGAGAAACATGAAAGGGTTACCAATAACATCCGTAGCTGCTGTCTGATAGAAGATGAAGCAAAGCATCTGGGACAAAAGCAGCTCAGTGAATCATAGATGTGGGAGGGCTGACACAACACAGAGCTTGTCAGACTTTTCTTCTTTCCTCTGATGAAATTCTGTAAATAAGTCAATCAAAAGAAAAAGACAATAGATCTGTTTACAAAGGTATTTTAGTCAAAAGTATTTATCTTAAAATAGAGAGTTGCCTGTAACATCACCACCGAGACGGAGTTCCTCCCCATCCCCTTTGGAGCCTTTTCATAAGGTACAATTGGAAAAGTGTTTAATTTGGATATGGGCTTCCTGCAAAGGCACCGGCCTCCCTCGGAGCTCCTGAAGCCCACCGGAGCTTCGCGGCAAGGTGTTACACGTCTAGGAAAATCAGACACAATTAATTGTTTGCCAGGTCAGTCCCGTGGATTTTTCTCAACTCTGAAATGCATATGAAAAAAATGGAGTGTGTTCCAAGGTGAAGAAAGAGAAGCGAGGGGATGGTGTGGGGGAAGGCTGGGTGTCCCCAGCCAGCAGGCAAAGGCGATGCCTTCTCAAATAATCCCAACTGTCATTTGATGTAAGAAAGTCAATGAGAATAGTCTAGTACAGCAAAACTTGTTCAGTATGTCTTGCAATTTTATAAACTCTGGTCTTGTGTTTCCTAGAAGAATGAAATGAAAATCAGAGTATATAATCTGCTTTGTGTGCTCCCCACAGGCAGGGCATGATCTCGCTGGGGGCTTCTGCTGTAAAATCTGTGCCATGGGCTTCCCATACTTTAACCAAAAATCTGCTGGAGCTGAGAAAACTTTCCCCTATGAGTATTTCCAAAGGAATAACGTTAACTATTCAGGACCTTTCCCACCTGCTTCATGTATCTACTACAGATGATCCCCCCAACACCACTGCCCCCTTCCAATGGCCAGACCTCAGATGTGCCACCCAGGTCCCCAGAAACCCCCTGGAGCCCCAGGGCTCCTGCCACCCTCCAGGTCCCCGAGTACAGGAGGGGTGCAGGCACCCCCAGGGAAGCCCCAGGGTGTCTGGCCTGGAAACCATTTGCAGGCATCAGCCTCCTGGGCCATGGGTGGGTTTGGTCAGGGACATTTCTGTGACTTCAGAAATTAGCCTGGGATGATTCTGGCTCCATGTCTTCCCCCTGTGGGAAGTACAGCAGACATTCCTAGCACTGTGCAAACAAAAAATACCCTGCTGAATGCCCTCCTACAGGAGTAAGGCCAAGACTCCCTGGCCACGGCAAATAAGCAGCAATGACTCCCAAAGGGAGGGGAACCACCTTTACATCATGTTCCTCTCTGGACATTATTTTTAACTATCAAAAGTTGTTTACAGGTTAATATTCTATTTCCCTTTTATTTAAGCTTTTGTCAGCATCAAGTAACCCCATTGGCTTCATTGTCTGGAATTAAGCCAGTTCCTATGGGCTGAACAAAGAGTGAAATCTGATTTTATCTGATTTTTCTGTCGTCAAAATGAAGCTAGTAGCAGGGGTTGTACAGTGATTTCTGTTTGCTGGTAACTTTTTTGTTCCTCTCCTTTTTCTCTGGAAGATGACAGGGTTACACTTCCTGCAGGAATATTTCTTTCACAAGGCAGGCAGAGTCAGGCGGCCGCTGCAGACTGGGGGCGAGGGAACCTCTCTCGCATTGTGACGAATGTGGTTGGGACCCTCCTGAGCAGCAGCAGCATGGCACTATTGGATTTTAGGACTTTGAAATTTGGCAGGGTAATAATTTTTATCTCACACATTTGCCTTTTAATCTTCTGATAAAAATTAATGATTTTTTGCAAAGTTATACAGGCTTATAAAATATGCTTAGTGGGCGAAGGCTGCCTTTCTACTGCGTCTCCCATGGATTTGCCTGTTTCCCATTGACCTGACAAATGCATGTACTATTTAAACTCCTTAACAGCTATTTATTACTCTGTGCCGTACTAAAATTGAGGATCATTTTATCAGACGCTGTTCGTAACAGCGTAGGACATTCATGGCCAAAATGTTTGCTTTAATGGTCCAGTTCCTCAAAGTTATTTTGTCTCCAAATGCCAAATCTGAAGAAGTATTGTATACATCTAACTTCCTTTGCAATCGATAGGAGCTGCAAGTAGTCGAGACAAATCAGTGTTTGTTCCAAAATTGACAAGACAAATTGCTGCAGAGAGGAAGCATCATCATTCTGTTTTACTGATGGGATGGAGACGTGAAGTGGCTCAAGGTCATGCAGGAAAGCCTTTGGTGGAGCCGAGATCTGTATTGAGGCCTCATGAGTCACAACCCAGCCCCATTAACTGCAGCACAACTCATAACTGAAACGAAAGCCAACACAGTAAATAGGAGTATAATAAAAATGCGGAACCTTTCTCCGTCTTCCTTGTAAACCCTGAAGTCAAATGGCTGCACACACAAACGCAAGGGGACACAAAGAATTGTTGGTTGGTTATAGATACTTAACATCTTGTAGAAGGTACTTGAAATAGATACTTGAAATTTCCCCCACATCCCTTGATCTCAATCAGGAAAGGATCCATCCACTTCTAAAATGCTAAATCTACTTTATCATGCAAATCCAGTGGACAAAAAGAAGGAAAAGTCATTCCTGCACTAACTTCATTAGAGACAGAACTCCTTTTCTGTTTGTTCCTACTTCTTCCTAGACCACTTCTGTAGCCTAATAAAACATTTCTGGCTCTGGAAATGGCTTTTTCATTCCAATATATTTCCTCCAATTTTTTTTGTGACCTAGGTTTGCTACTTCAAAAGGCTGAGAATATTGTGAGAAGTACCATTTTCTTTATTTTTCACTGAGTTCATACTGTACCACTTTTGAAGAGTTTGTTGGGAAAAGTTCTCAAGGCAGCCAGATTACTGGTTTGATGTTGTCTACAGATTTGTTTCCTCGGACATTTGTAGGTTTGTTCTGACGCTTCGGTTGCTTTCTTCCTGGATGAAACGTCTTTCTTGTCACCTCACAGATGGAGGTGGATGTTGCCACTACAAAAATGGGTATTGTCTTTAACACTTGGTTGGCAGCATATATTGCTTGTTTAATGATTCTGAAGTTTTCTTCAAGGTAGTGTATTTTACCTTCAGTTATGACCTTCACTTATTTCATTGTGGCAGCTATGCTATGTGTTTTGCCCCAAGTACAGGTTATTTATGGTGAAATCTGAAGAAAAAAAAAGAAAAAAAAGTGGATTAGTTTGAAGGATATTTTTCAGCTGACTTTGAAACACTAGTAAGGCCATGTGTTAGTGCATGCAATTGTTTGTACAGCTTTTCTGGAAAGAGTTTTGTGTGTTAAGCTCTTAGGAGATTTACTTAATGAATGTATGTACTCATTTACTTCTTTCTGACACATGTTATTTTGATTATTCTGACGTTTGTTACTTTGATTGCTGTGTTCACACTGCATGGCATCCACGGGGAGCCGCAAGGGAATATTCTACATATTGAAAGGGAAAAAATTGATTGCCTAATATAGTTGAGGGATTGTAGTAGTCTGCTCTGCTCCTTTTGCTGGTTTTATATTAATTCATCGATTGAGAGCGAGTTTATCTTATTCCCCTATTTTGTTCACAAAGCAGCTTCCACGAGCTGGAGAGCAATTTATCTGCATACCACAATAACGTAATGCATCTCCTGTGGTAGCTGGAGCATTTTACAGCTCAACTGTCCCCTGACAGCTTTGTGTGTTGACAGTTTCAGTAAATGGTCCCTCATCTGGTATCTTTCTAATGCCTCATCAGCTCAGTAGCTCCTGCACTTTCCATGAACCAGTGGACACCCCAACTTTTCCTCCTTCTTATGCTAGTAAGAAACATCCTAACATTTCCCATCCCAGACTCAGAGTTTTTCTTTCCCTTCATTTTTTAGATGGCTGACCAAGTTATGTTTAATTTGTGTCAGAAGGCAAAAGTCTACAGGAAAAATCTAGATGGTACCTAAACAAAAGGGGTTTCAGAAGTTCCTGCATTAATAACCCTGTAATAAATTTAATGGGGAGAATGACTTGGGATCTGAACTAGAGCATTCCTTTACAGAAAGGAGCCTGCCTTATGTCAGCTCCTGCTTGCTTCTCAGCCCTGTTTAAAATTGTATTTTGCTGATGTTTGACTGTCATGCAAACTTTTCATGGAATTTTATCTTGTTGATTTTCTACAGACCTATACGAAGAGCAAAGGGAGGTAAACCTCAACCACTAGTTTAGTTAATAGCTAAGCTAATGTCTTGATATTAATAAGTTAACAATTAACAATTTCTTTAGAATAAACATTATTAGCTCTCACTGCATTAGTCAGATACGTTATTTGCTGATCTGGTCCAGCTACCAGAGGAGGCAGATTTGCAAACATCTTTCAGAGATTATTTTTAATAGTCATTTTTGTCCCTTTCCTCCAATTATTTACTTTATAATCAACTATGAGTATGCTATAAAATTAGTTGACTGTGACTCGGCCTCCCTCAATAACCCAGCATAGATACTTTGATTCACTCAGGCTACCTTATCATCAGCTCTGTTCTTTTCTTAATGGGCTAGAGAGAAAGATATATACAAATTCACAGAGCTTTTTGCTCTGTTCTTTTATTAGAGCTAGCAACAAAGACATAAACAGAGTGAAATCTAATTAATTCCTTGTTTCTCTTTTGCAAGAAATACAAGGAAAATGAAGAGGAGGCTGTTTCCTACCCCAATGTACTTGCAACTCCTTTTTTAGGTGGTAAAATACTTGGACGTTTCATTTTCTGAATGTGTATAAAGCAGAATAAAAATAAAAGAAAGCTATCCTTCTCTCTTAACTAGCCCATAACCACCACAGAAAATGTTTTTTGCTCCCACAAAGTCTTGTAAGTGCCAGTAGAACTCAGTGACCCGTACCCCATAACATTCCTGAAGTATCTGGGGTTCTTTTTTCTCCTATAAGATCCTTTACAAGTCTCACTCATAATCGTTAAATATAGGAATCCTCCACTTTCAAGTAATTTTCAGTCCTTTGTCTGGACTAGTTATTTCAACTGATTCTGTAAAAGAAATCCCTAGTAAACCACTGTGAGCAGGTACGTTGGGAAAGCTGGAGTAGCTTGTAACATTCCCAGCCTGGAGCAAAGATGCACTTTGTTCATCTTCCACTCCCTGCACGTGGAGTACCTCTGCAGGGACACAACCTGCCCTGCTGATGGGTCAGCATCTGCCCAAATGGTGGCAGGCAGGACCTGCTTGTGCCTGCCCAGAACAGCACCGGTGTGATCCTGCCCCCTGCAGCACACCTCCTAGGAGCAAAGGTTTGACAGATCCTTAAGATATCAGAGTGAAAGACTATGGCCATGTGGAAGGACCCGAGCTCAGATGTGGAGGGCTGAAGTCTGACTTAAACCCTGTCCCTAGCGTGTGCTTGTGTGAGGACATTAGGCTTAAAGATACTGATGTGCTTCAGGATAGATGAATTTGAGTCGCAGCCTATGATCCCAGCACAAGCTATACATCTCCCAGAGGAATTTTACAACTGTTTTCTCCTCTTGACATGATCACTGCCTTGCAATACAAATAGCTTTGACATAAATCATAAATCTACTACGCACCCCCATTCCTTCACTACTTCTTCCTTTTTCATATTTTTCCAATAACTGATATCTTAGTCATGAAAATTACAGTTATTCCTTCTGCCTCATAACGTCTGTTATCCACTAACATTTCTGTTCTGTTTGCTATTACCTGTACTCTTTGCATGGGTGTGGAGACACTTTCTCTCATTAATACACTCCTGACAATATTATTCATCTGCTGTTTCAAACCAACTTCATCTTCTGTCTTAGGTCAGAGCTTGCAGACTGCCTCCCAAGAATACCAAGCATCATCATTAAGTGCCAGCGGGATGCGAGGGGACCTGGTGAGCCGTTCCTGGTCAGTCCCGTGCAGCTCCCAAGGACCCTGGCACAGAAATACTCACAAGGTCAAAAAACTGGGCTGGAAGGAGCTTCTTTACCACTCAGAAAGGTTGTCATCGGGGACACTGAATGGTGCTTGTATATACAGTGATTAGCTGGAAAACAAGCTCTCTCCCTATGTCTGCTTTTGTGGTGGTATTGGATTTTATTTTTCTAAGAAGCAGACAACTTTATTCTGGCTTCTTTTAATCAGGTCTGCTGAGAAATCCTTACCCGGTAGTGAAACACAGGCTTTCTGAAAGACCCTTTGGTGAGGTTCTCAGATTTAAAACCTTGCAGCTGGTCAGCACAGGGCGATAAGACACGCCTTTGACAACCCTAACATATATTAATAGTGCTGTTGCTTTCAGTGGGGCTAAACTGAATACAAAACTAAACCATTGCAATCCTGTAAGAGGTAGCACAGATGGCCATGTGTGTGCATAAGCATAGAAAATGTCATTTTGGCCACCACTGTTATAGCACTGCTTCATGTAACTATGGCTAAAATTAGTGCTGCAGAAATGCTGGGAGGAAAATTATGATGGTCACAAAAAATATGCTGCACAAATCCACCCATTAAGTGAGATTTTTGCCTCTGAATTCCATCAGGGGCTTGCTGCTGTTACGGCCCAGCTCTGTGCTGTGATTATCTGCATAACAGTTCATAGGCTAGATGACTTCCCTAGGGTAACCTACCCCAGGGTGAGTAACTGCTGTTGATCCACACAGGAAGGGTGGTTTTTTCTGTCTGATTGCTTTAACAATTGAAAACAATTAAAAATTTACTTTGCCACTGAGACAGAACCTGGAAAAACCCAAAGTGCTAACTGGTTAGCCTGATATTTTGTTAATCACTTCTGACAAGAAAGATGTTGTGGTTTAGGGTAGAGGAGCTGGATCAATCTCTTCTGTCACAGACAAGTGCCCTTAGAACTGGTCTATCGATTACGCCGGAGAGGATATCTTTAGATCTCTTATTTGAACTGTTTCACTATCTATTAGTAATTAAATACATCTTGCAATAAGGGCTTCAGTGTCAGTCTCCCATGTGTTGTCTACTGTAAAGGTGATCATAACTGCGATGGACAGCAGGTTTGTTCATTCTATGGTGTAATATATATTTGTCATTCATAAAAAAAAAAAAAAAAAAAAGAATATAGCAATTCCAGCTCAGAGTTAGACAGGTAGGTAAGCTGTTCATTCAAGTCATCAATAGACAATATTTTGGTCAAATCCGTATGTCCAAGTGCATGAGCCCCCAAATGCCTCCCTTCCTGAGATGAAACGTGTACCAAAAAAAAAAGTACAGGTCTTCTCAAAACTTGTACATTTCCATGAAAAGTGTCATTAACAGCACATAAGATAATCAACACTTAAAATTCCTGACCAGCTCTAAGCAAAGCATACATTTTTTAGAAGCTAAATAAAAAGGACAGTAAATTTCAATATTGGGAATGATTCTTGTTTGCGAGTCCCCAGCAATGCAGAAAGGAGCGATCTGTGCTCATTTGCGCTTACGAAGCAGTGTTCTAACACACTGATTTTCAACCATCTTTTTAACCAAAGGTCCTTTTCTGCCATGGAGTGTCCTGGACCTTGCAGTGTTTTGTGCTTAAGGGAGGGCATAAGGGAAAGGGTTATTCCTCACAAACAAAATGAGACAAAGTGAACTTGATTTCTGCTTTACAAAAATCATGATTTTACTGAAGGCAAGGGAGCCCTTAATTTGGAAGGCTCTGATGAGGGCCCCGGAGTGGGAGGCAGCAGGCACCCGCTGGCACGCTGCAGGCAGCTAAACGGGGACCCAGTTGGGTAAGTTCTGTACAAAGGGCTGGGCGCTATTTGTTGCGGGAACTGAAACCTGATGTCTTAAGAGCTCTCATAGCTTAAATAATATTTCAGCCTGTAAGGTACACTTGGGAACACCCCTTTTCTAATATCAGGGGCTTTCATCAAGGGGCTGGTGAGGTGTCCCCCCACTACATCTAGTGCGGGCAGCTGGGGGTGGACAAAGCGGCTCTGGGTCTTGCTCCACACCCATATCCAATAACTTCCTCAAGGCCATGAGCTCATTCCTGCTCCTTAAAGCCACCTTCATTTCCTAAAGTGTTGTCTAGCACTCAAGCGCGTTCTTAAGTTGCTGCCATGTTTTTCCATTCTGCTAGAAATTATTGTTCTGTATAGTTTGATTTTAAGAGTGCATTCTGGCATCCATTTGGGGAAAAGGCTCTATATAAAAGCAAAATCAATACGAGGGACAGTTATATTTCCTGAGCTTTTTCATTAACTATAAAATATATACATTCAGGAAGGGAGGGGGGAGCAATATCAGTTTTACCTAGTTTGAAGGAGGGAGGACAAGACAAAGCACCACAGAATATGCATGACCGTACACTGGCAGGAGTATGAACTGTGCAGCTTTGCTGGCTGCTCTCACTGCCTCCAAACACTCCTGCTAGGCACCGGCCTCTCCTCTGATAGGTATCAAGCCACTGGAAAAATACAGAATTATACATATTTTAGTAAATGAGGTTTTCCTTCATCTATGAATTTTTATTAAAGCCAGACTAGGCATTGGCTGGTTATTTACAGGGAAACCTTGCCTTTGTCCAGTGCTAAGAATGAATAGAAGAGAAATAAAATAGTGTTGAGCCAAATTTTTCCTCAAATGCCCATGGAACTCCAGCCATACTATCTTTATTCTTTTTTTCCAAAGTATAGCAAACCATTCTTTCCACCTGAGCAGGCTGTCCTTTCAAGCATCCTTGGATAAACCTCTCATCACTACATGCAATATATTTTTCTAAGATTTGCAAGCATAGAGCTGGAACAAATTCTGAAAAACTGCAACCTGTATTCCTACAATAATAAACTTAAAGATAGCTCAGTGAATTTTTACCAAAAAACAACTCACTGCTGCTTTATTTGAGCCCAACTGAAAAATTAAAATGCCTACCGCGATATTAGCTACTATTCTAACACAGGTTACTAAACCAGAAGAGCAAGCATCTTTAGCTTGGAGTAAAATTTCAAGTCACACTGCCTTTTCAGTATCAGCATGAAATTATGTGAGCAAGAAATGGCACACAAGCCTTCTTTTTTTTTAAGTTTCTCTTTTAACATGAGCCTTCTATAATGGCATTTGCATTAGTAGGAAATACCTGTCGTCTCTAGAAAAATAATTTGTCTTCTTTTTTGAAAACTAAATTATCCCCTCTAAAAGATTAGCTGAAAAACACTGTATAAATTTATAAGCATTCCAGATTAAATACAAAGTTTTGCTTCTTTCTGGTGACCCCTAGTGATCTATTTTGTGAGAGACTTCAACAGCGAACCCAACAAGTTATTTATTTCTGACACTCGGATAAGGCATCTGGGAGATTTTATCAGTGTGATTTTGCCACTAGCCCATAATTCAGGGAACTGTGAAATAAAGGCCCAGAAAACTTAATGTGTGATTGCTCGTTTGAAACTCCAGTGAAGCTGTGAAGGAACATGCGAGCTGATAACAGACGGCACTGAACAGCAGAAGAGCCTTTGTAGGACAGCCACCGCATAAAACTGGTCTCTTGGGTGAACGGACCACTTGTGCTACACTATTACCATCGAGAAGCTTTGCATGCATCTTCTTGTGTTTGCCTTCTTGCCTCATACTCTCCTTTTTGTTATTCACAAAAATTCCCATCCTCTTTTTGGTTTCTCTTAGGGCTCTCAATGAGTTAAGCAAACCCGAGTTGGGCTGCAAAACTAGAGAAAAAGCAGCCATTAAGTGGAATTTCATTTTTATTATCACAGATATCTGGCATACAGATCAGAACTTCTTTCAAACGTATTGCATAAAGCTGCACCAAAAAGAAGTCTCTCTCCCTATTTGCACGACCATTATGCTACACAACTGCGAGCTGTAGCTTGTTGGACATGTAATTTTATCATGAGAGAGTGCTCCTTGCTGTGCATACGCTGCTGCATTAGAGGAGAGGTTTGGATTAAAAAGAACAAGCCTCCAGCTAGCACTGCCCTGCTTCTGCAGTTCTCACACTAATAAGAGACATTCGTCCACCCCATTCATTCCTTTTGAGTTATTAATTGTAAGAGCTTTAGCAAGATGCTTTGGTGCCATCGTGCCATCCCTCTCTGTCCCAGGACTCTGCTCCCCTCCCGCCCTGCCCAGAGCCCACCTCGCCCCAATATCTGCTGTTCCCAGGCCCCAGCTCCTGCTCAGCCTTTTCTGGGCCTTGGACATTTTGTCTCCCCCAGCACCCTTCTTCCAGGGGGAAGGGGTAGGGAAGCATTTCTTGCTTCATCCCCAATTGTAGCACCAAGGTAGAACTTTGCATATCTCAGTGACTTGCTCAGACAACTAATTTCAGTTTGATAGCAGATAGAATGGAAGAGTATGTCTAATTTCTTATGCAGGGATCTCATGCTAGGAGCCCTGTAACACCATGATAAATTCAAGACCATTGGTCCTGTCCAGCTCCATTGTTTTTAACTGGGAACAGAGCAATCATACAAAGGGCAGAGTCTGGATCATTTTTGGATCCTCAGGCCCATTTTCATTAATAAACCATTGAAACCAACCTCGCATGTCACAAATCCCCATTACTTTTTTTTTTTTCATTGCTTCTCCCAAATCAAACAATTGAAAAAATAACATTCACCATCTGAATATTTTGCTGGCTAGTGTGAGGAAAGGCAACAAAATTTCTCTTATGTTTTTATAGCAGAAAGATTTATCACAGCTTGCTAAATTCTGGAGTGATTAAGTCATATAAAAGACATAACTAAAACAAGTGTTTGATTTCTGGCTTCTAAAGTTTTGTACTTGGTTCAAGAACATGTTTTGATTTTGGATGTGATAATATTTCCCCACTATAATACAAATATTGCTCTCCTTCCACAAGTGGTCACAACGAAGTCAATAAAATATGCAGAGAAGAAATGCAAGCGGCATTTGGCTCAATATAAAGATTGATAATGTAACCACCTAAAAAGAATGCTTTTTATCATCATAAGTCTCTTCTAGTTTTTTATAGTTTTCATTGAACAAAATGATCCATCATACTTGAACTTCATACACGTTCCTGAAGCCAACAGTTAGTACAAGTCAATTTTTAATTATGATATTTTCATAAACCCTACAATTTATTTCCTGATTTTGTAGAACACTTTAAACAGCAAGTCATCGATATAAATTATGTAAATCTCAAGTGACCCCAAAGTCATTAATCTGACTGGATTTCACAGGGAAACATAATATAGCAATAACCCACTTGCTCTCCCTCTGACACTGCGGAGTGGTGAAGATGGCTACAGCAGCCACGAACCATGGGCCACCGCAGCCTTGTTCTAGGCTAGCGTGATTTTTAACCTTTTAAATAAAACACCAATTGTGCTTAGAATACCTGTTGCGGTCTCATGCATAGGGACAAAGGAAAATGCATCTGTTCATTCTGAAAAAAGAGAATAAGAGGTGATCAGCTATGGCACTGTGCAAATAGCAACCAGCCCCTACTCTGATATATCAAGCTCTACAGCCAGCCCGCCTGCGAACTGGTCCCCATCCCTACAGAAATCCACAGCAAATCCTGCTGCCAGCAGCAGAGTGGAATCTGCCCAGGAGGGCAGAGTGCAGCAGCAGCCCCCTGCCTGCTTCCAGCAGGCCTTCCCTCTGTGAAGGGAATCCAAAAATCCTCTTGTGCCAAACCCCATCCCCACAGCTTTTCACTGCCGTAGCTCAGAGGCTGCAGAGCTGCCAGAAAGGTATTTCTCCCAACCTGTACAAAGCACAAATTCCCTCTTCTCCCTTCCATCTCCCATCACTGCTCCCTCCCAGGGTCATACCTTGGTGAGAGCTTCTGCAGCCTGTGAGGCAACCTCACCACTCCAGACCCAACACCTGTTTCTCTCGGTTAAGCCTGCTGGTGTGTGCCTCCTTCAAAACCCCATTTCTGGTTTCCAGCTGTTCTCACTTTTGGTGATCACCCCAGTCCTTCCCAGCTGCTATCTCTTTAGGCACAGCTGTGCTGGCTCCATCCTCATCTGCTGGCAGCAGCCTTCTGCCCTCCCTTCCTCTGTGTGCATGGGCATCACCTGTATCCTTGGGGACTTAATGCTATTAAAATAGCAGTGAAGTATATAAAGGGTGAAAAGACAGCACGGGGATGAATGAGGATTGGTTTGCTCATGCACAGGAGAGAGAGCAAGCCACAAGGTTTGGCTTGTATTCTTCACTAAAAAGAGTACTTCATGTGCCTTGATTTCTTTCTTTTATTTTTTAATTTAAAAGTAGGATGTGGTTATTGTCTGGGTCTCATTTGGTGTGAACTAACATCAGCCAAGTTCATGTGGACCAAAAGAAGAGTAGCTATTAGAAAGCAAAATATCCTGGTTGGCCTTTTTCAGCTTCCCTTGCTTCCTTTGCCCTTTCTTTCACTGTATGAAAGTTTATGCAGGAGACCAGCAGGTGAAAGGAAGCAACTGCAGCGTTTTGAGATGCTTTGTAAAATGTAATTGCAGAGTACAGCGAGATGGCTTAAAAAAATGTGATTACTCCTTTACCTTTCCTAGGGGGCATTCCCACACACTGCATTCTTTCTGCAGCGCTTGAAGTGGTTTCTCTTCCTATTTACAGAGAAAGAT